>NW_024040707.1:12239458-12752993 GCF_014851395.1 Micropterus salmoides | reverse complement strand
CCTGGTTGGACACCACTACCGTCAGCATGAAGGCACGGTTCATCTCAAGTCTACTGGCTGAAGGAAGGAAGGATGTTAATGGCAGTGTGTGAGAGTTAAAGTTAAACTTAATTCAAGTAGTCTAAACATTCAAAATTATTGGCCTTTTGTCCTTCTCTTGGTAACATGAAAGATAGTTAGTAATGATGAAATCCAGAATGAAGAGAAATGAATCACTAGCCATGTTTCCATCCAATTGTCATGCGAATTTAAGCTTACTTTTGAAATGTCGCAAAAAAGAAAAAAAAAGAAATTGTGATATATGTGTGTTTCCATCAGCTTGTTTAGAGCGAATAAACAAGGCTACGGCAAGCTAGTTGACGTTACACATGGCTGTAATAAGAAGACGTATGGCTTCCAAACCAGAAACAAAACCAGTTGCTTGAACCTGAGGCAGGTCATCTTAGAAAAATGGAGAGATTGGCATTCACCTCTTTCTCAGCACAAATGAGCGTTAACAGCCGTGAGGTGCATGAAATTATTGCAAATATGCAGAACTCTCCAACCGACGCCGACAGCAAAAGCTGATCAGACGTGATTACAAGTTCACTACGTCAGAACTTATTCGGAAAAGTGTTTTCCATGTCCCATATAGTGCATTTACTCTTTTCACAAAAGAAAAACCACCTCAAGTGAGCGTAAAAACTTTTTGCAAAATTAAGGATTTTTGCTGTTTCCATCAACCTTTTCTAATGCGATACTTCAAAATGCGCATTAAAATGTTGATGGAAACACGGCTACTGTATACATCAGCAATGTTTCACCAATACGCTTCATAGACATATCTAAACTCTAAAATATGTACATTTGTGCTAAATTTCACTTTGTCATTTCACATATATTATTACAACATTGCACAAATATGAAAATTCAGTGTAACCACACCACAAATTGTAGCCTCAAACAATTTCACCAAAGTGAATAACTTCTTATAAACTCTATATTTTAGCATTTATTGCAATAATATCATTGTTCTGGACTGTATTTATAATTGTCATTATTGTTTATGTAAAAATAAAACATTTTTACTTGAAATTGTAGTATTTGTTATTGATTTACAGGTAAAGAAAGCCTTTACCTACTTACCTACTATCGGTAGTATTATTTCATTACTTTTTATGTGCAAACAAATTCAAGTATTCAAGCACAGGGGGATTACTATAAATATTATGGTGATTATAGTGTTAAAACCCCTATCAACATTTCTCTTTCCTTGTTTGGGCATATGCGTTGAGTCTTGTTGATGATAAAGGACATGATAAATGAACAGATGTCGTAAGTGGCCACTTGATGAATTGGATTCATATTCTCTCTAAATAACTAACCAGCACATGCAAACTAAAACATACGCACATCCCAAGAGGAGGCAGCAGAGCTTAGGCTATTCATAGGGTGCTGTCATGGCTCTGCCTTTTCAGTGTGTGTGTGTGTGTGTACTCTACAGGGGGTTTTGCTGGCTGAGCCTAAACCAGAGTGACAGTCCCGCACACTCCTAATGAAGACTACACGATCAGGTTCAAATGACAACAACAACAAGCAAGAAAATAAAAAAGAGAACAAATACGCTGCTTGTAGGTACTGCTGGCACATTTCTAAATAGGCGGATGATGATTACCGCCACAAGGCTTGTATCTGGGTGTTTGATGGTGATGTTAATGATTTAGAGCACATCTGTATGTTATATTGCCTGAGTGTTATCAGTGGATAGTGTGCCAGCATAGCCTTGATATAAAAGGCATTTCTAATCAGGCTCCTTGGTTGACAAGGGCACTGGAGTGGATGTGTTTGTGTGTGTGTATTAGTTGGTGTTACAGTTTGCTTGTGTATGTGCATGCACATAGATGTGAGTAAATCTAAGCACATGGGTATGTATTCGTGTGTGACCCAATGGTGCACGGGGAACCCATTTACAAGCAAACCACGCTCAAGGCTCTTTGATCTGCAGCCAGTGGTATTCAGAGCACAGGGAGGTCTAGAGTAGCTGTAGGCTAACGAAAACACACATTCACGCTCAGAGGCACACACACACACACACACACACACACACACACACACACACACACACTCACACACCCTGAGGGAAGCCAGAGGGGTGAGAGGTCAATAACATGGCTTCCATCTTTTGCCCATGAGCCATCACATCTTACATCTCCTCTGTATCGCTTCACCCGTTCCTCTCTTTTCCTTTTACTTAATTTGCTCTGCCGGACTCCAACTTCCCACCCCTCGTCTTCTCACCTCTGATCTATGCTCTCTGCGGTCTGGCTCTCTCAATCCTCGAAAATCTGTCTTCGCCTCACTTCTCTCCTCCTCTCCACTTACCCTGTCATCTTCCATGTTTATCATAAGCTGTGATTTACATATCTTAATGAGTCATTCAAACCAGGCGGCTCTGTTTGTGTTTTTGTGCATGCTTGTTTGTCTACGCATCTATTACTGTGCAGCAAAATGAGAATGAGTCTCATAAACTCCCCAGAGAGCAGTGTAAATGTGTGACATGTTCTGGTTAAGACTTCAGCCCTTGTTTACAGAGGAGAAGTCCCTCGTGGGAGATTGCGGCATACCTGGGTATCAGTGTGATTCGATGTCTCTGTACTAGCAGCTGGAGATGCCCTTGGTAAAATAGGAAAACTAAGGTAGCGCCTTTTTGACTTTACCTATCTCACATAGTCTGAAGTGAACCATTCCGGCTCCCTTTCCCCAGAGCAAGCTGATGCCCCTCTGTTTACTTGTTGAGACAGTCTATTTCTCCTTTCTTCCCAGGGGGTGTCCTGTCTCTTATTTTATGATTTCCTGATAACCTCCCATGGGTCTCTATGGAAGCTTACGGCTACCCGGTTGCTGAATTTTACATCAGGGAGTGAGAGGAATGCATTAAAAAGGCAGTCATCTAGAGATAATGAAGAGAAGCAAAATGCCAATGTTCATTGCTCAGGGTGCTGTGGGAATTCTAGGGAGATGTTATTGTTATTTTTTAAACATTGTTGTGATTTGCAGGATACATGAGGAGTATGCCCCTGGGTCCTAAGGGTCAAACAAATAAACAAGTTATTTGTACACATGCGACACGGCGAGCACATTTAGACAGCCACTCATGGATGAACACAAAAATACAAATGCTAAAGACCCATATATACTAACTTTACATACCCAAATGGGGTAAATCCCTCTGCACAACCTCTGTCTGAGAGGTTGAACACTAACATAACTGGTTGTTAAAAGACATGGCTTTGTTGTTGCTGTCATTTACCATAGCAGCTAGAACATTATGAGCGTATAAAAACCGTTGCCTTTGTAATTGAGAAATCAATAGCTAATTTGCTACAGTGGTCTCGCCAGCCATTGTGTTTAAGTCTGTGTGTGAGTGTATGAGCTGTTTCTGAAGGGCGCAGCAGCCTCCAATCTCTCATTTGGACATAAAGGGGCATATGAAAGGCAAAGACCCCAGCCTGTCCACATTTAACTCTGTATTCTATTATTGCTTGCGTTTAAATCCAGAGGGGATGTGACTGTTTCTTCCACGCTGACCTCTATAAGGCAAGAAGCAGAGCATGTCCTGATAGGCTGGTATCTTACCTTCACAACGGTTACCATGCCGTCATTGGTGACAGGGTCAGTGCGGATGGTGAAGTGCCCAGATGGGTCTCCGCTGATGATCCTGTAGATGGCATTCCAGTTAGGCGAGTGTGGTTGGTCAGCGTCTATCACCGTCAGATTAGCCACAACAACATCCACTCGGTTCTCTGGTACCTCACCGGAAAACTGCAGAAAATAATGTAAACGTTACCTTGTGATCTGTTGCTTCAAAATATTTCTATTTTGACTATAGCTGAGGTCTTTGGGATACATTGAGCTGTTTGAGTGTTCCAATTTCTCCAAAAAGCCATGGAGTGCCTATCTATGTTTTCCATTTTTCTTTACAGAGCCAGTCCTCCTTTCAGGTTTTCAGGTAGAGTAAGTTTAATGATCTCGATTTTACCACCGCTGAGTGGTAAACAACAGTAAACACAGTTGCACACCAGCAAGCACATGCACACAGGGGCGTTGTTCCAGTTTCAACGTTTTCTGCCTTTTCTGCATTCCAAATGCCCAGTCTTGATGAGCAATAATATTTCATTCTTTTGAAAGCCAGAGTGACAAAGGAGGAGAAAATGGATGAACAGAAAGGAGCTAGCAGTGGGGAGGGTTAAAACAGCTGTTAGAGCGTATGTGAGTGGCTTTTAGTTGTCCCCTTGCTGTACAAACACATGTGCTTTGTCCTGATAAGCCTGATGAGGAGTGAGCGGCTGTCTGTCATGTGTCTGTTGTGGTGGGGATGGATCAAAGCTGTACAGGCTCAGGGGATAAAGCCCACAAAGACGAACCAACAACAGCAACAACTGTGTCGCTATCCTGTAAAACACAAGTCGACCACAGCCCCACCTACACGAACAACCCACCGACTCTTAACCAATCACGTGGGGTCAGAAGGTGAGCATGTTGGCGTGTCTTCACCCCATTTGAGGCAACAGGCATGTAGCACCATACACCGTGTCACCATGGGTAACAGGCATGGAAGAGCCACTGAGCCGCTTATGTGAGTGTAGGATATCAAAGAGCAAAGCCCCAGACCAAACACTCCAACAAACCATAATACCCTGCCTGGCAACCCTCGCATCACCCAGCAAACAGCCGACAGCAGCGGGCAGATTAGAGGGCTGCGTCAGGAGAGCTGTTCAGAGACTCAATGACATTCTTAAGACAACAGACAAGTCCGGGTGGTCCTGATGCACTGCCTACATTGGATAAGTAGGCAGCCTGTCGTATGTTTGACTGTGTGTGTGTGTGTGTCTGTGTTTGAGTGGTTTATTACAGTGGTTTGGTTCAAGGACTCCCCAATGCCAATTTAATAAAATAAAACTTCAGAGATGGCTCTTGGGCTCCTAAGGGCCATTGAGCATTGTTGTTCTCCGCACACAGTAACAACTAAGGGCAAGAGTTAACCAGATCTGATGGAAGACTTTGAAAAGTCCCTCACAGCTCTTATTATCAATACCGCAATATAAGATTTCTACTCTCATCATCTAAGTCATAGGGTGGGGAAGTGGGAGGGGTTACATCCGGCATCCTCAATTGGAGTAATAAAAGTCTTATTTATTTTTCCCATAGGCAATCTTAGATGGCATGGCAGTTTTTGAATTCCCTACACATGAAACTCTAAATCATTGACCCAATCACTTAGCAAATTAATTTCAAACAGGTCCATGCAAAAAATGTGGAAACTGTAGCCAACTGTGCAAAGTACAGGAAGTCAACTTTTAAGTCCCAAAAAACTTGCAGTAAGTAGACTCCAATCACTGAAATTAAAGCTTGGGTAGGCAACATTGGACAAACAGCTAGATTTTAAACTATCCATTCGAAAACATCCTAGCTCCCTCCCTTCAGGCCTCCCTCCAAAGCCTCTCCCCCAAACACATTTTAATGTACAATAAGTGCATGGCAGAGTGAGCACAGGTAGACAGGTAATCATTCCAATAATTTAATATGGCCTGAATGTAATGACTGACTGTGCTTATCACAGTCCTGCGGAATCTTACCAGATTTTTTCCTTTTTCATTTTTGTGACAAAGCCTTTGATTTATTATTTGCTGTCGGGACGTTAAGAAGAATTATAACAAACAAATATAACAAAAAATGCTTCTGAAATAAATTGCCTTGCCTAGCTTCTGTGATTTTATATTGCAATGGTGGTCAGAATATACTTGAACTGAACTTTGCAACTCTGATCTAGACCCTGTAGTATTAAATGCCATTCAACATCAAGCAAAAAAAAAAAGAAAAAGGAAAAGAAATGCAGTTGACATGACCATTTTCATGGAGACAACACCACTGCTATGCTGAGTAGTATTCAGGTTATTTGTATATGAAAGAGAATTTAAAGACCTTTTTTTCCCAGAAGCAAGGAGTCCTCCATATTCTCCATGATTCAAATTGCTCTATTTCTTTGAGACTCCAGCTTTTATTTTTATGACAGTGAGCTTTGACTTGTGGTAGCAATGTTGTCAATAATGGATTGTGATTCTGTCATCTTTGATTTTGAAAAGAGAGCATTTCAGTCTCTCTTGGAAACACCTTGTGGTTGTTCTCTTTCTTTCAGTATCTTAATGATTTATTAGCTGGATACTGCGTTGACTCAGACTTTGCTATTGGTTTTGGCAGTACACTATTGTGGCATTTTGTTTCAACAGTGAATTGTTGTATGGCCGTGGTGTCTTTCAGCAGAGGCTCGGATTTTCTCTGATCAGGTAGTTTTTCTTTCTAAAATACTGCATCTTGTCCCCAACTGCCGGACTAAAGGAAAGGAGGGGGAAGCTCTTTGATTGTGATTGGCACAGAGTGCAGTGGGCTTTCTCACAGCACTTGACAAAACACCCCTTTGCCCACACCCTCACCCTTCTGCCACCATTTTGGCAATGAGCAAAGACTAAAGGAGGCAAGGGGAGGTGAGAGAAGAGAGGGGAGAAGTGACAGGGAACTTCATCATTGGACCTTTGTGAGGACAGTAAAGGAAGAAAGCCAAAGGATGCACTGCAGTAAATCCTGCACAGAGATAATAATAATAATAATCCTTATTTGTAGAGCACTTACAAAGTGCTTTAACAAGTGTAAAGAATAATACAAAAAAAGATAAGAGCATGAAAATTTAATATAAAATTAGTAAAATACAATAAAATAAAAGGGATAAAATAAAGTCAAATAAGATTGGGAAAAGCTCTCCTATAAAAGTATGTTTTAAGAAGGGACCCTGATACCACAATTGTAGGTCTCTCTAAACATACCTACAAAACTTCCCATACCATGTGTGATAGTCATTTTTGCAGTACTGTATGCATAAACCAACAAAAGAATGAATACATTTTTTTTTATCTAATCTATCTGTACCACAGAAATAATGTGAAGCATGTATGCAGCCCTGAATAAGCACCCCAAGCCTTCACATCCGTACACATACACCACCCTTTGCTGCTGTGAAAAATAGAGCAGCCTCTGATAAGTATGATGAAATATTAATCATCAACATTAAAGACAAATTCCCCAAACTTTATATTTCTGGGACACGTTGAAAGATCTATGGGGTTCATTGCAAACACTAAATATTTGCATAATGGCCTGCATTCTCAACAAAATGGCTTTTATGTTATCCCCCCACTAAAATGGGTGATTTATGAAGGAAATGGGTAAAAGTGCTCATCGTGGCTCCAAATCCTCCACTAAAGTTTATCATCAATATCCATGATAGTATTAACTTCCCTCTGTGGCGATGATGGAAATGCACTTAAACACGGTGGAATACAGTTAGAGAATATGAATCTATTACTGGCCACTATCATCAATACGCCACCATCAGCAGAGTATCTTAAATCAGAGGCATATGCCGAGTCAGGAAAGGCCTCTGATTTACAACAGGGCATGTCTATGCTTTATCACTGCTGCTGTAGAAAATAGCTCCTGTGACCAAAAAAATCCTTCATTCTTTCTCGTCTTCCCATCATTCTCTCGTCACTTTTTCGTCTTGGAGTCTACACGATGGTCAACTCATCAACTTCTCTTTCCCTCTTTTTGCTCACCATCTCCTTTGAGTGTATTTTTTTCTTCCTTTGCGCTCTCTTTGTGCATTTCCTACTGTCTGTAATGTGGCAGCTCTGTGATGAGCTCTATGGCTGACACAAGCTTACTACCAGTGCTAACTCATCATCATAGGGTCTTAATAGCCCACGGGGCAAATGCTAATGCTAACTCCTCTGCTACAACCTCAAAGAGCCGAGCATTCTGTACTGCTGATACCGCTTCAGCTGCTATCCTTGCAGTTGCAGAGCTAAGCACCTTATCTACCCAACATGCTCTCATCACCACTGATAGGAAAGCACACATACAGAATAATTCTGACACCTGAAGCCATACAGACACCTAGAAAGATTTTTCATCATAACATGAAACTAGAATGCAAATGCGCCACCTACTCCACTTAATACAAATGTTTTTCTTGAGAATTTCATCAAAAAACATACAAATAATAGCTCAGATTTTTCCCCACTTTCCAGCTGTCAGAGAGAAATACTGCTGCCACCTCAGCTGTTCCGCCTGCACATCTAAATATTTTGCAGCACTGACAAACACCACTTTTATAATGACCTTCTGTAATGTAATCATGAATCTAAATATCACTATCACAACAACAATCATTAACGATTTGCTGGCTCTAGTTTTCATGCAGATGAAAGTCAGTGTTATGGATTAGATGTCTGTGAAGATTCTCAGTCATCCAGGTCATAGTTATCCAATGAAGGTTAAGGGCAACTGGACTTGGTTAACCAAGATTAGTTTTTACTTGTGTGTGTGTGTGTGTTTGCATCCACTACAAGGAAATGAGTAAGTACCCTTTGCACTTCATAACCCCCCTCCACTGTCCTCGTGTAAATCTTCCTGTATAACGACATAACACAGTGATATAGGCATTTCCTTTCTACTTTCCATTTCTTCCTCCTGCCCTCTCAATGTTCGTCTCTGTAGCCATTTCTATTTCTTTTTCTCCAACATACTCATCATTTCCACCCTCTTCTCTGAACTCTCTCCTCCTCTGAATTGTTACCCTTTTGCCACTCCCTTATTTGTAGCAACTCACAGTTCTGGAGGTCAGCATGGGAGGGTTGTCATTGATGTCCGTGACAGTGATGATGGCAGTGGCTGTGTTAGAAAGACCAAAGTTCAGGTTGCCCTCCATGTCCGTGGCCTGCACGATGATGGTATACTGGGACACTTTCTGTGAAAGGTGGAAACATAAAAAGAACACAGAGAGTGCAGTTATTCATTTGAGAAGAAAAAAAAAAACTTTCTCTTCCTCAAGTCTACAGCTATAGCCACAGACTGTGACTCCCAAAGGAAAAGCTGAGCCTGTGTTCTGTTCTCTAATAGCTGGTCCTATTTGAAACAAAGATTCACAAGGGTGAAGTATTTTATACGACTGCATTGAAACCTCCTCAGCGGAACACATCCAGACTTCACACCATCTGAAGGCTGCACTGTGAAGTCTCCCCATGGGTATGTCATCAAAGACATTGCTTATTCAGTCCGACTGATGGACAGATGTGAAGACAATGATCCAACTGACAGAGATTAATAGACTATCTATGGAGCAATAAGATGTTGGAATGATAAATGCCATTTCATCTTTTGAAATGACACAGTGTCACTTCACTGGAAGCTGAAATATGGTTCTCTTATTTGTATTTTTGTACTTGGGTGCTTCTGTTCGGCCTCTCTTCGCCGGCATCCTCAGTCTCTTCTTCTGTCCCAGAGTGCAGTTAATGGGCTGCAGGAAGGATTTGGCCTGGGAGCCGACTGTCTGGATAATGTGTCTCGTCACTGAGATTCCCAATTACATTCCCAGCGTCTCTCTCACCTGCTAATTACCGAGTAAATATCCCAATTAGGCCAGGACGCCACATCAGGAGGATTAGACAGCTCCTCTCAGTTCCTCTCATCTCGATGCTAGACAAGATGCTGAACTCCAACCTTGTACACACACTCTCATTAACATCCATACATACACACAAATGCACACAAACATACACATACACACACACACACACACACGCCTCTCTTTCTCCATATCTTTAGAGGCAGTGCTTGCCTGACTGTCCCATCAGCCAGTATACACCATGTACACAACACTCTCACTAATTAGACAAGGGAGTAATTATGTAGAGCTCCTCTGAACCTCTCAGCATTGCAACAACACCGCAGCATACCCAGCTTCCTCTGAAGGACTGAGGTCTGTTACTGTCAACAAGCTCTTAAAGGTCCACTGCAGACCCGTGGAAACCTTTAGAAGAGAATCAGTGTGGGAGTTTATAAAGGAGAGGAAGAAGACATTTCAAAAGTAAAGAACAGAGGAGAGGAGAAGAGACGGCAGGGAATGCAACTGAGGCGCAAGGGAGGAGGACTACCAAAAATAGATGCCTGTGTTGTTTTTTTTGTAGCGCCTAACACCTCCAACATCCCAGCCCAAGAAGGGGAGGGAGATGCAGAAACTTTCAAAGTTTCAAAGGGCCAAAGTGCTGACTAAAAGTGGACCAGGGAAGCACAGCAACGTGCTGTGTAGCATCTTCCTGTGAAGTTTATGTACAGTACATAAGCTCCGAATTTTTCATCCTGCAAGGTTTGAGACTTCTTATCTGCTCGCAAAGAAAAAAGTGTGCACACATGAATGTATTCATAAAATGTATGTAAAAATACATATGTGAGACCACATAATGTAGAGAAATATATGCATGTACTTGTGTTTGTGTCTACACATGTGCTTGTGTGTTTGTCTTTGTGAGGACCAGTTGAGTTTTATACCATGAGAGAGAAGGCATTTTTGGAAAGTGAGGACATTTTGGCTATTCCTCATTTCCTCAGAGAGCTGTTTGAATGTTAAGACTAGGTTGAAAGGTTAAAGTTAATTTGTAAAGTTTTAAATCCAGCATTGTTTACATCCATATTTATTTGCTAGCAGTCTTCGTTTTCACTGAAAACAGATGCCTGCTGCGGCCATAAATGTCACTATGAGAATGGTGAGAGTCTATACTTGGTTAGTGAAAGTGAAAGAGCAGTGCTCGTCCCTCCCTCAGTACCACCACTGAGGTGTCTTTGAGCATGGTTCTTAACCCAGATCTGCTCCAGTGGGGCTGCTCTGTGGCCAACTGATCACACTGAGGTTTAAAATGTCATATTGCAGGTATTAATGTGTATAACGCATTGACTGTGAGCAGGGTGCTCCTGAAAAAGAGAGCTTTTAGTCATACTACCCTGTATAAACAACATATTTAGGGCTGAATTATATCTGTATGGGTCTTCCCAAGTATACCAGTGTGTGTGTGTGTGTGTGTGTGTGTGTGTGTTTGTGTGTGTGTCTGTGTGTGTCTGTGTGTGTGTGTGTATTGAGGTAAGAGTTTAATCCTATGTTAAGGGTGACTGGCTGGATTAGCAGATCAGCAGATGTTTGCTGAGACATTTTAATCCATGTTTCCCTCATACCTCTCTTTTTCACCCCTGGCTCTCTCATATCTCATCCTGCTTCTCTGTCACCATATCTTCATTGCCAAATTCACGCTCACTTCCTCCCAACTCATTGTAATACTCTGTCTGCCCAGCTCTGTTTTTGTTCTATTGCTCCCTTCAGTTTTTTTACCCCCTCAATTGCCTGTGTTTTATCGAGGGTAGATGTGATTATATGGGCTTTTGTGTTTGTCTGACAGGTGTCAAGGGCGTTCTATCTCAGATATTTCCACTCTATCTTTACCACCCAAACACATACACAGACAAACACAGACACACACTAAAACTCACACACCACACAACGTGAGCAGCCCACTGTAGCATGATGTGTTGTTAATAGGTCTGTCACTGGTGACAGTTTGGGAGGATGATCTGTCTCGGAGATTTCTTTGCAGAGTTGTCACTGGCACATCCATGTCACAAGAATAAACACATTTGGATGCTGTCACAACTTTTATAGCACCATAAACAAGGTGACCGCAGAAGAAGGCAATTTACTGTAAGAAAAAAAAAATTAGTTTGTGTGTGTGTGTTTGGTGACAAATGGCTAGAGAACATTTGTAAGGCACATCTTAGACTGTCCTCGGAGTAAATAATGCTGTTAGGATCTATGCTCTATAAACAAAGATAAAGGAGTTTCACACTCACAGACTTTTAAGACAAAAATCATTATACATTCCTTATTTATGTTGATTGATTTCCTTATTTTAATTTTATCTCTGAAAAACATTTAAAAATCCTTTTGTGAATACTTTGGGACATAGAAGACCAACCTCTCGATCAAGACCAGGCGCCACGGTCACAATATCTCCAGTCTCACTGTTGATGGTGAACATGTTAGGGATGGGGCTGTGCGGCGTCTGGGACAGGATTCGATAGCGCACCATTCCATTAGCTGTGGTGTTGTCATCAGCATCGAACGCTGACAGGTGCATCACATACGTTCCTGATGAAGAAAAGAATATTTGTCAAGGGGATACATGTGATATTTATGTCCGAACAGATCTATTGTAGCCTTTCTATGTGTTAAAGGAGTAACTTTTGAAAGATGGAATAACACAATGCCCCTTTTAGAAAATAAGAGGTGAACTTATATGCAGTAACACACACCCTTACCCAATTCAGTACACCCAGAGGTTTTACTGCTGCAGCCTTCGTTGGTCTGGTATGACCAGTAGCTTAATGGTGGCTAATGTTAACCAACTTTAGGCAAGGCTAGGCAGCTTTATTTGTATTGCACATTTCAAACAACTCAAGGTAATTTACACTGGCAAATGAAAGCATCAGAATGGCATTTGAAAACAAAAATCATTAAAAACCAGAATAAAACCAATTAGGTATTGTTGTGTAACTGATTACTGATAACTGGGAAATTAAGTCTCACTATCCTGTAATTGCCTCTTGTGGCCAAAGTGGCCAATTTTTTGCTATTGTGCCTTTAACTGGATAATTTATAATGAAACAACCAGGTAGAACCTACAAAATGATCTGGACACAATGCACTACTCTGCTTAATCAACTATCCTACAAACATATTTTAATAACAGATAGTGTATTGGTAATCATCACACTGATACTGGTCCATTTGTACATATCTAGGCCTCATAACTCACATCATCTTTTGCATTTACAGTGTATATAAAGAACAGGCTACAAATATAATGTATATCATTTTTTTAACTGACCCAAATGGATGGCACTTGTACATCCTACAAGTAGATTTTGATGACAGATATTCTGATTACAGATATTGCTAATAACATTATTCTTATATACTGATTACTATGCTTTACCATTACATAAGAATAAGCTAAACAACCATCTAGATGTTTAATCTTTGCTTACATTAATCTAAAACTGTTGGAAACCTGTTTTGTAAATAATAATCACTCCACCTACAAGCACAAGCAAGCACAGACATATAGTATATGCAGATACGGTTCTTTTGGAGAGAATAAGCCACTATCCTTCCATGAATGCACCGCTTGTTTGCTGCCTCCATGCACTCATATAACTCAGTGGGATCACTGCCTGTCACCCAATCTCTCCATCTCTCTCTCACTCTTGTTCTTCCTCTCTCGCAGCCGATTCTAATTGCCAGAGATAGTGATATCATGCCAGTGACAGCCCCTGTCCGAGGATAATTGTAACCGCAGCTCCCATTTCAAACTTCATTACATTTCAAAGCAACATTTGTCAATGACTCGGCCAGAGGGAGCACTCTAAAGGCCTCTCAGCGAGACGAGAAAAAAAGGCGGCAGGAACAGAGGGAGGGAGAGGAAAAGGGAGAAACAGAGGACAGACTCCATATTTGGTTTGATTCCAGGCGGAGTGACTATCAGTTCTCCACCCATCACTTTTTTGTAGAGATGGGGGGATAGAGAGAAGGAGATGAAGCATCACAATGTGCCGCACATCTGCGGGGGTAATTTCATTAAGCTGCACTCTTAGGGGGTTTAATGTGGACCCTTTGTACGGGTGGCCTAAGCTGTGCCTGACAGGATTAGGTCGCCATAATGACTCTTTAATTTGCAAACTAATTCAAGTCTGTAATTGGCCTTCCATTGAAACCACTGGAGCTCTAAATTCTAAAACTCTCTTTTTTTATGATTATTGTTCAGCTGAATGTCATGCACACCACAGAGACTAGACTGCTGTTTGGGGCAAAGCTGGGGGGGGGGCAGAGAGTGCACAGTGAGAGAAAAAAGAAAGAAAGACAAACAGAAAGACAGAAAAAAAGAAAGAAAGAAAAGGAAATGAGCACCTGGATACCTTTTGAGATCACTTCTGGTGCAATAAACTCTGGCCCATCAGGCTTCACACTCACACACACGCATGCACACAGAGAGCTCATCTCCGTGATTCTTCCGCTCTGAGGTGAGACATAAAATGACCCAGTGGTGCTACAGCGTGGTACATTTAATCCTCAATCTCCTCTCCAGCCTGAGCACCCGCTTTGGTTTATGGCCACTGCTGCAGCCAGCTAAATGAAAAGCCACTGTAGGAGACAGATTCTCCGTCTGTCTGCTAAATCAAGGGAAATGGAAAATTCTCTGTTGCGTCAAAGATTGACTGGTGTAGTCATAGTTTTAACAACACCAATCTCCCCTGATATACTAGTCGCTCTTCCTCCGTCCACCCATATCCAAACACCTAACCCCTCCAATCAATTCTTTAATCTTTTTAAATAAATTATTCTCTCTGGTAATTGCCCCTGCTTCACACTTTACTTCTTGTTTTGTCCATCTATCCCTCCATCCATCACCTGGTTTAGAGCCTTCATCCACAGAGCCATTGTAGACCTGGTTTTTGAACTCGGGTCTGTTGTCATTCATGTCTATGACGAAGATGTACAGATCGATGGGGTTCTCAACTTGGTTCCCATTCATGTCCACAGCATGTGCTCGCAACTGGGAAACACAAAAATCACAAGAAATGAGGTTAGATTACAACCATTATGCAATCAGGGAGTGATAAACTAATAAATAATTGACGAGTGCTTGTATTGGTTTTATGGAGAAAATTATTAATGTTAACAAATTTGGTGTTTGATGGATACAAACAACAAGGGACTGTCCATCTAACAACATGATAGGTCTAAATTTATCTACTTACATCAAGGGTGTAATTAGAGCTAGACGATTAATTGAACATTTTACCTTGATTACAATTAATGAACGATTATTTGTTTTTGATTGTTGTTTTTTGTTTTGTTTTTTTGCCATCATAGTTCACTGACAAGATTTTTACTGTAAATATGCTTTGCTTTTAAAGCTGGATTAACTTTTTTAAATTAAGAGATGTAAAAATCGGTTATCTAAATTTTCATTGATAAGGTAATGTTGATGTGCACATACCAGAGATATGGTTCCCCTATATTTGGCGCATCACTGCTGCTGAATTATGCGGTACTAATGTTAATAATTTTCACCCGCACACTGTGAGAGCATGGTAACACTCAATGCTTTGCTAGCTTCCTTTTCTCAATTATCAAAGGACATCTAAGTGGCAGGTGCTGTTATAAGAGAAGCGGAGGTAATTCTTTTTTTAAGGGCAGTGCAATGTGTGTGTGTAATGTCAGCGAGTGAGAGGGCGACAGAGAGAGACAGCGGCAGAAAGTGACGGTGAAAGCGAGCGAGCAAGTTGTCAGTCTGGCAGTAAATCTGCAGTGTAGATCACAGTGTGTCCGTTAATACAACGGTCAACAAATGTCTGTACTTTCCCCCAACTGCTGGAAAGTGAAGGCGGTTAGCGCTAACAGGAAGCTGAGCAGGACTGGAGGGGGCGGGGTCATGTGACTAAAAATATTATCAGGATTAAAAACCGAACTAACCAACATGAGAAAATTACGTCGGTTAGAGGCTCTGAATTACGGTTTCGATTACTTTTCAATTAATCATCCAGCCCTAGATGTAATTATTGCTGAATCTTATTTTGTCTCTGTCACTTTTAGTTTAGCAGTATGGAGCTCCTATATCAGGCCTGATTCTGGAATATTCTGCAGATACTACTTAGGGAGGAATAAATGTTTTGTGTGGAAAAGAGGTCATGTATATTTTGCTATCTGTAATGTTACTGTTCTAATAAAAAGACACTACACTTGAATATCAGTCAAAGCTACAGCATCCAAGGACAGTGTTCCTGGGACATACTGATTTCTGGTGACTAAATCTTTATTTCAGATTACTTTAGTCTTTGTTTTCTGTTTTTATTGTATTTTATTTGAATTTCTCTATTTGTGTGTTAGAGAAGCAAATATTCTTATATGAGTTCTCTGTCATTGAAACCAACATAATACAAAAATGTTGGCCAAATGTATTATTTTTCTGGTAGACTTTGGAAATGCAAATTTCATTAAAACACTAGTGATACTGTCTACACCCACGCTTCTGAAACTAAACCTTCACCCTTTGTCTTCATTAACTGCTGCCATTGCCTAAGTTTTAATAGCTGTTATGTTTGAATATCACTTCTGTATATCACTCCTGGGATAGATGCCCTCAACCTATCAGTGTATTCCCAAATGTCTGCACTCATAGAAGTGGACACAAGAAAAGGAGAAACAACATAAATAAAACACCAACAAACTGAAAGCATTGTTTTTATATACTTCAAGGTGACTATTTCACAGTACTTCTAAAGTAAAAAAACCCCCACCTCTGCACTGTTTTTGAATTTGGTTCACTGAATTTGGCATTCAACCCAGCTCATGAATACATGGGCTGATAAAATCTGCTTTATTGAACTATACAGTATAAAAGTTTCAGAAAGATTTCCCAGACCCACACAACAATAATAAGAAACATGTGAAATTCTGGATATTTTTCTTGCAGAAAAATTGCCTTTGCGATCATGCACTTTCTCCAGACTTCTTATCTCTTTTATACTTAGTACCCAGATATTTTTATCTCAGTAGAAACCAAAACAAGAAACATCTTATTTTATTGGAAGGTGGCCCTGATGTAAAGGCAAGGTGTTTGTTTCAGGACCATTGTGTTGGATCCCAGGCCAACATTCTGTGTGGTTTTGTTTGAAAGAGAGTCCTGAAATCTCTTCAGTTCCCTCTGACTCCACAAACACATCAGCCCATCTCAAATTCAACTCAGCTGTGCTCAGATCAATGGAATCCCCAACTAGGATTTCTCACAAAGTTTGGACATGAGGTTATTACTGGAATCAATACATGCTGTAAAGTGTGTCCTGACGGCTCTCTCTCTTATGAAGTCTGGAGGAAGAAATAAAGAACTGACTGAATGAAAACGACAGTGGAGAAAACTGAATTATCAGGGAAATGTTGGCTTTAAATGAATGCTTGTGGGGGTTTTTTTTTTCACTCCATGCATGAAGGTCAAACTGAAGACTGAGATGCCATTTCAAAATGAACTCCACGGTTCTCCTTAAAGCTGTTTTGATTCACTTCACTCAACCTGAGAATGTTTATATCCCCAAACATGACTTATTCAGTGATATTCCTGTCAGCTAGAAGCACCGGGGATGTTTAGTTTATATCATACAAAGAAAAAAAAAATTATGCAGATACTATCTACATCCTGCTCCTAACAATGTAGGCTAGTAAATATGTATTCTGTTAAAATGTCAGCAATCAATTTCAGCTGAAGGACCTTCAACCTTATTTGATGTTAGGGATATTCATCTAAAGGAAGGCTAAAGGAAGGAGATGAAAATGGGGCTGGGGGAAAATGACAACATGTTAGGAACAGATAGAGAAGAAATATGACAAATTGTAACATGAGAAGATTTTTTTCCCCCTGTCATGTATGGAGAATTGAGGGATACTCTGAGTGAGCAAGATGGGAACGCGGCTACCACTGCACTGGCCACTGCAAGAGCATGAGAGCCAGATAAGTGAAATAGCCTCCAGGCTCATTGCAGCAGGAAATAGAATAAATAGCATTCTTCATCGGCTTCTTTTCCTCAGAGAGGTGAAGAACGTCTCCAATGCCACCCGCCCATCCACTCCTCTCCGCCGGTTTGCTTCTGCTCTGCACCTCCACCAAAATTGTGTCTTCAGGTCTCCCTGAGGTTAATTTGACTTTACTTTTTCCACTGCATTGTCTGATCTGTCCGGCACCCAATATCCGTGCACTGCCATCGCATATCACATCTCGCATCTCGCCGTGCTGTAACAGGCTAGGAGCCAGGCCCCTTATCTCAACCCACCCTCATCCCTCCATCCCGCATGCACCCACACCCTAATTCAATAACAGCAGGAGTCAGAGATTACCGCCATGTTTAAAAAAGGCAAAATGTAATTCTGGGTCCACATTAAAGTTATTATCTTGAAAGGCAGGGGGAGAAAACAGACCGTACCAGGCGCTTGGCATTTGGCAAAGAGGAAGCATCCTGATAGAGATAACAACAGACCCAGAAGCTCCAAGGTTTTTTCCTTATAAGAATGCATCTTGTTACATGGCTGATTTAAAAATTTCAGAGTGCTCATTCTTTTGAAATAAAAAGAACTAGACCGTAACTTTGTTCTGTCCTTGCATGAAATATGAAGTAAACAAAAAGAGGAGGACAAAGTCAAATTCTTGCTTTTCAGGATGATGTTGCTTAGTAAAGTTCTTTGTCTTTAAAGTTATTGGCCTGACGATGTTCAAGTTTTATACAATACAGTTTAATTGCTTTTCTGTTGCTCTAACAGCATCTAGTGTGAGAGGCCTTTCATTTTGTTTACATGTACATCTTTACCTTGTCTAAGCTGGTTTGTCCCTGCTCTTTGACTTCCACACTTTTCATCTTCAACAAACATGGAGTTTAACAGAAATGGGCAGTATTTCAATTAATGTTAATTTAATTACTTTTGAGTATTTTGTCATTTGTATTTTGAGTTTTTAACAAAATACTTTAAGAGCTTGTATTTCCATATTTAAAATACATTATTTAATATGTATTTTATGTTCCTTGTGACCAGTAGCTTGACTGAAGAAGCTGCTTTGGTGTTCGGTGCAATTTCCTCCAAGATAAAGCTATGCAACATATTATCACGTACTTCATTCGTCTGGGGCTAACTCGTTAGAATGCTAACTTCAGCAAATGTCTCTGCAACACAATACATAGATGTCTACTTTCACATATTTTTGGGTTGAAATGACTAGTAGGTACAAAACATTTTGTAATCCGTCCAGCTTCGACTGGAAGCCGCAAACCGGCTGTAGTGGCTCCAACGCATTGCTTTAGGGCAATTGCGCCCGACAAAATTATGTCCAAAAAAAGTGCTTGTTTTTGCTACTGATGCTCAAACAGTTATTCCAGGTGCCTGACAACATCACGGAAATGATCCCCACGAGAAACACCCAGTCAAACTCCTTATTTTGAACCAGACCCAGAAGTCTTGCTAAAGGACTATTCTCGCTCTGAAAGTTGTTGCTATTTTCCTGTGGTTCATACCAGCCTCAAAAGTGGTTCAAACCACAACTGGTTATGTGTGCAGCATTTAATTTAATGTTAAAAACCATATTGACAGGAAAGAAGCAAAGAAGAAAACGGCAAAATCAGCTGGGGCAGTGCAGGAGGGACATCAAGGCCACTGTTAGCCTCAGGCATGTATATATTTTTGAGGGGTATAAGGCCAAACTGAGGGTACACAGTGGCCATGGCCTTCATGGCCTCTATGAAATTCCTGCCCTGGTTTGTATAGAATCTATTTTTATATTAACAAATTGTATTTTAATTAAGTACATTTTTAATACCAGTATTTTGTATTTTATATTTGATGAGTAAGTATTTGTAATTTTTAACAAGATGATGTATTTATGCACATCACTGGAGTTTAACTTAAACAGCCTTCAGCAAGCCTCTGCCTTTTTTAACAAATCACCTCATTGATTAGACTTTCTCCTGGGTGTAAATCTGTTCAACTCCCACTAAAAGGTTGGAGTTGCAAGCTCACCAGGACTGTAAGTCAGACTAGACTCCCATATAAATACAAGGATAGTGGCAGGTACAGAGTAGGAGAAAACTAGAGACACCAACTTAAAGTGATTAACCCAGTGTGATTGTTCACCACATCAAAGCATTAGGGCTCTCTTTTCATGGCGGCAGAAAGACTAGCAGAAAGATCAGCTTAAGCACCAATACGACAAATTAGTGCTTTTTAGTACTCAGCACAACGGTACGATTGAAAGTTTCATTCAAATGAGGTAGTGCCAAAACAGGTGTTGGTATTTTGGCAAAAATTTGGTATTAGACAAAACAAAAATGGACATAAATGCTGCACTGGGCAAAGACTGCTTTTACATTACTGTACAGGTTAAACAAACAACTAACAACATACTGTGTGTTGATTAGTTAGCTTTAGATGTGAAATATTTTTGATTCCCCCTGCTTCAAGTCTCTAGAATAAAGATATACGAATAAGAGTATATCCAGAAATGTTTAAGTATTCACATCTTGTCACTCATCATCCAGGTTTTATTTTCCTACCAAGCCATTTTTCCTCTCTAATCGGTGAGTCTTTTCGTCATGTGCCACTGTTACTGGCACAGCAGTATTAATTTATCATTGAGCTCTCGGCTAGTTACAGTGCTTTTCTCATAGCTTTAATGACATTCTCTGGCTTAAACTTCACTTCATCCAGATGCTTTGCAAATAGCACTGTCACACCTATATGAGTGAAAAGGTGCAAACTGGAAATTCCGTCATTCATTCCATCATCATTGTGCACTAAAACTTTCCTTGCTATTATGTAGAGCTACATGGATTCGGATGTATGTTGTCATGATATAAAGACTTGTGTGTCAAAGGGTTAAATTGCTGTATAGTAATGTCTGTGGGGGGGGTTTAAATGGTCATAGGTACTCTGTGTGCATATATAAGTGTGTATGTGTGTGAGAAAGAGAGAGAGACTCACATGGTAAGAAGAGCGACGTTCTCTATCAAGAGGTTTGGTGACGAACATCTTTCCAAGCACGGGGTCTATATTGAACACTTCATTGGGTGGTTGATCTGCTCCCACCCCAGTGATGCTGTATCGGATCGAGATGTCCTTGTCCTGGTCTGAACGAATCTGCATCACAACAAACAAAGAGGAACACTCAATCAATCAATCAATCAAGTGTTTATTAAAGTCTCATACTGTGTTAGACCGAGCCACACAGAGTTTTCTGTGTGTATGACTCTCTTGCCCTGACGAAACTAAACTAAAACACACAGTTGCTATGGCCTACCTACATCTATTGTTGCAACATGTGGTGACTGGTTTATAATATCCAGCCCCGGAGTTTAATAATTTTGTCCTTACATTGGGTAACATGCTTGCTAGAGTGTGGCATTTCTAGCTACCACATATTCAAGGATTCCATTAGTGCTGCCGCAGGGAGCACTATGCATTCTGTTTAGCAGAATTGGACAGCTTCAAAAGAAACATTTTAATTCAATATTTCGGGGAGGGAGAAATGAAATCAACATGTATTTACTGATAACTTTGACAGTGCTTTATTAACATTTGCTGGCGCTAAACTGGGATTAAGACAGGTTGTGGATAAAAATGACTATTAGATGGAAAAGTGAAAATATGAGGTTGTAATTGTTGTGTAATTAAGGAGGCAACAACAGGCAACATAACATTAAACACATTTGAGGAGGGAAAAATGGGCCAGAAGAAAATAATCTCAAATCCAGGGGTGCACAGGAGAAGATAATTATTTAATAACTGTGGGAGATGGGAAGCAGAACATTCTTTAAGAAATAGGCCTGTGCTTGAGTTCAGCTTTCCTTGCCAGATAGACAGCTAATAGGTGCATTAACTGCACTGCTAGGCCTGTGATTTGGACTGAAGTGCTGTGTAATTGGGACTCATTTGGAGGAGTTTTTCAATTTAGTGCCCAAATAGAGTCCAAACCTCAAAGCATCCCATCTCTTTCCATTAACTACATGACAACCCGTGAACATCAGCTGGTGTATCAAAATGACTCAATCATACACTTACTCCAGTATGCGGGCACATACTGTACACAAACACACACGGGGAAAAGGCCAATCTCTTTTTTCTTAATCAATGACTATTTCAGTGGAGAGCCTGAGTGTACCCGAAGAGTATGACTGTCCAAAGTTGTCTCCATCTTTCACCACTTGAGGAACCAATTTAGCCACACTTTTGACACACCCGGAATTCTGCCCTGCTGAGAAAATAGCTGGAGCAACTAACAAGGACACAGGACGGACATACGGTATTAGACAGGTGTCAACCTGACTTTTCCTACTGGTGGAATAAAAACCTGTCACCATCACTGACTCTGCTATTATCACTATTTTCCTTCTCCTCCTCTTCAGCAGCATCAACATTATCAACTCTTTAACTCATCAACTCAATATTAGTAAGATCCGGCCTTTAATGTGTGCCTTTAATCTTTAATCAAACAAATGTGATCGGTTATAGAAACCTTCCCTGTAAGAATGCAAGAGGAGCTGTCATAACATCACACTTAGGTTATTTGTGCATGTCTGTATGTGTGTTTTCTTTGGGGAATAGGGGGAGGAGAACGTCAGAATGCTCTGCACATATCTCAGCGAATTACTGCTGACAGCTATGATAATTAACGAGCTGCAGACATCGACTGCTATTACTTCAAAGAAACTCTACCCGTTAAACACCAACAAACTAACAACTATCCTGCCAGCAACTCAGTTGAACGCTCAATGTACCACCATTACCCTCCTCTATAGGCAAAGCAAAGAGACTGCTGCACACTGACTCCATCTACCTCTCCTGTCGCATTAGAAAATACAAGCAATTATTACACATCCGGCTGCCAAATGGTCTCCCCCTCTCATTCATCCACCTTTCTCCTCCCCTCTCCTTGTCTCTGCTTTCCTTCCCCCTCCCTTCTCCTTTCCAACTCCTTCTCTCTCATCTCCACTCCTCCCCTTTCCTCTCATCTCTCCCCTCCACTGTACTCTCTCATCACTCTCTCTCTCTGTCTTCGCTTCAGGTCTCCGTGGGGACAGAAGCCATGCATGAAAAATGAAATTACTTCAATCCGTTGGCCTTGGCAGTGGCGTATAAATCCTCACCAGTTAGGAAGTGATAGCTCTCCATAATTCCATTTGGGTTTTCCCCGCCCCTCTGATTTCCCACCCGTCCTACTTGGGGGGGAAAGAGATTCAGCTGCACGTTTCCACAGTCATTCGAGCCAATTAGCTCTCCCTCCCACAACGCTTTTAAAACTATTGAGGGACAGCGCCAGAATCTTTATCCTCATCTACCAAATATTTGTGCATGGATGTGTGTGCAAACATTTGTGCATTCAAGCTTGCACAAGTGTGCTTTGTCTGGCTCATGATTATTAATGTATATAACATATGCAGGCATATCACATGCATATACATGGCTTTGCATTAAGGGATCCAATAATGGATGTCAAGGAAATGAATCAGCTAGCTGATGCATGTTATCATTTTTCCTTTTATCACAGAATATTGTGACAGGCGGGATGTCATTTCAATAGTGAGAAGCTCTCACTGACATTCTGCCATTTTAGCTTCAGAAAAGGGAGGGAATGTGTTCAGGGAAAAAAGCCCAGCATGAGATGAACACGAAGAGCTTCACATAGCTGCATAAGTACTTTTTATTTCCTTTAATGAAAAGAGGGAAACGCTCTCTCTCCCTCTTTCTCTCCACTGTTATCTTGCCCCTCACACAATAACAGACAGTAATACACACACGCATAAAATGCCTCCATAGGCTAATAAAAAAACAGTGCCAATACTAACCAAAATCATTTTTTTCTTTGTGTTTTTTTTTTTTATTCCCTCTGATTTTTATTCTCTATTTTTTGATAGTGTGTGTGTATGCATGTCTATAGGGGACAGAGAGATTAGAAGAGAAGCGCTCTGCTAAGAGAGATAGATAGTGAGAGTGAGAAAGAGAGAGAGACAGCGTCATGACTGTATCATCCGGCATCAGAAACCAGACACTGTCTAAATGACCTATTTGTCGACGGATCAAAGCAATTCCCTTCATTACTGACAACTTGTCTGGTTCTTAAGGAGATCTTATCAGTGAGCTTAGCTCCCTTCTGCCAGGCAAAACTGAATCAAATGAGAAATTATCATGCTACCGGGTCTTCTGGGAAAACAGAGAAGAGGAGATGAAGAGCGGGGAATGAATAACACAGAAGCGCCGTTCTACCGCGGTTACTAGGGTGCAGAGGAATTAATTCTCACTTAAGAATTCATGTTAACTAACACTTTAGTAAAGTATCCAACTACCACCATTTAGATGTGTGATTTCACTGCATGTTGTAGATATACACTACTACATATATTAATAATTATATATATTAAAATTAAATTGATCCAAATTGAAGTATTGATCAGGTGATCTATATTGAGTGTGGACAGGGTAAAAGTAGTGTGAGATATGTACAAAAATATTGCATAAAATTGTTGCATAAAAGACAATACAAACTATCTAAACCTCTATAGAGGGTAATGCAACCCAATAGAAGAAGATCCTTCTAATATTTAATCCACACCTATAAACATACCTTAAAAATTATAAGGCTATCCAATGAAACCACCACCATAAAACTAGGCCTCATAAATGATCAGAGTTGAATCAACATTCTAAAAGAGTCAGCAAAAATGCAAGCAATAATTATATAATAAATGTTTTTATATCACCGATGAATAACATGACTAGTTGAATGTGAAAGGGGCTGCTCATTGCAATAAACAGATAATTTAACCTGCCTCTGCAGTTCCATCTCAGCTCCACAGAGCTTTGTAACTAGTTTCAGCTCATTGTTTTGGTTTTCGGGCCACAACTTTACTGTTTTGGTTCAGTCTTACTTCCCTACTAGCCTGGATCAAGCTGATGTTAGGAGAAAAAATTGTTTGCTTGTGTATTTTTCAAGTCAGCAAGTTTACTTTAAGTCCCCCAATTTAGCATTCATAAGCAATTTGAACAAGTACTTTTATATTTTATAAGACTTTAATGTAGTTGTTCAGTAAGCAAAGGAGATGTAAGAAAATGTACAAATTCTGTACATTAATAAAGGCTCTTAAATGTTCTTATATCTACAACTACATTATAGTGTGTTATTAAAGTTTATGTTGCATACTCCTTATAAAAGCTGAATAGGAGGACTTAAACTAAAGTGTTACCCAGAAGTCTAGTTTACAGATAGAGTTTGTTGTTTTTTTATTGTTAATATTGAGCTGTTAGCAAACTAGTGTATATTTTTAGTTTTGTTTTGTGCACCCGTCATGAGTGAGTTATGATTTGGCCATTAGTGAGTATATAATGTATATACAGGAACATACACTCTTTGGCTACTTTATTAGGTACAACTGACATGACAAAGACAGTCACGTATAATAAATAGCCATAAAGTTGTACTCTGGTGGTGGTGGGTTGGGTGGACTTTGGTCTCTCACCTGAGTGACAAGCGTTCGATTCTTAACCTGGCTAGTCTTTCAGGTTCAAACTCAGGAAATGGTGGCCTTCTCTACTTGTGAGATACCAGAGTGATGTCGAGCATATATATATATATATATATATATATATATTAGCATTGCATTTGTTTGCTTCAACATTCAAGCTTTTCCTCAGCCCACGCAATTCTCACCATGGCAGATTAGGAAGAGAAGGCGCTATATGTAAACAAAGGGGAGGAACATGGAGAGGCTTTGGGCTTGAGTATACACAATTCGAAATAGAATTTGCTGTGTTAACAGTCACTATCGATGCCAGTACACTCATTATGTTTGCAGGTCTGTCTTCCTCACCACAGGATGGAGGCGCTGTGAAAGTGATGATACCGGAAAAAGAAGATAAAAAGAAGTAGGTTTACAAGTAGCCGTGGTACAGTTTTTATAGAAACACTAAAGGGGATAGTATGTTTGTTTCCTAAACCAAACAAGGAGCTAGACTGGAGAGATTATTGTATGAAATGATGGATGTGGAGGTGAATGCGTGCAAGCCAGATTGATGATCTCACAAAATGAGTGACTGCTTTTGTTTAAAACTTCCCATCCACCCATCAATCATATTAAAAAGCAATCCATGTCAGAATCAGTTTGTGAGAAAAGTATTTCAAACATCATTGGTGTATTCTGTGTTTCTACATGGATCACAATTCAGGCCCAAACATGATAACTGCATTACTGCATGCTAACTTTCTGTATGCTAAATTTGATTAACAGCAGCTCTTTCTTGATCTACATACTACTTGACAGATGAATAAAATACCTGACCTGATGCATTTTTGTTCTTTTTCTTCAATGAGTCAGTGCATGTGTACAGCGATTATATATCCAGCCAATACATATTATAATTGGTCTTTCATATAACTTTTGAAGTACAGGTAGGGCAAATTGAGAGATAATCTGCAGTTTAGCATGTACAGAGGACTGCCATTACCATATGCATGGCTATAATGTTCTTGGGGCATTGTGGGTGAAATTGAAACAATTACCATACAAATTATACACCTGTCTTGGTACTCTAGATCCTTGTGTATTCAGGAAGTTGGTTCAGAGTATTTTTTGTTTTGTTTTTTGCTCAGTTCAGCTATTGTCACAATAGTCGCATTTCCCTCAAAAACTACTATAAATCCAGCTAAATTCAAAACATAATTACATGCTTTTGTTGCAAAAGTGCAGCTGGGCTGTTCACACTGTGGTCACACAAAGGTTTTTAGTGGTCACAAACCCAAAAACAATGCCTGTGTGAACATGCCAATTTTCAATTTCTTTTGATATGCACTTCTGTGTGCAATAGGCTGCTTTACCAGCCAGGTCAGTCCAAGCAGATACACACTACATCATACACCATGACAAATACCTGATGTGGAGCAAACAATGACACAGCAAGTAATGTAACTAAGGTTAGTTAAGTTGTGGGTTAGCAAATTGTGGCTACAGTTGCTAATGCAAACCTAACATGCAGAGAGAACGAGACGGTCCCCGAGCCAGCACAACAGCTCCAAACAGCAATACATACAACTCTCCTGCTACTGTAGCTAACATCACAACAACAGCATATCTTGGCAAACTAGAGAGAAAGCTAAATGCCCGTGGGCAAGTCATTAAACGTCACATGACACAAATCATAGCTGGAATAGTGTTATGTGGCAGGGTCCAGGCCACTTTGTTTGTTTATCATTTACTTTCTGTACAACCAGCAGATTTTATTTTCAGTGCACACATAGAATGAACAACTAGCAAAGGAGTTATTTGGTAAATTTGACAAAAAGATGTACATTGGATTATATTGGATTAGAATCGCTTACCCCACCTTTAAGACTTCAAGAAATCAGTCAATACAAATCAGTCAAAGTTTTCATGAAATCAGTTTGCATTTCGTTGAACAAAGCCTTCAATTTCAAAAGCATTAAAAAGGTGTCCTCTCAACTTGAACTCGCAGCTTTGTTCATTATATCTTGCAGACAACTTTACACGATTGGTTAGCTGCCACTGTGAAGGTCTGTTTAAAAATGTATTACACCATTAGTTTTTAGATGAATGAAGAAGTTATTTTTACTGTGAGGTAAAACATGACAAAACAAACTACACACTGCAATCCTATAGATATAAAGTATGACCATATATGTAAATTTAGCATTCATATAAATTCATATAAGAATATTGTGAGAAATGCAAAACTGTAAAAACAACAAAAAAAGCAACAACACAAAAAGCTTTGAGTTACTTCCAGAAAATCTTCATAGTAAAAAGTATAACGATCTGGCCTAAGCATGTTATACATAAACAAGAAACATACAAGCACACAAAGAGGACTGTCATGAATGTGGCAATTAGGTGCTCTAGTAGTGCTCTGCTGTTTAAGAGAATGACACTGGTTCAGTGAGCGGTAGGACAGCAGGAACAGTCACTTGCAGACAGCAAAGTCACAGCAAACCCCCGAAGAGCTGAAAGCTAGGCCTTTCATGACTTTAAAGCCCAACAAACAGGGATAGATGCACCAAACACGTCGACAGTCGACAGGAACAAACAGAGAGACACATTCTTTCAACAGTACAGTAAAGCCTAACAGGCAGGTAAGAAATACAGGTATTGGCCAACAGGTCACAAACACTGGTTAACTCTGAAGCGAAAGAGCCTCTACATGAGAAAGGTTTTTAGGTAGCATTGCATATCACACACACACTCCATCTGTCAAATGCGCTCTGTTGCAAGCACAAAGATAAAAAGAAACCTTGTGTGTTTTGCTGTGAGTCAGCAAAGTGTCTGCATTAAAAGCTTTCCTGTGGCCTTTTTAAAACACAGACTTTTGTTTAGGCTTTGATGTTGAGCAACATCTCTTTAAAAGGTAGGACAGGATTGATGTTGAGTATCTCAGTCTGAAGTTGGGGTTTTCAAAAATGCACTGACTTAAACATAAAACAAATTGCATAACATATCTTGTATTCTTTAGTTGCTGAAGATTGCATGAAGTCTGCATGAACAGACGTACCAGTGGCTATGTACATTCATCTTAAAGTTTTGTGCTAGTGGTTTGGCTCTAGGCATGGCAATGTGTGTTTGTCGGTCCACCACTTTTGTCCAGACTGAAAGATCTCCAAAATTATTGGCTGGATTGCCATGAAGTTTTGTATTGACATTCGTGGTCCCATAAGGAGAGATCCCATGACTCTTCCTCTAAAGTCAAGTGAGGTTGACATTTGTGGTGAGTGAAATGTCTCAACTATTCAATGGACTGCCATGTAATTTGGTAGACATTCATGTCCCCTTCAAAATTAACAATAATATCTTCGGTGATCACTTACATTTCATCTAGCGTCATCATCAGGTGAAAAATTTGATTTGTGTTTTGTGACGAAATACGGCTAATGAAACGATATACTGTAGGTTATAATTTTTTTGCATACAGATGCCCCATCTGACTTTGCCAAGAGTCCAGCCAGAGGCGCAAATCAAAAATAATAGCAAAAATATTTTTTTTTGTGGCTCATAAATGCTGCACTCATTGAGATGTCAATCAAATTATGACTTTTATAATCGCTAAGTCATCTGACAAAATAAAAATAAATACAGCTTAATACCAGCACCTGTATTATGTGACTGACTTTACTTAACTGACATTTCAAATTAATGGATCACAGAGTTAGAGGTGAAAGAAAGTTGTCATTTTAACTCTCCTGCCACACAATTCCCTCCTCTGTGTGGTCAGCCTCATGTCATTGGTTTTGAACAGCTCAGTTTCACCAGTCTGCACTAAAATACGAGAATGCCATTTTCAGATTTACTGAGAGGACATTTTCAGATTTTTCTGGGTTAGTGGTCTATGTGAGTGTGTGTCAGAATGAAATGGAGAGATATTGTGCTCTGTGTGCTTTTATGTAATTTGAATGATAGCTTGGAGTGACGCAGGTGAGATTATTAAAAGACCTTCCTTCACATTAGTGAAAATAACATGGAGTAATGGAAGTTAAGCAGTGAATGACTTTTCCAATTATTGCAGTGTGAAAGGAGTCTGGTCTTTAACAGTGCAGGCTTATGGCAAATTAGAGGTGCTATTCTCCCTGGAGGTAACAATGGAATGACTCGCCCTCCTCACTCCCCACTTCCAGACAGGGAGAATGAAAATAAGGCAGCCATTGTAGTGGCAGACAAAGAACGGTCACACCCCTTAGCTCTGGCTTAGCAGGGTTAGAATGTGAGGACTACCATCTCACTATTACCCCTCTCTCCCTCTCTCTCTCTCTCTCTCACTCTCTTTCATTAGGGGATTGATTAAATTGTGAAATCAGGAGTGTGATGGATGAATGAATGACTTCTCCAGTTGCTCCCCTAGGCTTTGACAAGGACAATATCAAGGACCCCCTGTTACTCCCTTTTCCTCCCTCGTCCCTTCATCCCTAGGAAACCCAATCTGGGTAATTAGAGTAAAGAGTGTTGGAGACTTGTAGGGGAGAGAGACACAGACAGAGAGAGAGAGGGTGACAGTGGCATGAAATGTGCTGCTATTGCACTTTCCCCAGCCATTTACTCCCCCCACAAGCCCAATACATGCACACACACACACTTTTGCACTGTCCACCTTTCAAACACCACATTCACCCTCTTCTCCCACACATTTTCTTCTCCTTCTTCTCACTTTATATTAAATCCATCAGGCAGCAGTGAAGAGGAGAAATGCAGACTAGAGGGAAAACAGAGGGAAGAAAGAGTGAGGCGAGTGAGAGGAAGTGGCTGTGAATTGACTGCATCAGCACAACTCTGTAGCAGAGCATGAGCCCTTCTGGCTGGAAACTTGGAAACGGGAAGTTTAGAGAAGTTGCCAGGACTTGTTTGATTGAACATGCGTTTGGCAGGATGAATCTATATTGTGAGAAAGAGGATAGAGTTTTCCCCCTGATCAGACATGTAATCTTTGTGGGATCCTATGCTGCTGGAATACATTGGTCTGTCTTTTTTTAATCTAGTCAGAGAAACATCCAGATACATCATTGCACAGACACATTTCCAGTGGACACAGCTGAAGGGCTGTTTGGAAAGAAAGGCATACAGTGCATTCCTCGCAGCCTACAGGGGCAAATACTTCTGGGGTATCATAAGGTAAACAGATGTCTAAGGACCCAGATGTGAGTGGAAAAGCAAAGGAGGAAAGGTGTTCAGGTAGAGGCGGGAGCAGTATACGCGTTTGATGTTGACTGGAAGCCTGACAAAATGGGCTGCTCCCTGCCAAGCTTGCCCCTGCCAAGCACAGGCAGAAACTGAAGAGGGGGCTGGACCTTGCCATGCTGCTGCTGGGTGTTTTGAAAAGTTGCACATTCACAACACAAAGACACACTTGCTCACGCACGCACACACACAAACACACACACAGTCACACTGCAGCCTCTAAGTGTGTGTCAGAATGTTTCCCAGGATGTTCTGGCTCCCACTAACCAAGCGAGGGATTCTGCTTGGCAAACTCCACCTCAGCAAGAGTCCAGCTGTCATCTTGACAAATGAACCTTGGAAGAGTGAGGAGGTGTGTGTATGTTTGTGCAGCCATGCATCTGCGTCTGTGGATTCACGCCTGCGTGTTTTTGCTCGAGCCTAAGCACGTGTATCATAAGGATGACACACAGATGGCTGGTGTACATTTGGTTTTTGCTTCTTCAAAGGCAGCTGGCTTGTCATTCCTTGATTGATACTGATCAGAAAATGGATCAGAGCCAGCAGAGGTCAGTTTCTGTGAACCTCTGTCTATTTCTGGAAGTCAATGGGAAAACATTGCTGCAAATCTGGAAATGCACTGGCCGCCCCAGACGCTTGGCTTAACGCTGAGTCCTCTTAAAAGTGACACTGACTGCATAGCAACCAGAACAAATCACCTTATATATAGAATCGTTTTGCATGGCCTCAGATGAACCATAACATCGCCCCCTGTATGCCGTGATGCCAAGCGCTGTGTAAAGAGCTATGCATCACTCTGGTTTTATGAACAATGTGGGATGTTAAAGCTTTTATAGAGCATCAGGAGGAAATGTTCTTTTCTCCTGAAAATGAAGAGCAAATAAAAATGTATAAAGCAGCACCAGGGAGTATTGGCCAGAAACACTCATAAGCGAGAAGCAATGAGAAACCTGCAAAGTTAAAGGACATGTTATAAAATACCGGCAACTTTTTATCTGGTGCTAAACTGTTTATTTTAGGAGCTATTTCATTTTGAGATGCTTTAAAACATTTCAGTCCACAGTGAGGAATTGTATTACACACATACACAGTGATGTATGCTTGCTTGTACTTGAACTTCATGTGTGTCTGTGCCCCTGCGTGTCTGTGTGTGTGTGTTTGTGGTTTGGGGGTTTTAACAGCATAAAAAACCACGATCCCCCCATGATAGTATCCTTGCATGAAAAGATTCTGAGGCCTTTCACTATAAATGACAAAGTAAATAGGATCAGTTTATTCTGGTGCAGGCCTTGATTTTGATTTCCCTTACATTTTACCTCCAGGAAAGAAAGAACCAAAGAGGTGGGGAAATGGAAAAATACAAGCACATTAAGTGAGATTAGAATTTTATATCACATGACTTGCATGCAAAAGCTCTTCAATTCAATTCAATCTCATGCGCAAGGAGTTTCCCTGTTGCAATTATTCTTTTCTTTCATTTCCACTAAATGCAGTTGCTTTGTGTTGAATCAGATTTTATTTTGTTAGGTCATGTCTCTCAGGCAAACATGCAAACATTACTGAGCAGATGCGGGAGGAAAGTATTAACTGATGGGACAACCCAAGTGTCTATCTGCTTTATCGGCTTGTCTGGCTGCATAATTTCCTCTGTATATACTTTTCTGCCTACTGTCATTCTGTAGGCACAAAAGTAGGTATTCTGTTTTACCAACCTGTCTGTCAAGCTGTCCTTTCTATAAGACTGACCTTGTCTCATATCACCAATGATCACTGCCACCCTCAGCCTCCCCACTTCATCACTGGTCCCCACCTCCCTGAGTCCCCTTCTGAATATCTTTCTTCCAATTTCACTGCACATTATTTTTTCATGTCTTCAGAGGAATGGAGATTCTTGGCTCTCCTTCATCCTACTGATCCACTGGGTCGCCAAGGCCAACCTCCAGGGGACCAGACAGAGGCTGTTTGTTAAGCTGTTATTTATCTCCTTCATAAAGTCCTCCTCATCTCCTATTAAAGAGCCCAGAACTGTTGCCCTTGACTTGCACATAACTCTTGTGTCTTTTGGTGAGATGATTTACTGTTTAATTTAACACCAACTGAACCCAGGAGGGAGCCCGGCTGGTGCTGCCTGATGTCATATCAGAAAGGAATGTGTTGGTGGGGATTTGTGAACCTGTGTGTGTTTATCTGTATGCGCGTGTGCGTCTGTGCCGTCTGTGCATGTATCAGTGAGTGGGTGGCTGAGGCAGGGTTTTTTATTGTCTGTTTTGTTACTGTAAAGCCTTAGTAGTAGCAGCTCTGAGCCTGGGTGTGCACAGCAAGGCCACGTCTGGAAAATGTTCTCTTGAAAAAATAAACCGTTGCTGAGTACGCCTGATGAACATGTTTACTGGGACTTCACGCCACTAATTTCAAAATAATGAGATATTAAACAGTGAAAATTACATTTCAGTCTCACTTCCCTGAACACAGGAGAAAACAAAGGCCAAAGGCTGTTGACAAATACATGAATGTAGTAACAATTTGTTTTTCTCGTCTATACCAGGTGATTGTAGGAGACTCCCATTTCCGGGGGCTGATAAATCTAATTACATTGATCTCGCTAATTTCATTAGAGGAAAGGAAATGAAGTTCATAAGGTATTTGTTATATGCCAAGACAAGACTACTGTGACTAGAGTGGGAGGTCTAGGTCTTGGAAGAGAAACAAGAATCTGAACTATGCATATAGAAATGGACCTGCCAGAGAATCCATAAAGCTATTCCCTTCCTTTTCCATGATTGCCCTTGACAACCTCCTTGCGTGAGATATTAATGTGCCCCTCAGGTGCTCACCCCTTCTTTTAAATACCAGTCTCACGCTATTCGGAAGATGGTCAAATTGCTTTTATGTTCATATGTTTCATTAATGATCTGACCTGTCAAAAAAGACAGGGGGGAGTATGTTCCTCCATCACAAAGAATCCATTAGCAAGAGTAACAATGTAAAGCACTCTCAACTTCCTCTGGTGTTTAACTCATGCCATCATAATTCAGGTTTGGTCACAAGAGCAGACAATTTTCTTTAAAATAAATGAAGAGTCATTATATCTGAATACTTCTCTTTTACGCTTGCATGTGCCAATGTTGATGTACTTATGCATTTGACTATAAACATGACTAAGAATCTACAGCCATGCTAGCAGGCTCAGTGAGGCTGTGCATAAACACAGTGGTGCTTTGAGCTCAATGCAACACATCTCAGTTTAGCATGTTACCATGCTAACATTTTCTAATTAGCAATGAACATGAACTAAAGATGAGGCTGATGGGAATGTCATTAGGTTTGCAGGTATTCAGTCAATGACCAAAGTTATTACAATTCATCTTCAATTCATGTTATTCAAATCATCACCAAATTTAATGGCAATCCAGCAAATAGTTTTAGTTTTATTTTTTGGTCTGAACCAAAGTGAACTGAAGCGACTGACCGACCCAACCCACCAGTGCAATGGCTGAGAAAGAGGATCAGTAAATATCAAACATTTAGCTAAGGCTATGTTCAGACTTAATGCTCAATTCCAATTTTTTCCCAGATCTGAAAGTTCACATTGTTTGAAAGTTCACATTATTGTTTAAATGTGGCCGATGTCAGACTCACTCCAGTGTGAACTGCTTTTGTGGAGCTTTTTTCGTTCACCGCGGCTCGGTTTACAGCAGAACTGTGACAATAGCTGCTCTAGAGTGACGTCGAAGTTACATCAATTCCAATCTGAGTGTCCAGACTGAGGTCGCATTTAAAAAGATCAGATCTGTATCGGATTTGGACCACAAATGAAAGTGGCCCAAATCCGAACTGGAAAAGATCAGATATAATGTGACTTGGCCTATTCATACTGTCATAAAAAGATCAGATCTGAGTCACATATGGGCAAAAACATTTGATTTGGGTCACTTTGGCCTGCAGTCTCAATGTAACCTAAATGATTTGCAATGTTTCCAAACAGGGGTTGCTTGCGCTGAAGGAAAATTCACAGCTGGGAAATGCCTTGTGTGAATTATTCAGGAGGTGAAATCAAACAAAAAGCCAAGAGTTTAAAACTAGCCAAGATGTGTTACTGAGTAAAAACAAAGGGCAAATGAAATGCCGACCCGACGCTGTTTGCGTTCTTCCCTCAGAGTCAACAGAGGTCTCTCCTTCCTTTTTCCTCCCTCTTCATACTCTACAGCAAGTCCACCCTTATCTGAAAGAATTTTATTGTTTCCTTCTTTTCTTTCCCAGCTTGATAGAGTTTAAGTAGTGAGTGTATGTGTGTTGAAGTTGCGTGCCTGCCAAGAAAAAGACCTTAGCGGTGCAAAGGAAAACTGAAAGAATACAAGAGAAAACATAGCCTCAAACAAAATATGCTTGAATACATATACAGCAGTGCACATCCTGTACAGTTCATGTGTTTGAAAGACTTAGTGTAGCCACACATTTCAGTGTTTTCACATCCTGAATTTATTTAGCCCACAAAATGAATTCTGTGCACTTTGACATTCATAAAGCGTTCCATATGGGCAACAATGTGGTTTCCTAGTGACCGAGCTCTGGATCGGACTGTGATGCTTAAATACTTGCATCCCTGAATTTCACCATCCTGCAGTTTCTCTGGTAGACTAGGTTAAAAAAAACCTAGATGGAGTCCTGTTTTTCTGGCTAAGCTTTTTCTTCTCTTTGTTGAGGGATAAAGCAGAAATGCAACCAAACAAAACCCCAAACAATGAGCATATACAAAGGCAACAACACAGCACATGCGCTTTACTGATCCTTTGTTTGCTGCCTGTGTAGGACAAGTAATTTCTCTCTGTGCTTGTGTATGCATGTGTATGTTTGTTTGTGATTGAGTGTGTGTGCTTGTGAGCGTATGTCTCAGCAGGAGGAAGTGGAAAAAGATGAAGGGGGCAGACTGGAGCAGTGCAGTGCTGGTGTTGGCCGGGTGGTGGGGTGGCAGATGCCAAAAGGCTTCATTAGACTCAAGGGAAGAAGCCGTGAACAGCAGTTCTCCGGGAAGTCTATCAGACCTAAACACAAACACAGACTTGCCTCTAATCCTGGTCTAGCTCTACATTTCCTCTCTTGCTCTTGCTCCTTTCTTTCTGTTGGTTTCTCTTGTTTTCAGCCATACCCACCCTGTCTTCTCCCCCCCTCAAATTCTCCAATGAAATCAGTTCCAGCTCCAGCTCACTTGTACAGTATGCTGCTTTTTGTTCATCCTTCTCTTTCAGATTTTTTTCTATTTTGTGTCTTTCTGGTGTTTTTGTTGTTGCCGCGTCTGTCAGTGAAGCGGAGCAGTCATTAATCACTGGTAAATGTACGCATAGGAGAAAGCAGACACTCAGGGGGGGAGTTCTCTCATTCTGCTCAGAAAACGCTTTTCTCAACGCGCTCCATGGAGAGAGATGTAGAAACTGGAGCACAGGTGCTGCAGTAAGTACAATAAACATAACCAGATGCAGTGCAACACACATCAAATCAGATACAAATGTCGGATTTTTGTGCACTGTTTAACAAGCAGGCTCCTTTTTATTAGACATATTTTCTGAAGGTACTACCAGGATATAAATGCCTCCAACACATTACTAATACAAATGACTTGTCAATAAAAGTGCAGGATATGAAATAATCCTCTTTCTCTTCATATCAGTCAATAAAGGGCATTGGACAAGTACCCATTTATTTGGCTTATTGCTCTCGCAGCTGCTGTTTCTCTCTGGTATTCCTGTCAATATAATGTCCTGTGATTATTGAGGAATGCAGTCCGCACTTTATCGGAATATCTGGCTTCTCTGTCTCAGGGCAGCCAGCAGACAGACAAACATTTTCTTGCAAAGAAATATTATCCAATAAAACAAAAGGAATTTCACACTTATTCCAGCTCTCAAAATAAGTGTCTTCTCTCTCACAATATTATCTCTGTTAGATAAACACTAAAATATTACCGAGAGTAGAGAAGGTTTAGATGTCAACAAGAAGATGTTTTAGAAGAGAGACAACTGAGGACAAGGACAAAAATGATGCAATGGTTTAACAATTGAAAATCTTGAGAAAAGACTGAAAAGAGGCTAATGCTGCGAGAAATGTTTTTGTATGTACCATTGATTTCCAGATACACCTCAGCCAGTGAGGTAAAAGATAACTAACACATTTTAAGCTTGTTAGTCTTAAAGGAATTTTGGGAAATTGTTGTCATTTGTTGTCTTGTTTAGAGCTAGATAATAAAACCGATAACACCATATCTGTCCAATAAATATTAAGCTACACCCGGAAAACGACTAGCCTAGCTTTGCAGCAACATAAAGAAAACAGGGAAAACTGCTTCACAAAATTTAACTTAAATTAATTTTAGTTTCAAGTTTCAGCACACAGGATGGCACTGATGATCGAGGCAGCATGTTTCTACCTTATTAGCATTTTTGCAAGCAAAGAAATTTCTACCTGCCTCTGACCTTTTAAACTAATCTTTGGCAATTCAATAGCCAGAACGGTCTGGGCAGAACATGACGGACTGTTTTATTTTCTATGTACACATACAGTTTGAGCACTCAAGGCTTGATGATCTAAACACATGATTCTTGAGCTTTGGCTTTACATCACAGATGCTCTGATACTCATACAGTAGGAGCTGGAATTTAACAACATTTTTCTAAAATTGTTCAGTGCCCAGCTTAATAAAGCAAATAAGCATATTTTCCTAAGCTAAACTTAAATTACATTCCAATGCTTGTAAATGTACTGTCTCTTAACTGCGTCAGATACAGAGTAACATCTCTCTCATTTACTGGAAGGCATTTTACAAGACAAAACATATATTCATACCCCATCTTGCTTTTTGGCTAAACTGTTGTTTCATCAGGATTTTGTTCATTTTTCTGCTGACGGCTGTTCTAATAGGGGGTTAAGAGAGTTGGGTAGTGGTGGTGGAGGTGGTTACGTTGAGTTTTTATTTACCCAAGCAGAAGAAATCAATGCCTCTCTGCCTTAGGAGAAGTGTGTGGATCAATGGAAGGTTTCAAAAAGCCTCTGTGAAAAATCAATGTCCCTTACATGCTATTGATGGCTGTTTGGCTGGAGAAGAAAGAGAACGACAAAGAACACCTGTTTATTGTGAAAAATTACTCCCTCCATTGTTTTAGTGTTTCTGGATCTCTTCATCTCTTTTTTGATTTCTCCAGAACAGTTGGCTCTCTTTGCAAGACTTTCATTTTGTCTTTGTGTTAAAAGTTATGCACCACTCATACCCATCTATTGTAAGCAGAGGTGGGTAGTAATAAGTAACATTTGTCATTACAAATCATTACTTTTACTCCATTACATTTGTATACTTTCATTGTCCTACTTTTGTTTATTCAGTGTCAAAATGTATGCACATTATGTTCAAGAGGCTGGTGGTCTGCTGATCCCAGGTCTGTTGGCACCATATTTACCTACCAAAGCCATGTCATATCCACATAAAATAAAAGAAGTGGAAAAAAAACAGTAGTGTGCTGGTATTGTTTCCTTTTCCATTTTTACTTTACTCTCATTCTGCTTGTTTTTACAAAGTAACAGTGCTTGAGTACAGTTTTTGTTTTTTCTCTCTCCATTTGTGGTTATAAAAAAGCACAGCAATGCTGTCAATCATCTGGAAGACAAAAAAAGAGGGGAAACTAGTGTTGCTACCACTAGGCTGCATTCAACTCTGTGACACTAGAGGCTGATATGATCTAATGTTAAGCCACAAAGTTATACCATGCACACTACACCCTGATGTACAGTGGAATAGTCTGAAGAGCAACAGCAATTATTTCAGCAGTGCTATTAATAAAAAGCAGTCAGTAACATCTCACTTAGCTCAAAAACTGTCTTGGCTTTAGAGCGCAATGGGAGTACAGTTCTGCCAAGACTTTGTCTAAGCAGTCAACATTTCCCTCAAGCCATGTCAGGCTGCAAGCTCAGAGGCCAGTCAGTAGGGCCTCTGTCCTGACACCTGCCCGATCCTGTGCTGGCCTGATCAAAGTGACAGTGCTGCAGACCGGTGGAGATGCAGGTGAGGGCTGCTGTCACACCACCTGTCCAACTGATGGCAACTTGGTCAGGGCAGGGAGAAAAGCGGCAGGATGGTGGGGAAGGCCGCTGCCTGCATGTCACTCAGTGCTGCGCTGGATGACAGAACAGCCCATTAGGAAAGGGACTGACTTCACAGGCCATTAGGGGAGGCATCACACAGCCTCAGCACACAGAAAACTGAGTAATGGCACAGTTGGAGAGACAGGGGATTAGATGAGAGACAGAAAGACTGTAAGCTTTGTTTTGCAACATGTTCCATATGAAACTTGAAACTGTGATTAACATATTAAACGTCAAAGACTAAATAACACAATGTTCTGTCTTCAGTTTAAACTGTTTATCTTTGCTTGGATTGTTGTTGTTGTTTTGAGAGAGTGTTGACTGAGGGTAATGACACAGATGCACACAAGCCTCAATTCTCAACAGAGGACCAAAACGGTTATAAAAGTGGACTAAACGCATAAACAATAAGTATGGCAAAACCCTCCCCATGCCATCCACCCCCCAGAGCTGTCTCCTTGTTAAAATTTCTAGTTCTCAGTATGGCCCTGCCTGCCCTCCAGTCATCATTAAAGAGAAAGACGGGAGTCTGAGAGCCCAGCAGAGGCATCAACACGCATCACTTCTCCTCTGCTCTGAACGTTCCACTCTCAGCAATCCACCAGCCCCTGACGGACCTATTTACTACACAAAGTGGATTGTGTTTGGCTGCACACTATACTTCCAAATAGTCCTTTGATACCCTCTCTCATTCTCCCTCTGTCTCTCTCTGGTTCTGACCAGCTCATGGAAACAGCAGAACTGTATGGCCAGTTTATGGCTTGTGTAGCACTACTGAAGAGCTCAGCGGGCTCAGATGAGAGTGCCACACTGTGCCAGGCTGATGGGACACACTCCAGCTGTAGAAGCACTCCAACTCCTAAACAATGACTTACAAACTCTCCCCTCTTTGACTTGATGTTTTTGTTTCACTATAAAAAAAATGGAGAATAAAAAAAGTTTCTTTCAAGCAGCTCCCCAGGCTTTTCCCTGGGGATTGGATGAAACCCGGTAGAAAAACAAAGAACAGAAACAAAAGGGGAAAAAGTGCTTCTTTTGCACAATTTAAGACCCAAAAGAGATAAACTGTGAGAGTTTTGTAAACAGCGAGGAAAAGCTGATGGTTAGATATTCCAGATAAAGAGAGATGGAAAGTAGGAGAAGGGAATGAAGTAGGGGGGCCTCCTGGAATGATGTTTTTTGATGAATTACAGCCACAAGCTTAGAGTCTAGAGCTTTGCTATGAGAGAAGCAAACTGCGCATTCTGTTGTGACAGAATCTCTGAATTTTAAGCACTCTGCAGCTCGTGCCTTCCCACAACAACACATTTATACAAATGTTTATTTATTCATGTTTTTTTGTTTCTCAGACAGGCTTGTACAGGCTCGACCTCCAACCCCCAACCCTCACCATGTTGTGTTTATATTTTGTACTTATCAAAACTAGCAGTTTTGCAGGAATGAAATTTGCCGTGATAGGAGTCAGTTGTTGTTGCCACATTCCAATCTTGAATTATAAATGAGGACACATCTATTGAATAATGATTAGGCACCAACAGCTGAGGTGTTACTACTTGGATATTCCTTATATACTAAAAAAAATCATTTAGACATGGATGCAGGTTCTTTTTCATGTCATTATCTGATTTAACTTTAAATCATCGTGTCCTTTCTGGTGCATAGGGATGAACCACTGTCCTGCTCTTTTTGGCCTGGGTTTCATACTTTTTATATCCCGCAGGAGGCCAGGAGTTATGGCTTCAGTAAAGATTCTGTGACAAATTGTATTGTTATAAAGGAGCTATAGAAATAGTATTGAACTTCGGGCAACCTCTCTGAAATGGCCTGATAAAGAAAAGAAAGGATGCATGAAGGAGCAGAAATAATCATTCATTTCACTGTGGGAGAGGTTAGCTGCTTAGCTGTTTTGGAGCCTGCTCTGTGTCTGAAGGGAAAACTTCTCAGGGCCAATCAGGGCTGTTTAAATACCCTTAAGATTTTGTGGCTATAATTACATCAGGGGAACACAACATAATCATCTGCGAGGATGTGGAGAACAAACCAGTTATGCTAATGTATTTCTGTTCTTTGTCACCGTCCATCACACTCCCCCAATCAGCGTTAGCCGTGAAGTGCCCTCAAGAAATCCCAGCTGTAAATTCAGAACAAATCAGTGATGCGGGCCATCAAGTCTGTCACTTACACTGACGAGCATCTGAGGGAACGGTCCTCGAGAATTTTCCGCCACGTTGATTGGTGGGATCACCCAGTCCCTCTTCTGTCTCCGTAGACCCTTGGAGCTGTTCAGGCCGGACCCTGAGAACATGATGACAGGAGGTGGTGCTTGGAACTCCTTCTTCTCTTTTCTCTCAGTGACTTTCCGCTCTTCCTTTGTGACCTTTAAGACAACACAAGACATTATTTAGGAGGCTGTTAATGATAACAGCAACTGATGTGATGCCTAAGTGTTTTGCGTCAAAACAGAATTTCACAGGACAGCAAAATAACATTTTAGTATTGTTAATCAGGTTGAATTTTTGTGGAGTTTGGTCATCGTGTTGTATAGTTTAAAGGTTTTTACAGAGAGTAAGCGGTTAGTGCTGTATAAGCCAGCTGGCAACATTAAGTGTTCTGTATTTTAAATGGGCGGCAGCAGGGCACAACTCCACCGCTGTGGCTGCTGGCTACATCTAATCCTACTAACTAATATCATAAACAGTGGATAATAAAACTTTGAAGCCAATGTTGCTGCAAGACCATTTTTCCTAATTGATGTGGTTGTTCACTGCTGGGGAAGAGGTGCATTATTCAGGGAACTCAGATCCGAGCAAAATGAGCTCCAACGTTGTAATTCTATGGCTGCCTCGGCGGCAGGTTGGAAAACCTCAACCATCACCAGTTCTGAATGCAGTGGCAAATATGAATTATGGTGGCACCTTCTCCTTGCTTTTTGAAAGTGCTACTTTAAATTTAAGTCTCCATCATGAAAGGCAGCCTGTGCAGTCTCCCTTCTTTGTGGCGCTGTATGTGCAACACACATGTAGGGATCCACTCACACAGTAATTCATTCATTCATTCATTCATTCACTCACTTACTCGATTACTCACTCACTGCCTCACTAACTCACTTGTTCACTAACAGTGTGGCAACCAGGACAAGGATCATTTACACGGCTCCTTGCTCTAATACTGCTTAAATACCCTGTATATAGAGTACTTTACAAAAATGACATATAGTTGCTCTGTTATAGAATATATACTACCAGAGCAAAATGTGGCAGGTACATAGAGAATGAACATACTTGAAATAAAGTTTTAGAAATACAATGCTGGGCCTTTTTATAAGAAAACATACAAGAATCATCAAATGGCTGAATTATGTGACATACCAAAGTGCAATTTAATTTGTCAAATGGTGCATCGAGCTACGCTGATGCATCAAACTTGCTTTGAATTTCGAGCAGTAACAGATAACCAAGAGATGTTTTTCAATAAAAATGAACAACAGAAAATATTGCATCTCATACTATGTTGGAATTTGGTTGAATTCTTTTTCCTTTTCCGTATTTCATCTCTCATAAAGTCTGATGATTAAATCCTAATAAATCACTGTTGGAAATGGCTGGAATAATAATTCACAAAAAAAGACTGCAAGAAAAGGAAAAAAATGATGCGGTAATAAAAGTAGATTTTAAATAAACATACATAGTAAATAGACTATTTATTGTGTGCATTGACGCTGAATAGAAGATTTTCAAAATTGGCCAAGAGCTGCAAGCGTCATATAATTGATGTTTTAATAATTTTACCATATTAGTTGGAACTACACGGCAATTAGGAAATCCATTACAGTGAGAAAATATAAACTAAAGACAAATTACAAGCTTACATGCTCTATTAGCAAACCAGATATAAAAAATCCAATGTTTTATTAATCTGCAGAATTCCTTCCTATTTACCACTCTGTCGGTTTGTGATATTTCCAAAACCATTTGTAATAGAAAGGGAAATGAAAAGGGAAAAAATGCTTCATAGCAGTAGTAAAAAGCTTTCTCAGTTAAAAATACTACATAATAATACATAAAAAAACTACTGTCTGCAATGCGCCACATAAGCAACAAACAGAATGTGTTAAATGATGTTTGTTAAACCTCTTTATCTAGTTCGTTTGTGTCATCATGCATCCGGCCTGACAGGACAGAGCTGTAAAGCGTGAGCACACAGTCTCTGTGGATTCGTTGCATCTGGGGGTTTGTACCTGTGTTTATATGTGCATATATGTGAAAGAGAACATAAACTATATTTTGTCATTTACACCAGGTATAAAATGTCTATTAATTCAGTATATGGGTAGAATTTACAGCCTCTTTCAGTAGAAAGCGACAGCTGAGTCACAGACGCAAGCTTCAATCGTGCAGTATTCTTCCATCATATACTCCCCTCACATACAGGCTGCAGGCAGAGAGAAATGACCACCACAAACCTGTCTGTTTGAAAGATGCTCAAATAAGGAACTTGAACGGAACCCATTTCAATCTCCTCATGAACGTTAACTCACCGATGAGTCAGAAGAGCTCCATCAAATGAAGCTATCAGGCATATCACCTATCTAAATTAATGTCCTCTTGTGGAAATACTGTGAAACACATAAAGGTGAACTAAAGAGATTCTGCTTGATTATAGATGTAGATTGGAAATACAGAAAGAGATCTTTATTGTGCTTCTTATCTTCATGTACATTAGACATGTTGATGCTTCTATTTCAAGTTTACACAGGGTCCACTAACTCAAGGCTTACTTTTTAACTTCCACTACTGTTTAGTGTCAAAGGGGCTATATAGACATGCTGTATATAGGTGATCTAAAGGTTATATTTCTCTGACAATCTGGAGAGTTGTTCTACAGTAAGTTTAACAACATATCTCAAGGTTACAAGCCAGTAGAAACAGGTCAAAAATTCAGTCACGAACATCATTGCTGAAGCTATGCATCAGTTGCACTCGCTGTCTCAATCACGTTCCCCTGAGCTATCCCTTGCTCCGGTGCTCTCCCCTGCCCTTTTCTTGCTGTGTTATTGTTTTTCTCTGTCTCTCCTCACAGTCAGTGGTTCCTGACAGCTTGTCTAAATAACAGTGATTCCTCAAGCACTGTGCTTTGTTAGGCTGATGGTGCACCAGCAGGTAAAACAGCAGTGCAGAGCTTCACCTACCAAACACTCCTACCACCAGGGCCCAACAAAGTCTCAGTCCATGTCTGCTCCAGGGGCACTAATGGAGAGAATATTTTCACGCATTCGTTCATTCAACTTTTATTTATACAGTGTGGTCAGTTCACTCTTTGTTGCATGGGTATTCGGTGTGTACATACACACACAACACTAATATGGCTGTATGTATTAACATGTGAAAGTAGCCATCTGTACAAGCACTTAGTTAGATACCCACAGGTAAAAGTGTGCTTGTAACAGGTAAAAATATTCATAGAATTTAATTTACTGGTAAGTTTATATAAATTAATTACAAAAAACATGACATTACAAGAAATAAAGTATGCTGTTTAGTCTTTATCTGCCCAATATTTAAAAAGAATTCTGATTATTATTGTGTAGCAATCACATTGTGATTACCAAATGTAATTTATTTTACATTCAAAGCTTCAATGGAGGTTTTCAAAGCTTTGGGTAACTGCCGTCATATTTTTTGACATCATTAACCTTAAAAAAAAACATAACCCGAACAGAATCCTCAATTTGAATAAAGTCAAATGATGGTTTTTGTAAGAGTTAGGGCAGATTGAGTGGGATTTGTAGGTTGCCGTTTGTGGACATGCCATTCAAAGTGGCCTGAGGGAAGCGGTGGTCGAGTGAGCTTGAGATGAAATGGGGAGAGCAAGGGGCGGTTGTGTTCTGGGGCGCAAATGAACACGGCCCCAACACTCCACAACTCTGCACACCCCTGCAGGAGGGATTTTGTGTGAATGCAACTGAATGCTTCATCCTGTCCGCTGTCTGCTCAGCCTGTCTGCTGTGTGCGTGGCTCAGCTCTGCCCTTGGTCAAACAGACACACTGACCTGTAGCTATGCATCCATGGCATAGCTGTAAAGTACAGAAGACGGAGACTGAGAGCTGTAACCTGGTGGCTATGTTTTTATAATATGAGCAGTAATTAAAAGGTGATTTAGAAACTGAATGTCAACCTTATGAACAAAGCTTTGAAGCTTCAAACTTTTCACTACAGCCCTACTATTGTGTATTTAATTTGAACTATGTGCTATCAGACATCTATTAAGCCTAGTTATGGCATTTTTTCTTGTTAGCCAAGGGAATGTGTAGCCAGTGTATTTGAATATATTATACTGTATGATGTGCTCTGACTGGAGACTCTAGTAGCTATGATGTAACTGTGCACCCTAACAATACTGTGTTACACAAAGAGAAATAGAGGCGGTGCAAGACAGTGTGTGGGGGGAAAAAACAAAATAAATGGAAACCACTCACCAGAGATGATTGAGAAAACTGTTCAGTTCCATTACAGTAAAGAAAACAATGCAGCAGAGAGTGGAGAATATAGGCGCATGCTCCATGTCTGTGTACGTATATGTGTTTGTGTGTGTGTGTGTACGTGCGTGGGAGGGAGTTCATGTCAGAGAACAAGAAAAATCTGGGCGTGTGAATTTGGGAGCATAAGAGAAAGAGGTTCAATCACCATACATTTACATATAAAGAGGCTAGCGTTTTTAATACCTCTTCCAATTTTTCATTTTATATTACTTCTGTGCAATATAGCCTTACAGTTCTTCCCCAGCAGTTGACATTTGAGAATAAAAATAAAATACAACATAGGAGCAGGCTATAGTGTTAGAAGATGGGAAATGGCTTCTGGCACATATTGAAAGTTGAGGGTCCTGTACAATGCAGTCTATAAAAAGTGTTTTCTCTTTGTCTCTCTGTTTGTTCTTGCCTGGGCAAGATCCCTCAGAGGGTTGGCTTGTATCTGCCAACGGAAACAATGATTTCAAGGCTGACTTCATTAGGTGGACGACCATGAGAAAAGCTTTTAAGGCTGCTTTAAAGGAAATGTGTCAAGCAACCAGCATATGGTGTGTATGTATTTGTGTGGGTGGGTAGATGTGTCGGTGTGGAGGGGCATGGGCTAAGGCAGAGGTCGGCAAATAAGTCTGGCATTAGCAAATTTTTTTCAAGTTACATGGCGGGCCAGAACATAGTCAAAATTTTTAAAATCCTTGGATTTTGGTGTGCACGTTTAGCTTGGTTGGTAGTGAGTGGGACACCCGTTGGGAGGGTTGTATGATTGCTCCCAACATAAGGCAGATATTTTTTTTCTCCCTTGTTAAACAAATTGATTGTAAGGAAACTTTTGCACATGCTCACAATAAAGCATGTGCTGCAGTGTGTTTGCGTCCCGACGTTTGATCTGCATTCATGCACCTATGGACGCTTATTTTCATTTCCCGAGGAAATTCGGGGGAATCCAATCACATGTTTACTGATAGCTTTTTCAGAGATGTGTCAAGCAAGCCAGAGACTCTTTTGAATGTCCTTCAGAACTTTTTAAAGTAAAAGCTCTCAATAAACTCAACAAGCATTGCTGCAAAAAACTCTCTTTTATTTTGGAGGCACAATCACTTAAGAGGAGGTGATTATGTGAGTAACTATAGCTCCCATGAGTGAGATCTATTTCAGCACCAGCCTCTATCAATTTTTTTTTCTGCTATCAAAGCAATCTGGCCAGATAGCTTGCTAGATATTAGAAATTATTGCTGGCCAGCCAGTTGTGGCCAGAGGGCCCCCTATTGCCGACCACTGGGCTAAGGTGACATGTTCAGTTTCATCAACCAAGCGCAACATTTCAGACATCATGTACTGTGCAATTCAGGGCACTTTCAGTGAGAGTGCAGAAGGAGAGGTGGTTACAAGGCATGTTGTAGGAGAGGGGATCATATTTTGACATTAAGTTGAAAGAAGGACATGATCTGCTGCTCTGTCTGGGCATGAGGGGGGGGGGGGAAATATTGATTATAACTCCTGCAAAGGTCAGCTCTCAAATGTTTGCAGTTTGAAATGTTGTACTTTTTTGGTCCCACTTTTTGGGCAGCAGCAACAATGACAATAATCACCTTTTAAAGGTCATATGGGGGACGTGCTAGCCGACAGTGTTCTATTTACACGTTGAGCAGACACGAAGCGGCATGAGCATTCATTAAGAGTTGGGTTTATGTGCACCTGATAAATGTAAATCCAGAATTCATTTTCTTTTTAGCTCTGCTTTGGTCTCCACCAACTCCAGAGGAAAATATCTGTCTCCTTAGCTGCAAAATAGTTCACTATGTTCAACCTATAGTTGCCAACTTTGTTTGGTGCTGGACAAGTAGCAAACAGCTGCCTGCGTGGAAACAATGTTGATGAGAGCAGCGAGCCAAAATGTAAAGCTGCATTCTGTATAACCAAAACAATCACATAAAATGCTTAAATGCTCTGTAGAGCTGAGAGGAACTGCAGAGCCAGACGGTCAATAGATAATTCTCGTCACCTTTAACAGACACATATCATTTGATCCATTGTAAATATATATATATACTGACTATAGCAGCTTTAAATACATTTACTGTAGAAAACTAACTGACATGTTGACCAAAAGATTGTTTCAAAGTTTAAGAATGAACTTTTAATCAAATAAAACTTTTAATTAAATGTTTAACCTAACATGGTTGAGAAGAAGATATTTTTTTATTAAAACACAAGCAAGTGACTATGGGTAAACTAGGAACCTATGACAAAAATATGATAATACCAATCAGTTTAATTGTTTCTGTCTCCAGCTATTAGTTGAGGCAAAATAGCAGGATCTCTTTTGGCTACTAGTGGAGCCTGAGCAGCTTGCTCTCATGCTCATGGCCCAAAAAGCACCAACGTACTCTTGTACTGAGTTACCGGTCTGTACAAGAGACGGACTAGCCATCCAAACACACATGTTGCTAGATCCCATGTTCACTGTACTGTGTGAAAAGTTCACTGAAACATGCACACGATCCTTTGCATTGAGTCCATATTCAGGAGACCAACCTCTGCCAAGTGCAACATGCCTGTGTGCGCGTCAGGAGAGCGGGATGAGACAGATGTGAGCTGGGTCTGGACAAATATATTCTTTTTCTTCAGAGGGGGGAAAACTTAGTGGGGTTGACTGCAGGGGATGGTTTGTCCCACATCCCACCAGTGCTGTGAGGGGAGGCAGAGGTGGCGTGAGACATGTTTGGGATGGAATGAGAGGGATGAGGAGAAGGGTTGTCAGAAGCAGATGTGACCCCCCTCTCCTCCCCCTGCCTAAATAAGTCATGCTCCAGATCCTTTTATCTACACATGCTAACAGGTACTAGTGAGTTCCCAAAGGAGAGATGTAGAGAGAAAAAGATGTTGAGAAAAAAAAAAAACAGAGACAGAGACACACAGAGATAGAGAAAGAGCTGTGCCCATCACTGCTGCAAAAGGCTTAAGTGGGCTTTTCACTAGCCATGGTGTAATTCTGATCAAACCCTGCAGCTCCGGTTCACTCTTTCTTATTCAAACTCACACAGAAAAAGAGAAAGTACAAGGTGATGAAATTGATTAAAAAACAGGTTAAGCGGAGATGTCTGCACGCTTATTCAAACTATTATGAAAGATAGAGGATAAAGAGCAGAAGAAAACTGGAGTCATATCAGATTTTTTTTATCGACAGCTTCACAGATTCCAGAGATTTACAGGGTGTTTAATTTCCCTCGGTCCAGCACAGAGGACGGCATGCAACCTTGCACTCGGTACAGATAAAGCCTAAAGGCCCAAAACATAAGACACTTAATGCGCTAAACAAAGACACAACCACACATAGATCAAACACAGCAATGAAAATTGAACACAAAATTAGCATAATTCACACTTGATCCGACATAATCTCTCACAAAAAAAAAGCATAAACAAATAACATTCTCGCACACATACTAACACTAACGCTATTTGAACAGGAGTCACTCGGTGTGAAATGGATGTGGCCCCCCAGCCCCGGTGCCATCAGACTTAGCCAGCTGGCGATGGTCCCAGTTCTTCCCCTCCACGCCACTGCCTCCCCAAAACCCTGCACGCTTTGATATCAGCCAGCCCCTGGCTACCCAGACATCTGGAAGTTATTATTCAACAGAGCACGCCACAAAGCAAAATTTCCATAATGAAACATCACATTTTGTTTCAGCGCCCTGCTGTCTGCTCCTCCTCTCTCTGTTTGTTCCTACGTGTAGCGTATTTCTGACCTCTGACCCTGTCAAGTCTTGTTTGTCTGTCTGTTGATTTCCTCAGGAACTTCATAATAATTGAATTTGAGCTTTAACACATTGTAGTTTAGTTTAATACTGAAGCTCACACTAAACTAGCCAGTGAATCATTTGAAGCAGCCTGTGCAAAAAAAGTGTGAGAATGAAGGCCAATCTATTCAGAGCCAGCACAACACACTCATCCTTACACCCACTCCCACTAATAGATCCTTTATTGGCCAATGTCCCACTCCGCCTCTCTATTTGTCTCTCTGATTCTATGACTGACTTTGCACCATCTATTCTGTTTTGTGGCCATGCACACACTACAAAGAAAATCCAGCTGAAAGCTATTTATTTTCTGGTTTGGAATGGTGTTCAGTAAGTCTAAATACTCTACACTGCTCAAAAGGGAACACTTAAATCACACATCTCGATGATCACACAGAAAAATCACACAGATCTCGAGGAACAAAATAGTTCAAAGTTCAAAATCTTTACTGTACATGGTATAATTTGTTGAGAACAAAATGACGTAACAAAACCACTAACTGACTGAGGGCTGGATTCAAATTCACACCGAAAATCAAAGTTAAAAAAAATGAAATCACAGGCTGATCCAACTTGAGTGACTTTCATCACAGCAACTCATATTGTGACTCGGTAGTGTGTATGGCCCCCACGTGCCGGTATGCACTCCCGACAATGTCTGGGCATGCTCCTGATGGCACATAAGCTGCATTTCGACCAAAGGAACTATACCCCGGAACTAGGAACCTTTGGATGAACTCACTGCATTTCCACCGGAGGGACCAGGGTCTAAATGTAGGTCTGGGGTCTTCATTTACTTTCCAAAAGTACTGGTACCTTGGGAAGGTGGGGTTTGCCTTGCAGTGAAATCCTGAATGGGCGAGTAGGGGCTACTGGCTTTAACTGGCGAATGTCCGGAGAATCACTGCTCCTCTCTTTTCCACTGTTTGCGAACCAATAAATCACAGTCAACAGTCAAATAGCACACGTCTTGCCGTTGTCCGCCTGAGATGAAACTACGTTGGCATTAAATTGCTCGGAAATAGCAGCCAGCTGCAGTAGTGTGTTTAAAGCGAACAGCTGATGGAGTTGTTGTTTAAGTTTTCATCTATCAGAAAGTTTTTTACACAGAGCTGAAGTCAGTCTCCTCCTCTCCAAAACAAGCGGAATAGCTGATTACAGCAAGTAATGAAGTTTGTTAAACATCACGTTCCTCTGATGCTCAGGTGACACAGACTTGAGTCTGGCCAGCTGATCTGCTGCTCTTGTCGACTGGAGAGGTTTTAATAATCTTCCAAACTATCGCGATTTTATTTGTGTGTTTATTTGTGATGTTTAGAGATTAATTCATTAAGGACAGAATGCACGCAAGAACTGAGATACAACATGTATCTGTCATACAGAATAAGCACTTTTACTTTTCATTCTCCATTCACTATGGAATACTTTTATACCTTTTACTTGAGTAGAATCGGTCCTTCATTGTTAATTTTAACTGGATGACGCAGCAGCAGTGTTGTTGCCCTTTGAACAGCAGGAGCAGGGTTCAAATCCAGCTCAGGGCAAGCCACTGGCACAGTTCTCCAAACATAGACAGTAATGTAATACAATCAAGCTCACGAACATCTCCCCAGTGCTCCCAGCTGCTTTTTAGGAGCAATAAGCAAGACATTAATGAACTCAAAAAGATACAATGATGAGATCTCATCTGTTACTTTCATTTATCCTATTGTAATCTCAGTTCAGTATCCATTTGTCTTACCCAAGTCTCAAAACCTCAATCTCTCTTCATCTCATCCTTTTCTCCTAAGGGGTTTTAGGAGCAACAATTCAGATTGGAGTGATCTCAAAAAGATATACTATTGAGATCTTAGTGTTTAAGAAAAGACTATTCTGAGCGATTTTTGGTGCGCTGTGAACGGTTTGTGATCGTTCCCTCTGGCTGAAAGAATGTTAAGTATGATCCATCCTGCAGATGGGGGCTCTCCGCAGCGCCATGCAACTTTCTAAATTCTTCCTTCTCACGGAGAAAAGAAAGCTCAGGTCGCAAACATAGCCACAGCTGTTGATAATATTATTATTATTATCATAAGACAAACATGTCTGATACTTTCAGAGTCAGCCTCAGGCCTGCATGCTTGCAGCTATTAATGATTCAGCAGTAAGAATCCCAGTCTGTCCCCCCTGTAACGCAGAAACGTATTTTTCTTGGTCTGATGGAGTGTGATGCAAGTTACTTGACTTTCATGAAGATAGTGATGAAACTGCGGTATTCATCAAGTTCTGATGAATTGCCTGAAAAAGCATGAACTGGAAATAAAACGCATCACAAGTAGCTTTGTCTTTTTAGTTTGTCATATGTAGGCTATATGAAGGGGATAAACCTTTTCTAACCTACAGTGCAAGTGTTTTGTACTAGAGAAATAGTAAAGGGTAGGCTAGTGGTTTAATTAAAGAACTGTGTTAAAGCTACCTGCTGTAAATAACTATTATTTTTTTGAATATACAGTGTATTGCTTAAAACAATACACTGTATATTCACACAAAAACAGGCTATACCCGCACTGCTGCAGCAGTGCTACCTTTTGTCCCTTATTTCATAGTGACAATGTTGGCAACACTACCTCGCGCTAAATTCATCAAGTCTGACCCAATTTGATAAATAATGTTGCATGGTTCTCGTTTGGCGTAACATGAACACTTCACAGCCTCTCTTCAGGTAGGACTCTCATACTGCAAAACCTGTGTTTGTAAAGAGACAAACTGAAAGGATAAAGTCGCAAACCTGCCTGTCAGCTCGCACTGGTCCGTTTCAGTGAATTTACCATAAAGGCTTGAATACGTGTGCACTCCAAATGTAGGCTCAGCTAGCTTAATTGCCTTAGCTTACAGTGGCGCAGAGCAGCGGCCCAAAACACAACGTTAGAGGTCTGAAATGTAATTATGAGATGTGTAAAAAATTTTCGTTTCATTTTGAGACTATGGCAGAGCAAATTAGACTATGGCGAGCCACCATGGTCTCGTTAATTAATGGGAAACAGTGCTCCTACACAAAAAGCTTTTTGTAATTGTCATGCAAAGCCTATAGTTTTTCATTATATTCAAATCAAATCTGATGTTCATTTCTAAATTTTGCTCATGTATAGTGGTTACAAATGATGCCTGTGCATCGCTTTGTACGGCGTATAGGCCTACAGCCTACGTTAGCTGGTTAATTTGCCTAATCTTCGCAGGTCTTTAGACCACGGTGGAAACGCACACAACAGTGGGCTGAAGGAACCTTTTAGTTCCGTGAAAAGAAAACTGGGGACTTAAACGTCCCTGGTACTTTTGGACGGAAAGCGGCTATAGTGTGTGAGATCCCCTCCCAGACCTGGATCGGGGCATCAGTGAGTTCCTGGACAGTCTGTGCACCAATACATAACATCTCAGAGGTTCTCAATTGGATTCAGGTCTCATCCAGGAACTGCCAACACACTGAAGCCACAGAGTGTGTAGGCACTGTCCTGCAACAGCAGGAACCCAGGGCCCACTGCACCAGCATAAAGTCTGATAATGGCTCTGAGGATTTCATCCCAGTACCTAACAGCAGTCAGTATACCGTAGGTCAACATTTGGAGGTCTGTGCAACCCTCCAAGGATATGCCTCCCTAGACCAACCTCCACCGCCAAACCGGAGGATGTTGCAGGCAGCACAACGTTCACCACAGCCTCTCCTCTCTTTCACATCTGTCACATGTGCACATTGTGAACCTGCTCTCATCTGTGAGGAGAATGAGGCGCCGATGGTGGACATGCCAATTCAGGTGTTCTCTGGAAAATTGTCATCGAGCTGCATGGTGCTGGCTGTGAGCACAGATTTCACTAGAGGATGTTGGGCCCTTACGCCACCCTCATTGAGTGTGTTTCTAACAGTTTGTCAGTGACACTGATTCACAATCGCTTATGCTTCCTAACTGGACAGATTGATATCCCAGAAGTTTAATTGAATTATGCAGTTATGCTGTGACGATTAAGTGTTCCCGTACTTTTTTTAGGAGGAGAATACTTGTAAAAGTCAGATACCTTTCAGTCATTCAAACTAACCTAGATGGCTTTTTTTTACGGTATTTTCATCTCTTTGCTTACACATACTTCAGAATTCACAGTTCATTACAGGTTATGATTAACTCAAGACTCAAAGTGAAGGCAGTACAGTTCAAAATGGCTCCCATCTAAAATGTTAAGATGTCAAGATCTCTGTGTTTTCATATTTGACATTTGGGTGTAAGAGTGTCTGTGTATCTGGCTTAGCACTGCAATAAAGTGATGACCTATGAAGAGGGTATACTTCCTTCTGGCCTAGTGTAACTGGAATGCAGCCACTCTTCACCAAGAACTGGAATAAGTAGGTAAAGTAAATAACAGTTGAATTAAGCCCTCAAATTATCATAAAATCTTTGTCATAAATTGGTTATGGAAAAAATTACTTTTAATTAATAAGAGTCTCAATTTACTAATACAGTAATTGGTAATATTAGATAAAAAGGGTATCCTTTTAAGATGATATGGTGAACTTGTTACCAAACAATCCAATATTCCCTCACCTTTATGCTCTGTTTTGTTCTCCACCAACTCCTGTGGGAAATATCTGGCTAAATAAGCTAAATGCTTAACTATGTTAATCAGATACTCGCTAACTTTGTCTATTTGCTGGTGGTGGACAGGTAGTGGACAGGAGGTTTTTAGCGCTTTTTTGCTGAAAACAGCTGCCAATATATGCGTCTCAGATTCACTCCAAGGCCATGATGTCTCAAAACTGGGTTACTTCAGCAAACTTACTTGTTCCTCTAAACTTCTTACTCCTCTGTTCTCCTCCATGCATGAAATGTTTGTCTTCCCCTTCCCCCCCAGCACAGAGGTGCCTAATTTATCTCCTCCTGCTCAAACCACACCCCTAATCAAAAGCGAAAGGCCCACTCTGAAACTCTCCTAACTCTCTCTGCTACACAGATGAGGCAGAAGCACAGTGATAGGTCAATTCGCGCATTAACAGTAACCTGGCTGTTCACACAAGAAGTGCATTTTTCTACGCTGGTCGACAAGCGATTCTGCTTCTCTGCTCTTTTCTAATCACACGTTGAGCTGCTCTTTATAATAACGTCCTTAATTTATAACATAAAACATTATGTGTTACTGGATAAGCAGGGCATCGCTTCTTTTGCAGCAGTGAAGTTAAAAGGGTCGCCTTGTGAGATGATCTGCAGGAAGGGGTTTCACTCCTGCCTGTGTGTGTGTGCGTGTGTGTGTCTGCTGGTCTCTCTTGCTCTCTGTTTAGACACAACTGACAAATATGTGGAATAAGTATGTAATATAAAAAATCACAAACAGCAGTGATACAATTTCTAATAAGTATAGTGTATGGGCAGATTTTGATTTCATCATGTAGAGGGAAAATATCAGGGGAATAGAAACTCCAGCTTCACAGCACTTTGGCACCCTGTGCATCCCTGGCATGAATCAAAACATTACAGTTGTGGGGTTCAACATCACTATAATGTGCTAAAAGGAGCTATAATGCTCTGTAGAGCTGACAGGAAAAGCAGAGTCAGGTGATATGTCTCTGTGGGCTTATCACTAAAAGTGAAAAAAAAAAACAAATACATTGATTATAGCTGCTTTTTTAAAGGAGACCTATTATGCTTTTCCATATTTTATGACTTATCTACAATGTTACAATGTTGGATGTTCATGTAAAACATGGCCAAAGCTTCAAATATGAGGTTAAAGTATTTAAAAGAAATCCGTCCGGCACCGTTCTATGACACATGGAGCTAGACGGAGCCAGTGTTGTATGTATGGTCATTTGCTACGCACAGCAACACTCAGTCTGTCTGTACCGTTCAGCGGCAAAAACAGACTGGTAATATGCTTCAGGTCTTGGCCAATCAGTAGACAGTGGGCTTTGAACGGGGGCGCCTGAAAGAGACAGGAGTATCTACAGCTTGTTTCAGACTGAGGCTGAAATGAAGGCCTACATGAAAAGCTAGTATAAGATAGAAATTATGTTTTTGAACTTTGAATCATGCAAAGCTGCCATACAGGAGTCACAGAACTTCAATATACTACTGGAAAAGCAGTTTAATAGGTCTCCTTTAATGATGTCAATTACTTTTACACAGCTTTTAGCTGCTACAAGAATTTAGCAGGTTTCTATGGCCAGTAAGTGACAGCTGGTTCAGATCCTTGTCAGTCATTATGTCTCTGTCTCTATATCTGTCTCATCTAGATTTGATCTCATCAGGAACTTACTGGCCCACCTCCTGTATGAGATGTCTACAATTGCACTGTGTTAGTGAACAAAGGCCACTAATCATGTGTGTTGTCGTTACCTAATCTGATTAACACTTGTGCTGATATTGACTATCAGATCTGGGCTTGTGGTTCTGTAGTCATGGGGACAGTTGAGCTCAGGCTGCTCAGTCCTCGCCTAACCTCTTACATCTTTTAAATAGAGGAGGAAGAGTCGAGGACCCCTGGAGTATCCAAGGCACAGGATGTTTTCCAATAACAGCTTATGGCTGAGGGGAATCATACTCCCTCCCTGTGGCAGTGTGATTCTATCACTTTTAACCATGTGCTACTGCTACTTCTCTCTGCTCCGGTCTCTCTCTCTCTAAAACCCCAAGGAGTTTTGACCTGATTCTTGGCTGTTACTATCACCAGACCACTGGAGAAAATTGATAGGAAGCAGAAGCTCTGGGATGGTAACTGAAATCTGAAGCATGATATTTGTGTACGTCTGTGCTCATGTGCAGTAAGTGTATAACTCACCTCATTTTCATTTTGTTGAGATGAAAGTGGGTCAATTAGTGCCAGTTGGATCACAGTCTCCCAGACATGTGTGTGTGGACCACTTGCTGTCAGTTTAAACTGGACTGGTTCGTCCAGGCTGGCTCCCTCTCCCCGGGCAAATATGGACCCATCTGTCCGCACGCTGAAGATAGGGTCACTGCTCTGGAAAACCACTGCTTCATTCCCCATGCAGTCATCAAACTTCACTGTAGACAAGAGAATTGAGAAAAATCTGAATATAATGTTCATTTACACAGTTTATTAAAGTGACAATTGAGTGAATGAAATGGGCACAAAGTATGGCATATAGTATGAATGCACATCTGCTTTAACAGACATGCAAACATGCACATACACAGTACAACTGCAGTACACACACTTCAGTATAGGAGGTAGATATTACAGTGACTACTTGAATGTTATTTTCTCCAGCTGCGTGTGAAAAAGAAATTGAACTGATGGTGTGGTACGCTGTTTTTTTTTTGTTTGTTTGTTTTTTATTTTGAGATAAGGTGAAACATGATTAGAGCTTGCAACTGAATTTGTTTGTAGGCAGACCAAGCAGAATATCTGGTAATCAACTACTAGAATTAATAAGAAGATCTGACCACAATATAAATAAAACCCCTATTAACAAACAAAGTTACAACTCTTTAAATAAAGACAAAGTACAAAATGGAAACTAAGATATATTTAGGGAGTATTCTGCACAACATTAAACATGTCAGCTTCTTTCCCACACAGTGCATTCATATCTACAAATGTTTAAACTGTACTGTTCTGTAAGGGAAAAAAGATTTCCCCAGTGTTGTGGCATTTAATGGTACTACTCTTTTTTCCAGAGTGACAAATACTATGCTTTTAGCTTTTAATCTGAAGGCTAAATCACTTTACTTCTGGTCTTTCTCCAGTTATCTCTGGCAGTTCGACTCAGCTCTCAGCCATGAGGTCATCTACCTTCACCATGACTGCCGCACAGGTCATCCAATCCTTTTCTATCTACACTTTGTGTTTATACTGAGATGAGATAAACTGAAGCCTTATATGAAAACCACAAACACTATATGCAGTACTTAACACGTCACATCACCATTTCACTGCAAAATATATTTTAAGTGGAATGACTTCAGATAGATTTGAATGGTTTCTTCCTTCCACAGATGGCCACCAATTTTCTTCAAATCACAGACTTTACATTCCTGCTATCCATTTTCTAAAGCTTTCTTTCACACACATCACATTGGTTTCCATTTCATATATATCCGTATACAGTGTGTGCTTGAGATAGTCTTATATTTATGTAAAAGCCTTTTTGTTGCATGGCAATGTAGCTGAAAATTATTTGAACAGTGCACCTGTGTATCTTGATTCAGAATTCTGAATGTTTCATACCTAATGACCTGAACCCACTTTTTCCTCCTCATTGACTTCATCAAACCAAAGTTTTTACCTTTGTCATAAGTTCCATGGACCAAACATGTTGTGGCTTCACATTTTATACAGCAGATTACACTGAATAAGAAAAAACTCCCCCCAAAATGATTTCATAAAAAAATAGTAATAGTGCATATATACCATGTAAACATTTTGTGTATTTGTATGAACAACAAAGGTTTGTTTTAATTACTGCCCAACAAAGAAAGACAAATACACACACAAACAACCCATATGCAGGGCTCTGAATACATTGACAGACTTTATGCAAACAGAAAGTTAAATAACCCAAATTACAGATTTTTTCAGGGCACGCTTCTGTTTGATTTCTTATAAAATGCATAGTTCATAAGAAGATGAGTCACAGACAAGTGTAGCCCATACTGGCCTCTCCTTCCTCCGTCGAGGCACCCACAGCCTTTCCTCTCTGGGATTACAATGTCTAGACGCCACATCGTAGGAAACCCTGTGCTCAAGGCCGTAGCAGTTTCTCTCTTCCCACATCTCTACAACAGCTGAAATAAGGTTTCCATTGCTATGTATTACATCTAAACTGTGAGTAAATCCGGCTTTTTGTTCTGTCTGGTCCTAAGTATGCTTGTGATCATGTCAGTACCCTTCACTCTAAGGCCCAGTGTCCAGACAGCCACTCACAGCTCAGTCAAAGCGGAAAGCTCTTCAACAACACACTGTCCACTGTGTAGCAGGTGCTGTCCTGGTCTAGACAGGAGGAGACAGGACATAAGAGATGAATTACATCAACCCAAGAGGCAGACAAGTCTCTGCTATTCATCAAATTGTTTCTCTCTTTGTGTAGCTGAACATTTCTCTCCCAAACAAACCCCTCAAAAAGTGTGCTTGCTGTTTTCTGTTTGTCTCATTGTCTTTCCTTTTTATCTAATCCTATCTCATTTCTTTTACCATCATTTTTGCAGATTCTCGAAGATTAGATTTCAAAGGTGGGGGCGACAACAGCAAACACCAGTTGGCAAACACGTGTCTGTGCGAATAAGGTTTTGGAAGCCGGCCTGATTATATTTAACAATGAGAAAGTCAAAAATCAAACTCAAAGCATGCTTTATTGTATTTCTAAGGCTTGGTATCTGGGAAACAGTCAAACACTGGAAAAGAATACAAGCAGCAGGTGGTCTGTTGTGCCTTCTCTCACTGTCCTCCAATTATTTTCTTGTATATCTCTAAGCGGTGCAGGACTGAGGAAGGGGGTAATCGAGGGGGATATCTTCAACCATATTAAAGAAAGCATCATCACAGGGGTCTGAACTATCATCTAGGAAGGGATCCTTATTTTAGTTATTTATTGTTAAAATAAAAAAACACTACAGAAATCAGTGTGTCCTTGCAATGGTTAGAACCTCATGGCCAGAAGGTTTTATTCTGTATAAAGCGTATGAACATGGAATGGGGAGACATTATTGTTCCACCTTTGAGCTGGCAGTGGAGGTAGTAACCCAGCTAAATTGACGTTTGTGTAAATAACGCGTGACCCGTGCATAGTGAGTGGTTCAGCAAGAGAGAGAACGGCAGAGAGTGACGGTGAATAGGTGCGGTGCAGAGCAAAGGGTGAGCAGTGAAGTTGTCAAGTCAAGTTGTAAATGTACAGTGTAGGTTACAGTTTGCCAGTGAATAAAGGCTGCACCTTCTCAAGACCAAAAAAAAGCTCAAGTGTGTTGTTTCCAAACTGCTGGGATAGTGTCTCTATAACAATCAGCTCTGCCTACATTTGAGGGGTTACTGCAGTGGAAAACCAAGTGAGCTATGATGATGAGCCACTAAATAATGAGGTAAGTAGTGGTGTATATACTGTAGGGGGATAATCAGCCTCTGTATGTGTGTGTGTGTGTGTGTGTGTGTGTGTGTGTAGGCATTTATTTTCTATGATTACCTGCATGTCTCAACAATGACAAGCTGAGCTAACTGCACCAATACCCACACACAAATGGAGTGACAGGCTGCGCATAGAGCACCCAAAGGGTCTTGTTCTTGCACCAATTAAAGAAAAAGACAGTGCCAATTCTACCCATTTCTTTTAGTCAGCTGGGTCAATACAGCTATAAGAGACATTATAAAATCGGCCAACAACAGAGCAATAAAGCCCAACGGCACAGTGCTGCACATTAACAAGTCGTCGAAAGCAGTGGGACCAGGGTGTGCATTGATCTGGCAAATAACACAGACCCCAGTGTGCCAAGTAGCCAGCCTAGCACTTCTCCACTGTCTAGTCAATATGAGCAGTCACACCCCTGCAATGTTACCAATACTACAGAATGCTATGCCCATTCTCACACTGTGAGGAAATATATTTCATGATTTCTTTTATCACAATTTCTTGAAAGGCAGTGGAATGGTGCTTTGTGTGCTGCTTGGATGATACCACATCCTGAGCTCCATCTTCACAATTTCACCACTTTTCTAATTAAAGTTCCCTACTCCCTCCAACAAGACAAGGACAAGGAGGAGACCAACGCTGAAAAGAGTTGTGACCTTCTTGTGGTGTTCTCTGGACAGCCTGACAGGAAGTAGGTGACAAGTGTTGAAAGGGAAGTGAGAAAGGGATACAGTCAGGGGAGAGAGAGGGAAAGCTGAGGAGTGAGAGGGAGAAGGTGAGAGGAGGGGGGAGAAATTGACGGGAGGATGGAGTGTGTGAGGAGGGGGAAATCAGAGAGACAGTGAAATGAATGAAAGTACGTTAAGAGGAAAAAGAAAGGAGCAAAAAAGCTCATAGGCAGATTGCAGTTGCTAAAGTGGAGATCTCCAGAGACGGCAGAATTTATAGCTGCCGTTTAAATTGTAAAAAGTATGGTGCATTGACTGCATCAGATGTCACCCTGCTCTACAAAACAAAAAGAAACCACTCTTACCAGTCCTGGTCTCTGCTCCAATCAGGCCCATTGAGGACAAGAAAGGAGGCACTAGAAAGAGGAGGAAGAGGATGATGATGATGAGGAGAGAGGAATGGGAGGTGAGGTGGAGGCTGGGGAGGGCAGCAGATAGGGGCCTGGCACCGGGATCCTGGCTCAGTGAACTGGCTCTCTCTCACACAGCCACATTGGAATGGATGGGATGCTCAGATGGCTGTTTAAACAGGTTAATTGGGCTGGCCTCCCGAGAGATCGGGACAGATGGATGGATGGACAGAATGAGAGAGGAGAGAAAGAAGGAGCAAAAGAACGACAAAGGGAGAGCGATGGAGCTCAGAGAGATGGAAACAGAGGGTGGGATGAAGAGATGGATGGTAAGAGACGAGTATGGCCGCTGATCAGAAGCACCATGGGGAGTGTGCAGTCTAATCAGAGTAGAGCCGAGCTCTACAGTGGTCTGGGCCCTCAGTGACTGACTAAACAGAGCCAGGTCTACAGCCCACTACTGATAGACTATGAAGGGAGAACAAACTTGTGATGGAAGGGCGTTTAAAGCAATTTTAGAAGCCTGTCAGGGAGCTGGATCAGTGAAGCCAATCTGGCTCATCCCTCCATCTTTTCCAGAAACCTACAAAGGGATGATGGGAGTGACCAGCTCCCATTACACAGTGTACAAGCAAAACACAGACACAAACTGAACATGCAGTGGACACAGAGCCATTATGAGCGCTTCACCTTCACTTTAAGTACATTCCGTAAGTCACATAACATTAAATATGTGACCAACGGTTGTAGTTTGGTTGGGGTTAGGCAACAGAACTACTTCGTTAGGTTTAGGAAAGGAGCGTGGTTTGGGTTAAAATTAGTAATTTACGTAAGCCACTGGACTTCACTCATATAACGAAAGTCTCCTACATAATGTTACTTAAAGAGATGGTATTATGCTTTTTGGCTTTTCCCCCTCTCTTTTATTGAGTTATATACCTTTTTTGTGCATGTAATAGGTTTGCAAAGTGAAAAAGTCCACCCGAAAGGGAGTTCCCATCTCCCACAGAAAACTCTGCTCTGAACCGCTTGAAAACAGCTTGTTTGTAGTCCAGCTTATTCCCTTTCATCCTTGTGACGAAACGGGGATGAAAGCTAAATGCATCTCATATAACGCTCGACAAGCGGCTACTCCGACACACCCTCAAAAACACTGGTGGAAAAACAATGAGCTGCAGCACACACCTCTTCTCTCCCTTCCAAACACTAGTTACCCTCCAAGCAGTCAATGGACATAAAGTTGTTACAGTGATGTAGAGACAGAGCTCAGGTCAAACTTTATCGATGAAAGATACATTTGTTACAGATTAATAACTCACCACTCTGAAACTATTGCTCCAGCCAAGCTGGTTGGCAACATGTACAGCTGAAACAAAGCCGTTTTTGCTTCTCACTGACCCGCCCTTCTCTGCTTCTGATTGGCTAGTAGTCCTTAACTAGGAACTGCGCATGTGCAACTCCCAACAAAGATAATTTAGAGACAAGATGTATCACTCCATAGATAAAACGAAGCGTTCAACACACAGGGTGAAAAGAGGAGCTGCAGCAATGTGCAGTATGAAAAAAATATGGTGGTTTTTGAAAATTAAACCATGTAAACCTGTTCTGGTACAACCCCTAAATAAGATTTTGAACCTGAAAATGAGCATAATACGACCTCTTTAAAGCTTTAAATAAGTCACACTGCTCTCAAACCTGTGTCTCCTGTGTGAAAGTCCTGCATTTGTTTGCTGGTCTTTCACACATGTTTGACTCATCTATCCACCACACCCACCTCCCTAGGCTGACTTTCTTGCTCTTTATACTATGTCAGGAGGAAGTCCCTGCTGACCCTCTGACTGTTTTATGTCTTTAGTGGATTTTATGTCCATATGTATTTGGAAAAGCAGAATGAACTGACACAAGGAATGAAGAGCATGAATTGCACTCATGTTTGACAACTACAAAGGCACAAGAAAAAACACCTTAAATAAGGTTATAGTTTTGAAGTTCCCACAGACTGCTACTGTTAATCACAGCTTCACAAAGTTTGCTGTTTCACTGTTCTACATCAGTAGTGAGAGAGACTAAAAGAGGCTTTGTTTGGTTGGGAGGAAATAGAGAACTTGTAAGAGAAAAAGATTGTTTGTAGGCATAAGCTGAATGTTCATTGTGAATGGGAATAAAAAGTGCTATCTCATTAGCTTTTTAAAATAATGCTTTCATTCTGGCCACTTAAATATCTTCATGTTTTGAATTTCGGTCATGTAACAACTTAATAGTTTCCCAGTTTCTGTTCCTCTAAACATTCCCAGCCTTGCTTATACAGCAACATTTTAATATTGCAGCGGACTGTGCACCATAAAGTGATTTCAGAGCTGTGTGTGTCCTGGCTATGGATGGCCTGTGGTGTCTTACATAAAATTAAGCAGCTTTATTCTGTTTTGTTTGGTTGAACGCCGATAGACGCTTCACTTTCTCTGGGTTAAAATCCAAAATGTCAGCAAGAGATATTAGGCTGTAGATAGAGCTTGGCAACTTTTTACCCCAAAACACCTCCTTTGGTTTGCTGTTATTACTGTCGTTCCACATTAAATTTTAAACAAAAGAATGAGAGAAGGCTTAGAAACAAGGAAGGACTTGAGGCAAACACAAAGCTACTAATAGCAGCATGCACGTGCACTGCTGTGTCAATCAGGGGGCACTCCTGCAAGTGTGGAGGTCATAAGCCTCCTCAAAACATCTGTGTTTATTTTAAACTTCTCTGTCAGCGACAGTTAACTAATTACAAAGATGCTGTGCATGGACAGTATGGTGCTATTTATATATATATTCAGCTTACTTGTTTTTAATGTGGATTTTATCAAATATCTTTAAGTGCAAAGTTTAAGTTAAGTTTAATTTAATTTGTATGGAATTAATACTATCACTTGCCAGCCACCTTTACTGCAAAACTTCTGCTATTATTCTGATGGAAAGGTCCACATGTAAAAAGTCAAGGTAAAATGTAATGTAAAATGGATCAATTAGTCTACCTGACCATATAGCTTGGCTCCTCTCAGAGCTGAGGCGCTGTTGGATGGCTAATCAGGGGGCTGCTGCTGCTGCAACCGTCGCTGGTTAGTCATGGAAGGGGGTCGATGAGTGCTAACAGGCTGATCTCAGCTGCTGGAGACTTGGCATGCACCCTGCTAGTGACAGGCAGAATTATTTTTGCCTACTTTGAGTTCAGTTTCAGGTTTGTGTTTCAGTTGTCCATAACGTTCTGCTCTATGAAACTGAACAATCAACATCAGTATTCAGTTTAGGGCAGCACTCAAGCTGAAGCAGATGCAATTAAGCTGTTATTTGATATTTTCAAGGTTGCTGGAAGGTAATAGAGTGTAACACAGTGTTTGGGGGCTTTCTAATCTTCACTACAGTAGAAAGGTAGAAACTAAATCATGTAATCCACAGTCTGAAGGGGGAATATATTGGAATTGTGCAAAGGTTCCATATATACACTGAGGGCCCTCCTGTATTGCAGTATGCGAGTACAGTACGCCAGAGTGCATGCATGCACGTACAAGAATGTATAAACTCACAAATCAATAATGGACAAGGACACATGCACATTCATACACATATTCACTGCGACCAACCACAAAGACATTGTTTCTGACTAATCAGCATCTCTCTAATGACTGATTAGTATTCCTCTAAACAAGCACATAAGTGCTTGATTAGCCTTCATCAATTCTCAGTCTTCTCTCCCAGCAAGGGGAATTGAACTGTTGCCTGGGCTGCTATCAGGACCCCAAACAATTACAGTGTGCTACTGCCTTTATGATTCAGGACAGGGGAAAAAAGAAAAGGCAAAGACATATATGAACACACACTGCCAACAAATGCCTGTAACCATGACCACAATAATACTTTCATGAGTTCTATTAAGTGTTGTACATGAAAATATTCATCTCAATATGTACAGGATTTCCTGTAGCTATCACGATAAAGCTGCAACTCCAGCTTAGTTGTCATGGCTCTATAACCAAAACCAAAGACTCATATTGGCTTTATTCCGCACTGTTTTTATTAAAATATTATTTCACATAACGTCTCGTCTGTTTTGTGTGTTTGTGGTGAGATATGGTTGCAAAGACGGCAAGAAAGAGAGAGAATGAGAAAAAGGACAGAAAACCACGTCAGTGGTGATTACAAGAGAAGGCAATGAGAGAGAGAGTGAGAGAGAGAGAGAGAGAGAGAAAGACAGAGAGAGAGAGATCAGGCAGAGTAAAGACTCTCCCAGGAAGAAAAAAGCCCCTTTGTAGAAAAAAACCCAACAGAAAATAGCAGCAGAATGAAAGTAGTTCTTTTTGCAGTAGTCGGTCTGTGCTGCACTGGACAGCAAGTTCAGTTGTTCAGGAACGCACACACACACAAACACAAATACACAGTTAACAGAGTCAAAAGGTATTTACACAGCAAACCACAGCTCATATCCCTACGCTCTTCTCATTCCCTCACAGTAGTCATTTGACTTTTTACCCTGCCTTTCTGTGGTTATAGGGGATAAAAACAATCTCTAAAACACTCTGGTTGCAATTCAGTATGCTTTCTGGATCGATAGCCTACAAATTCAATGATGGATTTGATATGTACAGTATAGGTTAGTGTTCCGTAGAGCCATGGCCCAGTTTTTGTATCACTTCTGTATGTAAAAGTATTCTGCAATGATCTAATGATCTGACCAACAGGACATTACATTAAAGAGTTCAGTAGACTTGGTCAGCATGTGTGTATTTGTGTAACATGGTCTGGCTTCTGCAGAACTGCTAATGGCTCTTGAGGATGAGAATTGATGGTGGAGGTGGTGTTTGTAGTTACATGAATCTGGGGGAAGACTCTTTCATCTGTTCAGTCCACTATTGAGAGCCACCAAGATTCAAGTGCCATTTGTCTAGTACAGCCATCTCAAGGTCATCACATCTATGTGTGCATCCTTTCTTTACCACCTTTATATCTATCAACCTCCTCTGGAACAGCTCCCAGCTCCCAGTACCAGTACCAACACCAACCATTGCATCTCTTTATATTCTCAGGATACACTAGTATAAAAAAAGGTAGCTTTGTACTGTCCATAAAAAACAATGGCTTCAACTTTGCCTTTATTTCAGTGTTTGCCTGCAAGCATCAAATATGCTTGTTGTAAAGAAAAAGAAATCATTTTCATATTGTTTTCTCAAGCTTCCCCAAGGAAGCAAACAGCACAAAATTGCTTTCCCCAACTGCTGGAGGGAATAGAGGCTGTATTTCTCAAATCTAATCAACATCTCTCCATCAAAACCTCAAGAAAAGGTTCTGTTTTTCCAATTGTATGGGTCAGAGCATAAACTAGAGAAATCCCTCTAGCCTTTAAACCATGGAAAAACATACATGTAATTACACAATCTGTATGGAGGATAAGGAACATGGTTTTTCAGTAGTAAGGGTTATATCACTTCTTTTTTCCCTTGAAAGACAGACATCAGGCTGTGATCCCTAAAAATCCGGGGGCTGGTGGTGGGCTACGATGGCTAAACCATGCAATTAGTGGGTCTGAAGTTTCACTGAAATAGGAGCTAAGCTGAAAGTTCAACAAATGGCCAAATCAGTGATATGACTCCAAGAACAAGTAAAAACATAGAGCAGTAATTATCAGTAGTGATCTTGAGAACTGTTACACCATGAAGTATGTTTTCCCAAATTATATGTTGTAGTCAAAATTGCATTACTGTGTGTTGATTACCATTATTTATAAGTAAGAAGTGGATCAAACACTACTTTAAAAAGACATGACTGCTCCTATTGTATATCAACCATTCAAACTTAATTAACAAAAGCTAATAAATAAAAACACATACAGCTTATAAACTTGTGTCAAATTAGCTGTTGTCTGTCATGTTGTCTATCAGTGCTAATGTAGTTGCAATGGCAAATAAAGTACAAGTAGCCCAGTATCACTAGGATTAGCACTTTCAAATATATGTCCAATACAAACAGTTCAGTGTCAGACCTGGAACTAGTGAGCCCTGGTGTAGTGAGACAGAGAGCAAGATAGGGGAGGTGCATTGGTCGGACTTTCCCGTAGGTGAAAGAGTTTGTCTCATCACAGACCTATAATTAACAATAAACTTTCCCTAATCCCTATTGCTAGTTCTTTTTGTTGCCAACCGCACCCAATATCAACGTTCTTGTCTCTCAACACTGTTAGAATCAAGATGGAGAGTTAAAAATATAATCAAAATTGATGCAGCAAAACCAGAGATATTGTCCATTTTATTATTCATTGTAAAAACCTGGCATCTACATTACTCATAATGCAACTTGATTACCAACAGTTTGGTTGGAGATTCAGGTGTCTTGTGCTAGTAGAGGCTGATGTATTGTAGCCTCGAGCTGCTAGCCTCAAGTGGTAATGAGGAGCAGAATACAGAGGTCTGGTATCCACACTAATTACACATTTTTTTTCATTTCCAAAACAATACTCTTCAGCCCGAACTGACAGTGGAAGTCACATTACTTGTGGCAGTTTATCAGATAGCCAGGTCAGGCCCCCAAGACCTGTAAATAGACTTGAATGTGCCTTAAAGATCCTGGTCAGAATAAATGTATACTTCTAAACTGTGGTGTAAAGACACATGACAGAAATAACCTGTGTGTGTGTGTGTGTGTGGGGGGGGGGGGGGGGGGTACATCCGTGAGTGCATAAATGATTGGGTGTATGTGTGTGCATAAACCTGTGAGCTAGAGCATAGTGTCATAGAGCAAGCTAAAGGAGAAATATTAGTCACTGATGATTACTAACAACATCTTCCTGAGGGCATCTGTGTCATTATGTGCGTGAGTACATGATGTTTTTCTATTATGTAGCTGCACTGAACCTTGTTGTGGGCTGAATGAGAGGCCTTTACAGAGAAGTGACTGATGGGTCTTAAAACTGTCAGCTAAATGTGTCTTAGGGCTTATAGACAATAACAGGGCTTAGCCCAAAGAATGACCGAGCCGAGTGGTTTTAATGTGTTTGTGTATCCACATGAATCTGTTTGTGTGTGTGAGTGTGTTTGTGTGCACACACACAGGTTGAACAGTCAAAATATCTCTCCTGTGGGTGAAAGTGTGAAATACAGGAACGCTTTACTGCAGCTGTTGATAAGGTGCACGCTGATATGACGAGCCTGTCAGGTAACACTGGCAAACACCCCAACACTCTCTCTTGAACACACACACACACACACACACGCACACAGCATTAAGAGAGAATCACAGAAGCTGGAGGCTGAAGGAGGCTGGCAGAGAAGGGCTCCCAGAGGCATAGACAGCAGTGTAACAGCCCACCATCTCCCCTACCTCCCAAAAACGAATCTTCCTGCACACACAAACAAACACATATGCTTTGCAAACAAATGCACATATATCATTTGTCAGACTGTCAGAGACGCGGCACAAACCTTCATTGCAGCTAATTGTTGTGCAATCTAGCAGGAGCAGGCCCTGGAGCTCTATTGGAAGGGACATGGGGCACGTGTCTATGTGCAGGCTTTAATGAAAGGAGGGCAAGTGTGTGTCTCAGTCTGTCTATCTGAGGGACATACACATAAATAAGCACGTGTGTCAGGATGAGATTATTGTGTGTGTGGTCTGCTTCTGATAGGTTTTGTGTGTATGGGGGAAATAAATTAGTAGTGCTAGCAGGTTGCTCTGACAAGTCCTGTTAATGAGAACATCCTCCAGAGCCTTTTGGGCCAGGGAGCGAAACCAGAGGCCGTGATCATCTGTTCAGCCTGGAAGATGGTATGGAGGGAGGCTGCAGAAAAGCAAAAAGCCTGCACAATTAGACCACACCATCTGCAGGAGAGGTGTTAATGTGTAGTTGGAACTATAAGCAGTAGAAAAAGGAAGAGGAAAATATCCATACTGTAGAGAAAAATTACCCAAAGGAAATGGAAAAAAAGTTTTACATAAATGGCTGGATATAAACTAAACTGGAATTAGGGTTGTATTTAGTCTGGACATTTGCGCACTATGCACTCATAGTACTAAAAAAACATATGGCACTTAGAAGTCAGACAGCCTCTAGGCAAACATGCTTTAGTGATGTACAGCATTGTAGCAAAGTCAAAAATTGCCAAAGGCAGGTTGTTCCCATGGGCTTTATGACAGCTCCATTTGAGAGTGAAACAGGACTCAAACATGTTATGACAAAGCTGTATTGATTTATTAAAAGTCTGGAATGTGAAAGAATACAATACTGTGGACATTAGTCTGTCAAAGTGTGCTGTAATATATGTTCTGTGTGTGAGTGTGTTATATGCATGCAGCATAATGTCTGTGCATGTATGTTGTACATACAGTATGTGGACATGCACACACATACTCGTGATAAGTTGCCAATTAGGCTACAATTGACTCACCTGCACCTGGCTTACTGAGGCAAAGCCAACTGGCTCCTCATGAGTTTGGAAAAATCACAAACCAAGTACAGGGGTTTAGAAATGCATGAGGCGCTTCACTGTGTAGCATTACCATGATTCATCTTCAGAAAACTGCAAAAGCTTATGATAATCGCTTTAGCTAATCCTCGCACGCTTCGGGCAAACAAGCATGGAGAGAGTGAAGGGGTGGTTCTTTAACCTTGGGGGGAGGACTGAACTGGGTGATGGTGTGGATGAAACATGGTCAGGGTTGGAGGAGAGTGTTTTTTTATGTACTGTGTGTGTGTGTGTGCGTGTGTTTGTGTAATAGCATGCCACCTACAGTCCTCACAAGTATATGTGTGTGCTGCATTGCTTCATTGTCTCTGCTTATTATGTGCATGCAAACATCTCTATCCAGGTATATCTATCATTATCTATCACTCCTGACACAAACATCGCCTCTCATTCTCAGCTCTGCCTGGTTGCAAAGCCTCACCTGTGCTGCTTCTATTCCTAGACTTTGGAAGCCTCAGCTAGAGTGAAAGCACAAAAGTTTACACCCAGACTGGCACTTTCCTGGGATATGGCCTATAGACATGGCCACAGGATCACCTCATTAGCATCCGAAGGTGATCTGCTCCCTGACAACTTAGACTTCACTGCACTGGTCTCAAAAATAATGAGCAAATATAACCTCTAACGGCTAAATATAGGTAACTGTGGTCTCAAGAGACTTGGAGCAGAAACTATACACTACAAGAGGTGTCTCGGGCCTTTAAAAGTTTCATTGCAGTGTAGGCGTGAGGACAGCACAAAGTAAACAAAAGACTTTAGGAGGAGGAAGCGATAGTTGAACAGTGTTTGATGAAAGCTCTTAGCCTGTAGCTATAGCGCATTAGGCACAGATGAGCCACAGCCAGCTCCCACACTGTTAATGTGGAACACATTACAACTGCACAATGAGTTATGATTGCCATTAAAGAGCAAATGATTCAGACTTCACCGCTGGATTTAAAGGGCTGCGATTGCTGTGTCCTGTCCTTTCTCATTCTTGCCCGTGCTTTCTCCAGTGACAATGATCAGTACACAAGCCTTGCCTAGCTCAGTGTGTCTACACATTTGGCAAGCGTTTCCACTTTTGTGATTGCATACAGAATACAGTATCTTCTTTTGTTGTCTATAAACTATGTGTGTCACTCTGTAGGAAAGCGACGTTGAGCTTTGAAGTGCATGATTACATCGACTGTGTGCAACCCAATAAATAGCTAACACATATTAGTTTGAAAAACAATCTCTCCTTTGACTTAACAACTAGGTGAGCTTAACCTCTTTTCTCAACATTTTTTCCCCCTCTGCTTCTTTCTGTGCTAGCGGGAGTCCTAATAATGGCATCATGCATTTTGGTAAAATATGAGGGAGCAGTAGATGGAAACTAGTGGGGAGAGAGAAGGCAAAGAAGTGGGAAAAGGTAGAATCACAGACGAAGAGACCTTTCTTCCGATTGCTCTCTCTTTCTCGCCCACATGATCTATCTCTCCCTCTGGGGCCAGGAGGCTAGCTGTGAAATGAATGAGAGGCAGAGCGTGGGCAGGCGCTAACGCTAAGATAATGATGGCGTTTTGTCAGCCCTGGCCTAAAGCTCTGTCTCTTGGCACATAAAAGAGGAGGGAGGTGTCAGGACAGTATGATGGAAGAGTGGCTATGTGGTTGTAAGCTAACAGTACTGTGTTTCTCAAGTCTCCAGGCGCCTGCCGTAGACAGGACAAAAAAGCATTTGATACAGCCGTTTGATTACTACAAACACAGCTAACAGGCTAAGAGAGCTCTCACATTGTCAAGAGTGTCAGTGGTCAGAAACCTCAGCCGCTTCTCTCCATCTACACCGCAGTTAAGGAAAGCTGTGAGCAATTACAGCAAAGAGAAACGTTTCCCACCAAGAACATGTAATAAGGATTTGAGGTGAAAGACAATTCTTACAATCTGTTATATATATTTATATGTGGACCCCAGTGAGCTGGCCTTGACCACTGTGGAGAAAATAAGGAGAGGAAACCTGCATTTTGTTATTAGGCTGCAATTTGAGCTGTGAAAAGTTAACAAAATGAAACCATCAAAGCAACGATTGGTACTAATTATCACTGCTGTTTAACATCAGACAAACAAATAAACAAACACACTGCAAATACTAAATGTGTTCTCCACGGGTTAGATTGAGCCTAATTTATTTTAAGTCCTGCTGGAATGTGATTTGTGACTGCGAACGCCCATGCTGTGCTTCAGATACCCGGCAGATGCTTAGTTACGACTAAACCAGTAAAGACAACACTTAATGGTAGACTGACACAACCGGGAGGAGGGAGGAGTGTAGGGCAGAAAAACGATAAGCAAAAATCATGAAGTGCAAAGCTTTGAAAACAGATAATTAGATCTGTGACAACAGAGCACAACAACAGTGTCAGCGGGGATGGAAATGCCTACATTGGATGAGACAATAGCAAAATACGCCTCTCTGAACAATTCTAACATATATCAAATTTAATAACTATGTCACATTTCACATCACACTGCTAATATGAATAATGATGTCAAGATTAAGAAGAGAAAAGTTTATCATTCTATAAATCACTGAGTTTTTGGCAAGCCTCTCCCTGAGTCATTCGGTCTTCTCCCTCTGTCACAACCGATCACTTACTGAACAACAGCACAGTAAGAGACAAAAGTCCTGTCAGTGCCTCATTAGGCTGCTCATTAGGAAGCTGGCTGTATATTCAAACATTCTCCAAGGCTGACCATTTGAGTCAAGGCTAAGTCATCGCTCTTGCTCTCGCCTGCAAGGCTGAGGGCTCGAGGTCAGTAGGATTCGTCATTATTAGTTCCGTTACATTTTCTCTGACTGGTTTGGATCTAACGACCCACTCCTGGGGTCAGACAGCCTCAGGCCCTGTCTGCATGCCGAACCTCCGCTAAGATACAACTTTGCATAGTCCTGATAATGTAAATCACTTCCCTTCATTTTGTTACATGACCCTTGCCTGCAGGCTCCTGACATTATAATTGGAACTGAGCCATGCACTTCAACCATTCAACTGCCAGCCCTTGTTTTGTGTTCATGATTCTGTACAGTACATGACTCCACCATTTACTGAGATGAACTGAACAAACATTTGTGTGACTTTGAAAGTGGAAATGAGACATAATTGCTGCATACATCACTTAAAAAACATAAAAACAACTGTCAATCACACATGGATCAGGTCTGACAGTGTGAGACGTCTGGTGGGTTGGGTCCCAGATGCTGCTTACTCCAGTATTGGATGCAGTTGAGAAAGGACATGTGGAGGAGGTGGCACTATCTGCTTCTGCCAGAACAAGCTTTCTGACCTAGCGTGTGGCACCTGCCTGCCTGGCAGCCAAGTTACTGAGTCTGCATACAAGCTTCTCTCCACATCGCTCCCTAAATAATACATTTTTGTTGAAGAATACCTTCAACCCTAACTTATTTTATTCCCTTACTCACCCTTCACTCCTTTTTCTGCAGATGTTTAAAGTGTGCTGCCTTAAAACAGGGCTAGAATATTGTATTTTTGAAACAATTTCTTGTTTGGCTAGTACATCAGATCAGCTTCAGAGGCCCTAGGCATAGATTCTAAGTCTTTGAACTCTACTGGAGGGATGAGCACCATTCTTCCAAAATATATTCCCTTCATTAAGTGCATGATAGTAGAGCTGGCGAGCAGTCGAACACCTCCTATAGAATGTTCTTTGTTCAGTAGTGTTCTGGTACCTGCAAAGCTTATAATTTACATAATTTTCATACATACATACTACAATTCCCTGGTGCCCTGTGTGAAAGCATCTCCGTTCGCTATGTTTCTCCACTCAATTTTCAGCCTTCTCAGTTATTCTACCTTCAATTTGTCACCTATCTTTATACAAAGACAAAGAGAGACCAACATTGAAACTAAATATTTGCAAATCAGTATCAACTGGGTATTGCAAAAGGCAAAGTGCCTAATGATGAGATGAATATAAAGTACTCAAACAAGTCCAATTTATTTGTTTCCTTCCATTTCATATCAGATCAAACAAGGACATACTGGTTAAGAATGGCAGGTAAGAAAATGTGAACATACCATCTAGGCAGGGTCTGAAATTTACTATTTTCATTGCCCACGACTGTGATAGTCAAGCATTGTTTTTGTCTGCCACTCAGAAATTTTATTAGCCAATTTTTAAATGTACTAAGCACTAAATGAAGGAATAACATTCAGCTAATTAGGTATTTAGGCATCATTTTATGTAAATAATGTTGTTATTCAATGTTCAATATTACACAAAACCATGTATTTTAGTACATGGAAATCACTCCACCTTACTTAACAACCAGGTATTTCAATGGTATCTACAGATGACAAAAAATACAAGTTCATTTCAGTGTATTAAACAGTCAGTGTTCAATACAAAACCCACAGTTCAACCACCAACAAATCCATATCTGAACAAAAACCTGGATCCCAGCAAGCAAACTAAATACTAATTTTCAATACAACATTTTGGCATACCAGAAAAACCCAAGTGACGCCTCTTGTGTCAAGCTTAGTGGTTCTCCGACAAAACTGGAGTTACTTCCTGTAGTCCTTCTGGTGCCGCTGGCAAGCACTGGCTGTCACTCTTAGGACAGACTGTTCCACTGTTGAATTTGCTTTGAAACGATATAACAGATATTCCCTCAGCTGACTGATGGGTTTGTGTGTTGCGTGACACGGGCGCCGATTGCTACAATATGCTAACCTTACTACACGTGTAGTGTCAACAATTTACCAATGTAAATCTGCCACTGTCAACAATTTACCCGCATTTGGTTGGTGGGTGCCTATTTCAGACCCTCCATCTATGAAGAAAACCTGGTGAACAATGATGTTGTTTGGATAAGAGAGGATAGGAAAAAAACAGCAAGCAGGGGGACATAAACAGCTTAGAAACATCAACTTGGTCAGCATTGCCTGTATGTGCAGTGGACACACCGGTAATTTAGGGGAAGCATTTGAATAGGAAGGTGAGGAAAAACAGCAGGAGGCAGGAGTGGAACAGGAGGTGCGGATGCAATTAAATAGCAGGGTCAGAGGTGACGGAGGACTTTGGGTGATTAATGCCCCAAGCACTACAGACAACCCCCTGACACACAAACACACACAGATATTTTTTTTCATAGTTTTCTGTCTGCCCACTCTTGTATTTTAAAGTTGAACTAAAAAGTGAGGCTTTTCATTAGCAGAAAATCAAAATACTGGGGGCACCATTCAGTGCTGGCTTGTGGCCAGGGGCATAGGAGCGACTTTGAACTTGGGGGGGATGCTGAAATGCTGTTCGGGGGCGTGCCTCCCCATGTTTTTAAAAAAAAATTAAATAACTAACAGCACTTAAATGCTCATTTCTGACTTTTGCAAACAGAATGTACTTATAAGTGTGGCTGAAAGAGGGTCTTTGTAGTGACAGAAGATGGAGAAAAACTTGGGGAGGAAGAGGGTCAGAGAGAGGGAGTATAATATAACTAGAACAAAACCGATTACATACCATGAAAACCCTGGAACAGCTGCTAGTTAATGTAGCCACAGTACAATTGTATTTAGTAATCCTAACGTTACACTTGTGAGCTGTATGTGATATTTCCTGTGTCTCACTTGGCCCTGACTCTCCCTGCAACAAATGTTTGTGAACACATAACTGTCTTCAATGCAAACTCTGATGACATGCTATTGGTCTAACAAAGTATTTTTACTACGTGAGTTTTAGAATTTACTATGTCTAGTATCTATCCATACAACTTACAAGCTCGTCCTCCTCAGTTTGTTCTACTCCTGTGACCTCTGTCCTCTTCCTCTAAATTAGTGTAGGATGCTCATCTCTGTGTGACAATTTTGGCTACTTCTATGTTGTTTATGGACACGTTTTTAAGGTCAAGGATGGTCACAGACAGGGGCAAACAAATGGCCCAGGAGTCTGTCCCTGGTCAGCCCACTCTTCAGACAAAACATTTGTTGGGGCTCTGGGTCTTTAGAGACCTTTATTCCTGTATTCTTGAAAATTTTATGCAAGTAGAGAACATAACTAAATGAGCCTTTAAAATACATTTTCAAAACTAGAAACACCCCTCTAACACTCCTAAAGTAAAGTAATCACTTCAGCTGAGCCCTTGAGTAGATTGTTAAAGAGCGACGCAGGCTGCTTTTTAACAGGCCAACAGTGCCATGGTGTGCGCTCACTGGATTTCAGTTGTATCAGTAGAACAATAAAGCCTTAAACTGACAAGGTATTTGCCTGATTTTCTAAATGTTTGCATCTATCCAGCTCATTCATCTGTGATAAGCGCCCATCTCTCTGTACCACAAAGGAGACCTGGCGCTCATATGCGTAACTACGCACAGCCTGGCTGTCAGCTCATTTTCAGTTGATGAAGCCTATTGCAGATTACAGACTGGTGAAGTTACGAAGGTATGAATGGAAAATGTAGCGAAATTAAAAGTAGATAACTGGCCCACAGAAAATACTGGAGAAAAGAGTAAAAGTAGGCAACAGTTTTAAAAAAGGAACGTGAAAAGGTGCCAATGACTTATTTTTTTTTATTTTATTTATTTAGCAAATGTGCGTTACTTGTAACAAGTTACTACCCACCCTGCAGCAGGCGTCCTCATTGTTGTCTTCAGGTAGGCTATAACAGCTATGAGCCAACTCCAAAATTGCCGGAAAAAAGTGAGGGGGACAAAACATAGATTTTGAAATGCTGGGGGGATATGTCCCCCTCATGTATAATGGCTCCTACGCTTGTGGCTTGTGGCTTCAAACCTGACTGGGAGGTTCCTACAATATATAAGTTAAAAACTTTCCCAACACAGTCCATTATAAATTAAATTACATTAGAAAACCAAGTCCCCAGTCACACTGAATTGGGTTTTCCCACTTAAATGGTAATATTGAATAACAGAATAAAGAATTGTAGAAGCCTAATTTGTGTGCTCATTTGTTTTTGTGTTTTTTGCTTACTAAATCTGATTTTTCCTTTCACAGGAGGTTGGAGCCGTGGCCCACTCTTACAGAGACATAATGAGTGTATCTTTGTGCCATAATTACTGGGTGCAATATATACTGTCGATACACTTGAAAGGGTGAGCTTCACACACACACACACACACACACACACACACACACAGGGAGCAGAAAGTATAAACGGCTTTTATACAATCATTGATCTGTCCATTCAGCTGCTTCACAGCCGGACAGAAGATGAAAACAGCACTTTTGTTTATGCTGCTGTAAATGGTGAGTTTGTGTGGAAGGAGAAGGGGAAGAGGGAAGGCCACATCGATATCAGCCAAATAGCTATTTCTTGTTATAGAATACTTGTGTGTGAGATAGGAGACAATAGAACGCGACTACTATATTAAAGTGCTAGAGGGAGAATGAGTAGAGGAGAAAAATCAAATTGATATGGCTCACAACAGGATTAGTCATTGGCTCAATTACCAAATGAAGATTTTGTGATTTGTTGTTAGCGAAAAGGTGTGGTGCTAGTTGGCTGCAGCTTTTTTTTTATGATGCCCTGTGGGTATACTATATTCAGTATACAATGCAGTCACCTCTCACAAACCTTCATTCACTCTCCCTCACCAGGTGAAGGAAGATTAGATTATTATATGATGCTGGAAGAAAGTTTTTGGCACAAAACGTTTAAATGATCCTTTCGCAATGGAAGCTGTAGGAAGAATGTAGTGAATACACTGTTGATATTGGATTCAAATGTTACAACAACTAACATCTAACATTTTTGGTATAGTATCATGTCAAGAGAAATTGGTGTTACTAGTGGTTTAAGATTATTCAGGATCAAGTGAGCTCTGGAACTTGGGGTACAAATTAAGCTTGGTTTTGGTATCTGCAATCAATGTTCCATTTAAAACAATACAAGCAACAATGAAGGTTACAGTAATGGATACCTAAGCTATTGTAAAGCAAGTTCCAATTATTTCTACAAGAAGATTTTCACATTATAGGGAAATAAATAGAAAACCATTGGCTACCATCGACATCAACGTTTGTAAAACACAATTAAAATATTTAAAACTATGGAATTCTTTATAAAATAGTTTGCAGTGACAAAATATATGTAATGTAAACTGTTGCAAAAACACTGACAAGATCCTTTAACATGGCTCAGAAAGGCATAATGTAAAACAGATTACAAATCAATTTAAAAGTTTTCAATAAGCGACATACAGGAAAGGGCAGTGACAGTTAAAATGTATGCAAACCCAACATCAGTGCTACCATCCAGATAAAATGTAATGCCATGGCTGAGCCAACTGAGACTGTTTCCCAATTAATGTTGCTTAGCAGCACTCCAGTCTTAAGTACCAATTACTACTGGCAAAACTTGAAGATGGCCCCAGTGGAGCTCTTTTCTTCGAGTGAAAACACACCTCTTCCCAACAACACACAGTGTGCATGCAACAATAAGTAGCTACAAGTGGAAGGTACTGCCTATTAGTCAGTTGTCATTGCCCTTGAGGAATAGGGATGTGATTTTGCTAAGGCTGCTAAATGGAAGGAAGAGAATCCAGTCCTTCTGGCGTCTCTCTGAGGGCTGGGGAACACTTGGTAATTCAGAATAGAGCTGTCACTGACAAACCTGCTGGACACTGGGAACATAATCAAACTCTACTTCATACAAAAGACAACTGATAAATTAAGAATCTCTTGTAAAACTGGACTGCTGGAGGGGGCAAGGGTAAGGGATGAGGGTATAAATGTTGGGATGGACAGTGGTTGCACTGCTAGGGATAAGAGGGACATGTTGCGATATCCAGCTGTGTCTGTGAGCAGACTGTGGACAATGAATTTCCAGGTGACAAAACAGGAGAATTATTCTATTTTCTCTTATCCCTGTTTTTTCCCCATGACGATCCTGATTATGGGTGTGTTCCATCACGATCAAGATCAAATCTGAAATCCACGCTGAAAACAAGCAAAAAAGAAAGAGAGAGAGAGAGAAAGGGAAAAACGGAAGAGTGGTGCAGTCGAGGCTAGAGATAGTCAGGGGAGAGAGGTGTGTGGTCTGTCAGTGGGTTACTGTGTGGGGAGTGTAATCAGAGGGAAGGAGTGGTACATCATTATTCAGAGTGTGAAGCTGATGGAGAGACACTGAGAGGTAAACCAGATGACGGAGGAGCCTATGATTCCCCTACTCCCCTCTATTGGTGCCCCAAAGTCCACCCCTGTTAAACCCGGAATCCGGAGCTGAAAACGAGGAATGCGCAGCAGCAGGCTCAGTGCTTCCCATCACTATCGCTACAGGGAACATGGTGCTGTATTTACTCCTAAATCAGAACGTGGCATGGGGGTCCAGTGAGCTCATTGGTTTGTGTGGATGTGTGGATGTATAGAATACTATCTATCTATCTATGATTATATTATGATGTGATTATTGATTAATGATTTAGCCTAGACTCCAGCCCGAGGTGCTTTCTTCAGATTGCTTGTTTTGTCCAATCAGATTGCTGAGTCCAAACCCCAAATGGAAAATGGGCTGTACTCATATAGCGCCTTTCTAGTCCAACCACTTCCGACCACTCAAAACACTTGACAATACATGTCACACAAAGTCTTACACTGATGGCAGAGGCTACCATGCAAGGTGTCAACTGCACATCAGAATGGAATTAACATTAGCGCACACAAATGAGACATCAGTTCAGTATCATGGTCAAGGACTCTTCGACATACAGACAGGAGGAGCCGGGCATCGAACCACTATCCTTCTGATTAGTGGACAACCCACTCTATCTCCTGAACCACAGACAGCACAAGACATTTAATTTCAAATTATATAAAATCAGAGAAGCATATTCTCATATTTGACAGGCTGGAATCTTTGGCATGTTTGCTTAGAGAAACATTAATTGATCATCAAAATGATGATAATTTTCTGTTGCTCCACTAATAAACATTTTTCAGCCATATACTGTATATATATCTAGCTACCATTTCTATTTTTAAAAAGATGTAATAACAGCCACTTTATTCGGTATACCTGTTCAACTGCTAATCAGCCAATTACATGGCAGCAACTCAATGCGTTTAGGCATGTAGACATGGTCAACTTGCTGAAGTTCAAACCAAGCATCAGAATGGGGAAGAAAGGGGATTTAAGTGACTTTGAAAATGGCATGGCTGTTGGTTGTCAGACGAGTTGGTCTGAGAATTTCAGAAGCTGCTGATCTACTGGGATTTTCATGCACAACCATCTCTATTCTCTTAAGACTTAAGTTAACTAACGTTAATGTCAATTTACCTCACTCGCCTAAATAAAAACATTTAATGTTCTCCTGCTTCAAGGTCCGGGTTCTGGCCCTCTATCCACCCCAATCACCTCCTTACTTCGTCTTTTCTCTTAAATATCATACTTGCCTTTACCTTTAAAAACTGACACAACAGGGCTTCCCTCAATACGTCGAACTATGACGTCAAAGGGATCCCTAGTGCGTCACAAACTGACGATTATGGCTCTTGACCAAGCGTCCATATGTGACGACTTGGGAGTGAGAACAGGTTGTTCTTGAACATGACAATGAGTTCACTGTGCTCCACCTTTGGGACATGGAGGAATGGGAGATTCGCATCATGGATGTGCAGCAGACAAATCTCCAGCAACTGTGTGATGATATCATGTCAATATGGACCAAAATCTCTGAGGAATGTTTCCAACACATTGTTGAAAGTATGCCACGAAGAATTAAGGCAGTTCTGAAGGCAAAAGGGGGTCCAACCCGGTACTAGCAAGGTGTACCTAATAAAGTGGCTGGCGAGTGTATATTTCTTGCATATTATCTTGACTACTGAACATAAACATATATCTGCTAACTATCTTTAAAGATGTAAGAAATATATCAGCTTTATATCTCAAAACACATAAAGCAGCTGTCTCTTTTTATCTTCAAAGATAGGTAAGCAGATGGGTGCTAAGTGAAACAGTCTGATCTCTTCCATCTATATGATGTAAATAGAGATTAATTGAACAGATGATACCCTCATTCTTTCTTGAATTGTCATTGCACCAGATCTCAGGAGCCAAAAGAATTACAGGCAACACTAGAACAATTAAGTCTGCCTCCTGTCCAGATGCTATCAGAGCTGCACACAGTAAACAAGAGCAGATAGGACCAGGCCCCAGGAACTGAAATGAATCACAGTCTAGGTCTGAGACAGACACTCTCTCTCTTCCCTACACAGATAAAAAAACAAAAAAAAACACCACCAGAGAGCCCGCCTCATGCTTACATACTGGCAAAGAGCTCAATTGGTCCCTTTTGAATCAGCTACATGTTTTCCAAAAAGATCTCCAGATGATATAAACTCTGCTGACTTTGGCAGCCACTGTGTTTAAGTGTGGACTGTATGTTTAAACTGGTTTATGTTTTTCCTGGTGTGCATGTGCATACATGCCTGTGTGAGTTTGTATATATATATAAGCATGCACACAAAATGGCAAGGGTACCTGATTATTTGTTTAGGGTTCCCATCATTGTGTGCTCTCCTGTCACACAATGTGCCTGTGTATCTGTATGTGAGCTTTTCCAGTGTACACAAGCTATACAAAGTTAAAAAAAAAAGAACGACAGAGCTGAGATAGGCTCTGTCAGCCCAGAGGTGGCTATCTGCTGCCTCACAAGTCTTCTCAGAGCTTCCCACACCATTAACTGTCTGGCATGCTCAGCCCTGCTCTGAAACTGACAAATGTCACTCTAAATAGTATTTGTGACTTGTGATTGATTTGTGAGAGCTCATCTAGCCTACCAAACAGACGCCACAGACATCTGGCAAAGTGAACACAGTTCGTAATGAATAGAGTAATGTTTCATTGCCGTTGTGAAAAGGCACTCTGTGTGCAACATAATGCTTCTGCCTACAGTGGTACAGGGAACAGGATGCAGTTGTAGACCTGTGAACTCTGTCATCATTTATTGAAGATGACATATACTTTTAGCACACATCGCTCCCAGGCTTTCTCCCCTGCACTGTCGGTTTTAAACACACTGCTGGGAGCGCTTACTGAAAAACAGAGAGACAAACACACATAAAACACATAGGAGCTCAGACTATTTGATTCTGCAACATAAAACACACTTGGATACAGATACTTACTGTACACACATACACACACTGATTTAAGTGTCTCCTGGGTCGTCCTTTTCTGTACAATAATCCTTGTTAGAGATGCAGAGGCGTTGTAATGACAGCCATAATCATTCTGAAGCAGTTAGTACTTAGTACCACCTCAACCCCCAAGTCTGCTGGGAAGGCTACTTCACACACTCTTTTATTGCCTTCATGGCCATTAGTATCTCCATTTTATTGCTTTCGTCGTCACCATTTACCTGACAAACGCAGCCTCAGCAAGATTTCTCTTCTCTCCGTCTTTCTCACTCTCTCATATGCATACGCACATACAGATTAAAACTTTCCTCATTTGGAATAATAACTGTTTGACTATTGATAAAGATTACCAACAGATGTGTCATATTTTCACACTTGTGATTAATATTTGGATCAAAGTCATCATCTGATCCTGGGCATTTCATTCTGTTCTCCATGCCAAGTGTTTTCATTAATTCTGAAACAACTAACAATTTCATGAACTAATTGTTTTATAAGGAAAATTTGTCTGATAATCAACAAATTCTTCAAGTAAGACTATTGCCAAACATTTTTTTTTAATTATAAATTTTTATCTGATAAGAAATTAATAAAATGAAACAAAAAGGATTGGTCCCGACAGTCTTAGTTTGGAAATCATAACACGCACACTAATGTAATATGAATGTCAGTTTGAATTTCACTGTTGCCATGCAAAGTAAGTGAAATTGTTTGTCTGGACTGCAACTTTTCAAACAGCTTATGCACATAGTTCACCAGGCCTTCATGTAACCCAGAGGAGAGTCTTGCAAACATGGTGCATCAAGAAAACATCAGATTTGCTTTGCTAAGTGCCTTCTTGATGTATCTCTATTGCAGTTGCTCTTCCAGGACTCTGGTAATAGAAGATAGTGGTTCAGACATACAGTTTGGGTCATGTCGTGCTGAGATCAATACTGACTGATCCTACTGTGCAGACAGGCCACCACACATTCCTCTATGGACCTTATGTCTGGCCCCTGGCCTGGTAAATGCTGACATCCAGAAACATGACACTACTGGGACGGACAAGCGTTTGTGAGTGTGTGTGGAGGTGTGTGTGTGTGTGTGTGTTAAAGAAGATAGATGTGAACAGAATGATTTCCAGGGCTCCTCAGATCTATCTTGGGATTGCTCTGTTAGTGTACAGTACAGTGTGCGGTGGCAGTGGTTAAGTCCAGTCTGGCCGAATGTCTCAAATATCAGAGATACACTTTCCTCCTCAGTAGCTCTATCCCTTCATTGGAGCGGAGATTACTCTTAAAGACAGCACGCACACCACAATCCACACCTCTGTTCCCGCACCTCTTAGGGCAGTGAGATTTCCTCCAATGCAGGTGCTATAACTTGTGTTTGTGTGTGTGTATGATACGGTGTGTGTTGTGTGTGTACAACCAGAATGCAATTACAGAGAGATTAGAGCAGATGATGTGCTGGCCAGAAGTGAACTACACACATGTTTAATCTGAGGATTAAAGCAGAGAGGGGCATACAGGTTCTGGTCATATATTTCAAATGTTTATTTCATTTAATTGTGATTAAAACTGACAACTAATGAAAATCCCAAATTCAGTATCTCCGAAAATTAGAATATTCCTTAAAACCAATACAAAAAAAGGATTTTTAGAAATGTTGGCCAACTGAAAAGTATGAACATGAAAAGCATGAGCATGTACAGCACTCAATACTTAGTTGGGGCTCCTTTTGCCTGAATTACTGCAGCAATGCGGCGTGGCATGGAGTTGCTCTTCTGCATTGTTGGGTCTGGTGTATCACATCTTCCTCTTTACAATACCCCATAGATTTCCTATAGGGTTAAGGTCAGGCGAGTTTGCTGGCCAATTAAGAACAAGGATACCATAGTCCTTAAAACAGGTACTGGTAGCTTTGGCACTATGTGCAGGTGTCAAGTCCTGTTGGAAAATGAAATCTGCATCTCCATAAAGTTGGTCAGCAGCAGGAAGCATGAAGTGCTCTAAAACTTCCTGGTAGAAGGCTGCATTGACCTTGGACCTCAGAAAACACAGTGGACCAACACCAGCAGATGACGTGGCACCTCAAACCATCACTGACTGTGGAAACTTTACACTGGACTTCAAGCAACGTGGATTCTGTGCCTCTCCTCTTTTCCTCAAGACTCTGGGACCTTGATTTCCAAAGGAAATGCAAAATTTACTTTCATCAGAGAACATAACTTTGGACCACTCAGTAGCAGTCCAGTCCTTTTTGTCTTTAGCCCCGGTGAGACGCTTCTGACGCTGTGTCTTGTTCAAGAGTAACTTGACACAAGGAATGCGACAGCTGAAATCCATGTCTTGCATACGTCTGTGCGTGGTGGTTCTTGAAGCACTGACTCTAGCTGCAGTCCACTCTTTGTGAATCTCCCCCACATTTTTGAATGGGTTTTGTTTCACAATCCTCTCCAGGGTGCGGTTATCCCTATTGCTTGTACACTTTTTTCTACCACAGCTTTTCCTTCCCTTCACCTCTCTATTAATGTGCTTGGACACAGAGCTCTGTGAACAGCCAGCCTCTTTAGCAATGACCTTTTGTGTCTTGCCCTCCTTGTGGAAGGTGTCAATGGTCGTCTTTTGGACAGCTGTCAAGTCAGCAGTCTTCCCCATGATTGTGTAGCCTACAGAACTAGACTGAGAGGCCATTTAAAGGCCTTTGCAGGTGTTTTGAGTTAATTAGCCGATTAGAGTGTGGCACCAGGTGTCTTCAATATTGAACCTTTTCACAATATTCTAATTTTGTTATAATCATCAAAATTAAAAGGAATGAACACTTGAAATATATGAGTCTGTGTGGAATGAATTTATACATTATACAGGTTTCACTTTTTGAATGGAATTACTGAAATAAATCAACTTTTTGATGATATTCTAATTATATGACCTGTAAGTGTGTTTATGTGAGTGTGAGCGGGTGTGTAAAGGCCCATTTATACTCCTGCGTAGGGTCTACGTGCGTACCTACGCCGTAGGGTATGCCGTTATACTTGTATGTGGGTGTGTCTGTCATTCTGCAATTACACCGCCAAACGGCAGTCGGCCGAGCAGGCTAACTTCCGGTTTAGCCCTCCGCTAACGTAGATGGGGGTAAAATTGTAAACGTGCGGCTGGTGTAGCCTTTTCAAATGTTACCAACCGAATGGATCGCATTCTGATAGCGAAACAAGTCATTTTGCTCGGGTTGCGACGGTCAAATATATTAATTCACTGTGTTACAGCCGCCATTTTGGCCGCTAGTAAATGTTACTTCAAAGTACATCCGGTCGTCTCGGAGGCATTGCGAGGCTACCCAGCCGACCAATCACAGAGCTTCCGGTCCGCGTCGATTCGGGATTTTTGAGGAGGTGCACGTCAGGCTACGCCGTCGATTTGACGCAGAAGTATAAATTGCACTTAAGAATGTATAACATTTTGTGTGTGTCCATGTACACACTCCTTTATTCATCCATCATTACTGGCTCTGTCTTTGTTTCTCTTATAACTGTGTCTCTTTTCCTAACACAGGAAAGGCTATTCAAAGTAAATTACACATATCGGATAATACAGATGTTTTTATTGTCCTACATTTTTCTTTATACAGACAATACCAAAAACATTGCAAACTCCATCCATCCATCGTCAACCGCTTATCCTGCGTACAGGGTTGCAGGGGGGCTGGAGCCAATCCCAGCTGACATCGGGCGCTAGGCGGACACTTTAAGGTCACCAATCAACCTAGTCCGCATGTCTTTGGATGGTGGGAGGAAGCCGGCGCACCCGGAGAGAACCCACACAGACACGGGGAGAACATGCAAACAGAAAGGCCGGGGCAACCGGGGTTTGAACCCACAGCCTTCTTGCTGTGAGGTGACAGCACTAACCACTGCACCACCATGGTGCCCCTTATTAGACTGTTATAAACAGTCTGTTATAACCTATTTACAGTATACCTATAGCAGACTACTTTTGTCTCTCATTTGGTACTGGGGACGTGGAGCACCAAATTAAGCAAAACTTGTGGGCTGTAATCCATGAGCTGAGAGTGAGGTAAAAAATATTGAGCAACAGGCAACCCCTTTCACATTATACAACCATTTGAGTGATTGTTAATCTAAAAATATTGATTAGTGTTGGCATTGTTCAGCAAACACACCTGTGGATCTCCATCACAGTATACAGGTTATACCCCCCCTTCCACTATGCTGTTTACTAACATGGCATGCATAATGACAGTCCTGAGATGAGATGTCCTTGAAGTCCTATCCAGTCCAACTGCAGTTAAAACGCACAGTCAACTCCAGGCCAAGCAGAAAACAAACATGGACTCAAATGAGCAACTCTGCTGCTGTCAGTCTTTAGTTAAGAAAGATATGTATGTTAAGAGTAGAAAAAATGCTGTATTTAAGATAATAGATTCTCCGGTCAAAGGTGAATGTTCTGCCTCAGGCCATCCTCTGCTCTTTCTGAACAGAAGAATCACCTCCATTTGTTAGAGTTCGAAAGCCTTGGAAGTTCAGTGATAACAGTCTTGTTTAGAACAAACTGCCGTCATTATTATATCTTACAAGCAACCTTTTGCTCCTTACCATATTAAGAATACGATTTCACATAAATGCGTGATAGTCACAGTGTGAACTCTGTATGCAAATATTCAAAAGATCTATTTTTTCAATAAAGTCAATGGATGTAATCACGGGGGCGCAAATGCACTTTTGCTTCTGAAGTTGCTTCTCAGAGTAAGAGTAGGGATGCAATGTGTGCAACTAACCTTTCTTCAAATATGAAATAAGAAAAGCAATATTATTAATTTCAAAGTAATTATTTATTTTGAGTAACACATTCAGTGCTGGGGAACAAACACTATGCACGGGGTGTCACAATCTGCTTCTACATCCCTCCCTCCTCCTTTCTCCAAACTTAATCATGGCTTGCCCGCCTGCTTGCCCGCCTGCCAGTCCATTAGCCTGCCCGCCTAGTGAGCATAGAAAGCTTAACCTAAATTAGTAAGTGAGGGTAAGAAAGAGAAAAAAATAACAATTTGGAAAGCAAATTTGAAAAAACGACAATGTTATTATTTACAATTTTAAATTGTGCCTTTCAGATTCAATCTTGAAGTACATTCCTGAAGCTGATTATTATTCAATAGCTGAAAGCTTGTACATGATATATGTAAATTTCTGCAATTCAAATGAAGCCTCTGCAAGCACAATTTTCTTTCCATAGCATATCAGTTTAGAAAGGGAAAACACATTCATTTCCTCTGCTGTGCAGCTCAGCAAATAGCTGGACAGAGGACAGATTGAGCACAGAACATATGGACATGATTTTCTTATCCATGCTGAAGCACTGTTAATAAAAACTGTACAGCCTAAAGAAAGAGGAGAAATTAGGCTAAAACAACCCTCTTCTCCTCATCCTATTCCTGCCATGTCTTTGAAGAGAATGCTTTGTTCAGCTGTGTTATTACATTATCAGCAGACAGACAATTTGTTTGACAGGGCTTCTAGAGACAACTGTGATGTGCAGTACACATTGCTTCATTCCGCTTTTTCCTGATTTCAATTAACAGTTTTCTGCTCTCCAAAACAGTAAGTGCACTTTTTTTTCCTCCATCTGTCTTTTCTGTAAGTCAAGGACAGGCTATTAGGAATCTGCAGAGCTGGCAAGTTCACTTGCAAGTTAATTGCTTGGAAGAGAAAAAAAAGGTAGAATGTAAGAAATAGTTAAAAAAGCAAGCATGCAAATTTTAACAGTGTTAACAGCTTTGAAAAAAAAAACAGTGTGTTGGAGGAAGCGTTGAGTCAATGTTTTGAAGACAACACCCCTCTCACTGATATCACGTTTTGTCAATTTGGTGACAATAGACAGCAAACTCTGAATGCACTGTGTTGGTATGGCGGCTATGTTCACCACCATGCCTTCTACTGTTTGTAGTAGTACTGTATTTGTTAGCACATTGTCAAAGTCATTATGCAGCAGAAAGTAGGAAGCTGTCAGTGGAGTCAAGGACACATGTTTCATTGGGTCTGGCTGTGGCAGTGTGTTTATGTAGAAATGCAGCATGCTCCATGTGATTTTGAAATACTCAAATATTGTGTGACCAGGTGACTCATAATTAAGGCTGAGAGAATGTCAGACATTGTTGTTGACCTATTCCCTCTCACAGTGTCAGTGTAGCAAGAAGACATCCATTATAGATATATCAAATGACATGTATGTCAGGAAAATGTCAGAAAACATGTCCAGCATTACTACCACCTCTCTTCCCGTGGCTTCCTCTCAAATGGAGTAATACTATTTCTTTTTGAGATGGAAATCTCGCAGAGGTGGTGGAAGACATGTAGCGGTACTTCATTATGGTTCCTCACTGAACAAAACCACTGTGATAACATTTCATAAGTCTCACCAATCCCTTGTAGGTGTGCAAGTGCAGAAACACACACATATACAGAGAAACACAATCATACAAACACAGTGGCTGTACACTCTGAATGACAGAGTTATACAGACTTTGCATGAGAATATAGATAATGCAGTCAGATGGCAAGGGAAAGTGATGTCAAACAGACAGGCCTTCAAACGAGGCACTGATCCTCCCTCTGCCTCTCAGAGAACTGACAGCCTCTGGCCTGCGATTCAAGCAGCATCAGGGTGTCAAACTCCACTATGCTCTGACACCCAATGCTGTCCTCAGCAGAAAGAAAGAGGCAAAACAGCAGTGAAGGCTTTTGTAAACACAAAATTCACAGTCCATTTGTGTTTTAGTTCCTACTGAATGCACAAACAGACCTCGCAGTGAGGCGTGCAAACACACACACACACACACACACACACACACACACACACACGAGGATACATATTCACTGTAATCAACAGTGCCAATATATGAAAATGTCAGAGTTTTCTTTTGCTCAAGCATTCTGTCTACTTAGCACCTTTCTATAAAATATTCTACATGGCTCAGGTATGAATAGAAGCAGGCACATTGCCAGTAATAGGACGAACAAAATTCTGATGCGCTTATGTAATAGTTTGTGCGGACGAGGAAATGATGCTGTTAAATGCTACTCCTTGATCATTAAGATTGTTTGAACTGGCAGACTGGACTCTGAAGAGATATTTTGCTAGCTACACAAACTACACGACTTGACTAAAAAGGCATGGAAATTTGTCTGTCCCTCAATGCCAAGGATTAGATGGCAAGGCAGCTTAGCACCACGCTGCAATAAACAATGTCTAACATAATACATTACACTTCACTCTCTACATTGTTTGTGACATGCCAGATGGCAAATGAGTGAGACTCTTTCTGTAACGGTCCACATGTAACTTTTCCATAACGAGCACTTATGTGGGAAAGACTGAAAGTATTTTCTTTAACAGATAAATTAACACATCAATGTTACAGACTCTATGAGTGAAAGCAGCTGGAGCAAGTAGAGAGAGAGAGAGAGAAAGGGAAAGAGGGAGAGAGAAAGAGAGCAAATCTATTACTGATAGTGATTTGGTGCTTGCTGGAGAGGATGGGGAACAGAGGGGTCCATTCATGTGGCTCTTGTCCCAATAGAAGAGATAAGAGAGTAGTGGAGCTCAACTAACTCCATAATTACGCTGCACACAAGTCTGGAGAGGGTTTATTTCTGCTGCTGAGAGCTCCATATAACACATTCCAACAGAAACGGCAAGGGTTAAAGGCATTTCAGTGGAAAGTAATCCCAACATATACTGTATCACCTCTGCCATCTGTAATCCTGTCTGGACTTAATTTGTGTGTCCAGGTGGATGGTATGTATGTTTCCGTCATACAGCATATCCATCCTTTGGCCCAGCGTTCAATATAAATATTTGTCTCCACTACCTTCCTAGAATGGTCTCCATGCAACCCTTTTCTCCCATCTGCTGTCACATTTGCACTGACAGGAGACAATTTTGTGATGTTATTTGGGTGATTTTATTTGCTCAGTAGGGCACCATGCCCCCCAACCACCGCTGACACATTTCTAGTTCTTCACAGTCTCCCCAGTGCAAAGCCCACCTGAGACATGGTAAAATCAGAGTAATGAAGTATGTGGCACACTGGCAAAGGCATCAATCAGATGACAGCAGGAGGACTGACAACAAAGGAAAAGAGAGGTGGAGCAGCGGCACAGAAAAAGAGAATGGAAGAATAAAGGGAAGCTGAAACTCGACTAAGGGATGAAATTGGGATGAAAAAACCCATGCACAGATATGAAATATTACACAAGGGAATGTAAGAGAGAGAAAGATAAATGTGAATGGGTCTGGAAAAGAAGAACAAGGCCAATAATTTGAGACCGGATATACCCTTTACGGACAGTGTCTGGTTGGGTTCCCCTCTCTGACAGCTTATTAAAGTTTCATGCTAAAATGAGTCAATATTAGATATGACATTTTCAGGGTGAACTAGTCTTGGGCGGATATAGGACTAATGTAAGGTTCCCGTTGCCATGGTGGCCAAATGACCAGCCCTGGCCAGAGGGGACCCAGAGGGGAAGAAAGATGCACAGGGTGCTTCCATGTCAGCAAAATAATCTAGCTTCAATTTCAACAAAAAAAAGATCAGTGGCCCATGTTCACCCAGCACTGAATAAAAAATATTCCAGAAATCTATCTATCTATCTATCTATCTATCTATCTATCTATCTATCTATCTATCTATCTATCTATCTATCTATCTATCTATCTATCTATCTATCTATCTATCTATCTATCTATCCATTTGAATAGCTGTTAAGACAATTTGTCAATATTCAGCATATTGTACCATGTTTTAGGCCGTGCTACTGTTCTTTCCAAAAGAAATACTCTCCATTCTTTTGCTCTCTAATACAGACACACATGCACACACAAACACACATATGGATGAAAAAGCACATCAACACCTTTTGAAAGACAAAGCTTTCTATGGTGTATCCTGACACTACTGTCTTATTCCTTACATTCTTAACCTCTGGTTGCCATATTTTTGTCTCGTTATTTCCTTTTTGTGTTATTCTCAGTTTTTAAGCTGTCTTGATCATAGGCAGCACAAAGACACACAGTGACTGGGATCAATCTGTTCTTTACAAACCCCCAATGTAGAGGGAAATCAGTACTGAAGATATTTGTAGAAAAGATCCCTGGGTATTTCCTTACCTTTGAGAAGCATGGAAGAAAGAAAAGATTACATTTAAAGCTGAAAACTGTTTGAAACACAACACTCAGTCAGATACAGACTTGTAATTTGTTACACTGTTTGAAGATGGTAAAGGGAAAACATGCTGTCAAAAGACAGGGCACGACATGGAAAACAGTAAAATGTGATGAAAAATGATGATGCTTAACTTTTGTGACAGACAAATGTCATTTTCTGCTCTTTCATCCATGTCTCCTGCTCTTCCGTTAAACCTTTAAAGTGGTCCTTTGACAAAGCAGGCCACACCGGAACCAACCTGCTACCAATCACAGCGCCTAACCTTTCATTTCCTGGCTTCAAGTTGGAAATCAAAGACATCGAACAAATGATTCAGGAGGGGGTGATAGAGACAAGTAGCTTTAAAAGACAGAGATGAGGGAAGTTAAAAGGGGGAGGAAAGAATAATTCAAGAGGCATGGGAGAGACGTGACTGACAGTAAAAGAGGGAGGTGACGGACTCAGCGAGAGAGCTCAGTGAGAGAGTTGAAGGGGTTGTAGTGGAACAGCAGAGAACCAGCAGGAAGTCAGAAGCATTGGCAGACCAATTAGTTGAAATGGTTGAAAGTTCAAAATCCTCCTTCTATTCACATGTTCTGCCTTCATGAGCTTTCTTCACTCATGAAAGAGCACTTACTATACACGACACAAGCATTACACACCAATGCACATACATGCTCAGGGATTCTTGTTAAGTTTAGATACAAGTGACTTTCAAAAAGATTGGGCTGATTAGAGTGAGTTTCCATAATTACAGGATGAACTTCTTTACATGCTGTTTCTTTCATGTGCCATTAGGACTGAACACAAATTAAACATGCCAGATGCAAATGAATGCAAATCGTGGCAGGAGGTGCGATCTCATTGAAGCCGTTGGCATGTATGTGAGCACTGTGCAAGCTCATCTTATTTCACTTTTTACACACAATCTACTCAACACGCTTTGATCTGCCAATATCCATCTACATAGCTGCCCATGAGGGCAGGACCGTAGACTAAATCAGACATACATACTTCTTTTTCATCTCTTCTTCAATCAGTATACATTTGGGGAAGTTTCTGAAAATAGCTAATGATTGTAAGGTGAGTCAGTACACTACGGAATTAGCCACTGCTCTGGTTTTAAGTTGGAGAGGTAGTGTTAGGTTGTAATTTCACACCTTAACTTGCATTACTCTCACCGCAGATGGGGAGTGAATATAGAGAGACATTTTTAATTTTATTTCTGAGGAATTGGAAAATGCGGACAGTGAATTAGAATCTTGCCAAAGGGGGAAGAAATACTATTTTGATCATCAGAAATGTGTGCATTTGAGTGTGTGTGCAACTACACTGTGTACAGTTTACACTGTGTGTCTGCAAGGGGAACTGAGATGTTGGGACTTGGCATCTCTCCTCTTTAATGAGCATCTCTGGAGATGGCAGGTGCATGTTCAGCCATTCTTTTACAAGCTCAGCAACAAAGAGGCCAGTCCTCTCTCTCCCACTGCAATTACCACTGTCATTAGCAGAATCACATTATCAACAACACCAAACAAGCGATATTGCAAACACTTCTGAAGTACTGGCATCAGCATGCACACCCAGATCTATCGCAGTAATTTAAAATAGAATACAAATATGATGTCAAAGACAGCAAAATAGATTATTTTGATTTCCTGACGGGCTTAAATTAAGGGATTATTGAGTCTGTGTGCCATCACAGAGTTTCTGTTTTTGGAATGACCGTCCTAATGAGTTCAGGCTCAGTCAGTATCATCTTTTAAAGCCCATTTTTAAAAACAAACATTTACATAATTATATTTACTTAATAGTCCTTGAACAGCCTTGTCATGTTTTATTTGAATGATTACTATTTTCGCTAAGTTGCCGTCTCATTTTTGTATTTTTCCTGTTAATTTAATCTTTTTTTTGTTGTCATTTAGTTAGAAAGTCACTTAATGTGCTTTGAAAATGGCTATGCCAATAATGATCATGACAATGATGATGATGATGATTCACGGTTGTAGTATTGCTTGTATTAATGGTGTCATTAGTAGTGGTGTGATTTTCACTCTCATGTCAACCTTCTCCTCACTGTAGAGTTGGTTAACAAAGCAGGTATTTGAAGCTGTGCATCCCATAGTAATACTGAGTGTGACTGGGCCCTCCGCAAAACTCCAAACACCAATAGGTTATTATGTTTACTCTTTAAAGCCAGAGTGGTAGCAGGGGAAATCATCTCCTCTACTCTCTTGCCAATATCTCTCTCGCCCTGTATTTTTTCTCTCTGGCTTAACTTTGTTCTTAAGACTATAGATAACAAATGCCTCCTGTGAGGTGCAGAGAGGCGTTTAACAACCAAATAATGAACACATTTGGAATGCAATACTCCAAAGGGGGACAAATCTGTGTTGGCCTGCAGAGGACTTTCATCAGCTATTTTAAGTTTCAAGTTTGAGGAGAGTTTGTGGCCCCACAGGAAAACCACAAGGTGAGATAATTATTTGCTGTGTATCCTGAGGATGTGTGTGCATGTGTGTATGGATGGTAGGCATGTCTGTCTGTATAGATACATGGTAGCCAGGGGAAGCAGGTGAGAGATGGAGACAAGGTCACAGGTCAATGGTAGATGGATATAAGTTTTGTTAGGTTTGCTCTCACCCAGGCAACCAGGTTTAGCGTGAAAAACAGAAGTCCAGCATTTGCTTCACTGAGTTAAGAAATACATAAACGCTATGGGAATAAAGCAAGGGTGAAATCAAAACAGGTTTGCCATGCCATTGATGGTTAACCTGCTCACACAGCTGGAGATCCAGAAAGCACTGGGACCATTAGCCTCACTGGGTGGTCACTTCTAGATGGAAGATCACACACTATACACAAATATACACCGCAACCACCCACCTCCCACTCCCTCCACTGAGTTCTGTGTGTAAGTGGAAGGGAGGGGAAGGTTGAAGTCTGTTCTGTGTTGTCTCCCGTCATAGCTCGCCTGGGGCTGCAGGGAGCTTTATTTACTGGAGCCGACACGCCAGGGGCAGCAGAGAGCCCTAATTGCTTCACGGCCTCCTTGAGCTGCGTGATGCGTTCACTCTGAACATGGATATCTCACAGAGAGATATTAAGGCACTGGCAGGGAATGTTGCCCCTGTCCACTTTTAAAGAGAACCCCGATGCACAGAGGAATGCATCGAGACACACACAAACAAAGCCTCTGCTCTATGAGGTGTGAGCAGAGAGGTATCTAATAGCCTGACTGAACCAGAATGAGTACCAGAGAGAGCTTAAGCACGCTACGGAACACTAACACTCAAACAGCAAGTACACTCAGCATCTGCCTCAACTTTACCATGTCTTTTATTGTGTCGTATTATAATGAGGCCCATTACTAAAATCTCATTTTGTTACACATTATGATGATGTACAATGAAACTAAGAGACCACGGCACAGTATGCCAATCCACAATTCACACTGTTCAGATACTGCATAAACCCTGGTTTAATCAAGTCTAATTGTTGAGATTATGAGGACTTGTGTATGTTAATGCCTGAACAAACACCAGAACTGGAACATGTATTGTCCCTTAGGAGGGTTTACACATCTTCCTCTGCTATTAGTGCATGTTAAGCTGCGAGTCAGCTGAAGACAAATATGATAATAGCTAGTGGATTAAAATTAGCGCATCTTCATAAAAAGTCAGCTGGCTTTATTCATGACTGCCAACATCAAATTCTGGGTAAAAGTTTCGACTTTTTTTCATGAGGATGTTATAAAGGATTAATAATTCAGTTTTGTGTACAAATTTGTGCTAATTGATTCACTTCAACAGATAATACATTCAGTACTCTTTGGTTTGTACTGGCAACTCTCTGTTTACTTTCCATTTGCACTATGGCTAAAACTTTATCCTGCAGCCACTTCCCATTTGAACACACTCATCCAAACAGATAAGAACAGCATCAGACAGGCTAATTAATAATGAAAGCTTCCCTCCACCCTGGAATTCTATTCCCCCAATAGGATTTCTATTAATGTTGATTGACCCTGGCTCACTCAGTGCCACTCTGGCACAGCACACTGCTACCCCTGTGCCTCCTTAGATGCCAGTGCAGGTTAGCTGATACATGAATAATGCCCAGTGGACATTAACAGTAAGAAGTAGGGCAGAGGATTCAGTGGTGTGCTCCTCTTCCCACCCTCGCTCTCAATCCCCTCATCAGCAGGCTATTAATATTTAATTATACAAGCTTCATTTCATACTCTCCAGCTGAAACCATGAGGTGGAGATGGAGGTGCAGTGGACCACTATGAGGAAAGTGATGATTACTGGGGGTTGGTTAAGAATACAAGAAAGAATAGAGAAAAAGAAGTAGAGCACTGAGATGGGAAATGTACGGCCGTGTATTAGGGCCACTGTAGATTTTGTTTTTAAATTAAAGTGCTGAGGGCGGGGGGGGCTCCCTCAGGTTCCAACTAGCGCACTGCAACTTGTAGGCTATCCCCCTTGGCCAAGCCTCCCCCAGGGCTTAATTTGTTGAATCCAGCACCTCCTTTGTCACTATCAAAATCTGCAGGCCCCACATGGGTTACTACCAATAGATAGACTATATGCTGGCAAGTGGCTTTCTAGTGTCTAAATGTTTTGGTGTATGGTTACTGTAAGCACCACAGCTAAGCAACTTCCTGCTGTGGCATGGTGAAATGAGTCAGGCTAAGTAGGAAGTGCGTGTGTCTGTGCGGTGCTGTCTATACTACGGAAACGTAGGAGATTGAGCCTGCTTGATTTTGGTAGTTTCCATTTTCCCCACTTTGCAGCAACAATCCACAGAATCTGTGTTTCAGGACCTCCTAATTTACAAATGAAACACTGCCCTCCCCTAATGTTGAACATGCCACTCCCACTTCTTCAATATATTCTAAGCACAACAATTTACTTTACCCCCGGGCTTAATCTAAGAGGAGTTCTGAGTTTTTTCTCTCGCACATTTATAACTTAATAAGTTATGGAGCTTTTTCTCATACATTTATGAGTTTTTATCTCTTAAACTATCAACTTTAACCTCAGAGATTAATTTTTTTTATCTACAATGGCCTTAGACACTGTCATAGAAATGCAAGTGCTGTTATGCCTGCAAGTTTAACCAGGCAAGTCAATTAAATACTTTATGTGTGGTGGTGGAACCCACAGGTGAAGGCCTATTGATGAGAACCCGAATGCCAACCTAAAGCAACAGATGCATTTCATCTATAATTACTCATTAAGCTGAGTGTCTTTCTCAGGGACACATTGGTGGATGTGTCATAGTGGGAATCAAACCCTGGACTCCCACACCAAAGGCACGTTTCTTGTCCACTACATCACCACCTCATAAACATAACAATAACGTATTTGTATCTGCACAATGTTCAGTCAACATTTCTCATTGTCTCTATTTCCATATGATGAATTGCTTGTTTTGTTCTCCTCAATATTAATAGGATGATGTCCAGAGCAATAAACTATCTTCCCTCCTCATGCTAATGCAACATTCAAAACTGTGTTGTCACAAATGGCCTCACTGATCTCTGTTCTTCTTATACTGTATCTATTCCTTTGATCTTCCCTTCTCAGGCTATATGAATACAATTCTGTTGCCCGATTTTAAAAACTTTTTGTGAAGTTCAAACTATAAACTACAGATAACTCTACAGATAAAGTTTGTAATCTTTGAACCATAATTAATTCTAATAACCGGGTATAACTGGATCTGTGTCCTCCTAAAATGTTTCTCTGTTCATATTGTCATTTTCCCCCCAGCAGATAAGTGCTTGGGCTTTTCACTCCACACATTATCTGACAGAGGAAAGGACTTTAATGATCTAAAGAGACAAATTAGGCTGCTGTGTACATTAAGATTCCTCTATGTCTGCCTCCACACTCTGTTTACTTTTTACACATGGCCAATTTAGACTAGAGATCTCCAGTCAAGTTCCACAAGCTAATGACGATTAGGTTCAAGACGCTGCAAGAAGTTTCTAGCTACGTGGAGGTGACATGTACAATTTTTACAGAATTATTCAAGAAATATGGAACTCACATGTAGAGTATTGAATGTTGGAAATTCATCCTAAGATTAGACCTTTGGGTTATTTCCTTTTCAACAAATCTTAGGAGGAGTGAGATCTTGCAGATGAAGTGGTAGAGCATTAATAATTTATGTTTGAGCCTTTTTATAGAGCACAGCCCTTGAGATTCATAATTCTATTCGCATTAGGCCTCAGAAAAAAGTTTAAGTTTTAATAAATAGGTATTAAAACTTTAACTGATATTAATAGCACCAATTAAAGGGCATACTGTGGAGTTATGCATCATTTCTGTAGCAGTAGAATGGAAAACCCACTCGGCAGAATCTCCCTTAGCTCTGTGTCTTTCACTCACTTTCTCTGTCTCTCTTTAATTCTCACACACATTCTTTACCTCCCTTCATCACTGTCTCCTTTCCAAATGAGAGATTATACACAGAACTGACACTTCATTGCAGGCATTGTGTAGAAACGTTAGCATCTTGCAAACCTTTTATGGTCATCATCAACTAAACAAAAGTCTGCTATAAATGCACGAGACACAGCATTTTACTCCACCTCATCATTCCATAATCAATTCACTGAACATTACTACTACAGGATGAGAGTCCCTGACCATCCGTGGTTGTGATTGATGAGCCATTTTCCTTGTCTTTCACTATCATCGTTTCCTCTTGTGTGGCAGATCAAATGGTGTGTGTTAGTCAGCCAATAGCCGTACATTTCAGTTTATGAAGTGGAACCTGTGCTGGATGGTCATGCCATTAAAGACATTACCATGCACGTCTTTGATACAGGTACCTAGTGCATGCATGTCGGGTTGTTTTAACCAAATCTCTGTTTCACAGGTGACAATGAAAGAGCCTGCATGCATGTTACTGCTGTTTGCCTCGACTTGATCTCCGGCACAAGCGTAGCAGGCATTTTGCCGTGGCCAACTTAAGTAACACAAGAGGGGCTATCTTTGTGGGACTTTTCTTTCTCTTGTTTGGGTTTGGACTGATGCACTACTGTGTCCAGGGAGATATGGTTGAAGGAGGAGAGTGTGTTTCTTTTGTTCTGCAGTTCTGAACATAGAACTGTAATATTCTTGCTGAAGCCAAAAGAAGGGGTTGACTTCTGTGTTCTAATTTGTGTAGGGAATTATCCTGCTGCTTGCCTAGTGTATTGCTAGAGAGTGTTGTGAAATTATCAGTATGAGCAGTCAGACAGGAATGTGATAGTAGAGTGGGGAAATGAAGACAGAGAGAGTAAGATAGAGAAAGAGATGGGGAGAAAGTGAGAGGCTCAAAGAGAGAGGGAGAGAAAGGTTCTGCTTCTTTGCTCCAGTGATTCCCGATGAAATTGATTCTCAAACCTCAAGAGATCTCCCACTGTCCCTTTTCTCCCCTTCGTCCAACCTCTATTACATACCTGTCCAGAGGATGAATGATCTACACATTACCCATGAATACCGCTGACCGGTACATGCATCGGTGACTTCCAGTGCTCAGGGACCACCAAGACACGCTGAAGAGACAGAGCAGAGATTATGTGGGAGAGGAGTATGGATAGTAGAAAGAGAAATGATCAAAGCTGGTGATGGAGATGAGCATGGGAAAGAGAAAGTCAAAGCGAGTGAGATGGAAAACCACCAAAGTGACAGGGGTGAAAAGGAGTGGAGGCTGGAGCAGATGGAGATGTGCAGGTGAAAGCAGTAACAGGCAAAGGGGATAATAGAGGCAATGAGTTAGTGTATTAAGAGGGAGGCAGGGGTATGAAGGATGAAGTTAAAAAAAGATTAGGGATACCCACTGAAAGAAATGAAAATCAGATGGAGAATGAGGCTCAGGGAGCTTGTGTGTAGCGGGGGTTAGGATCCTCCACCAAACAGCTCAGAGGGAGGTAATCAGGGCTGGTGAAGGCTGTGCCTGTAGCTTCAACCCTGTAGTTCCCCACTGCTTTCCCGGGGGATAGGTGTCACTCGTGTGGAGAAAGAGAGCAGCCACTTTAATGAATGGAGCTCTTTATCTGAGCCTGAACAGCGAGTTATTACCTACTGAGTAGATACTACGAAGCTGGCTCTATTTCCACTGCAGTGATCCCCAGGGCAGGGGGAGCGTGGGGGGGGAGGGGTGGAGAAGGAAAGAGGGAGTTCATATTTGGTGCCTTATTTTGTAACAGGGTATGACATCTTTGGCCTCCATGCTATAGCAAAGCCCCGAAGCACGATTGAGCATCACTGACGAGAGTAGCATTAGTGTGGAAGGATAGAGGAAAACCACACAATAATAACACCCACTGGGAGGGCCTCTAACTGTGTTGAATCTCTGCATTTCCTTCTGCATTTCTATCAGGGAGATGGGAATGCTTTAAAACTATTCAAGCAAGCATCCTCATAGCATTGAAAACTTCTCTTTTAAGTCATGAACTTTATGTAGATCTAATGAAACGAGGTCACACAAAACGGAGGGTTTGGAGTTGACAAAGTAGGACGTAATTTGTGAACACTGGGAGCAAGTTAAAGCTGAATTAATTCTCAATTGGCTACTGATGAGTCAGAGCAGATGAATGTACACACTTCAGTTATTTTCTACTGAAACATTTTTTAAGGGTATAAATTATGTGGTACGCATTACCCATAAAGCCTGTGTGAAATGTCAACAACTCAAAGGCGCTGGATTCGAGACTGCCCTTAAGAATAAGTATGAGCGATCACTTGTCGACATGTGTTAACCTTGTAATAAACTGACCTGACCTTCTGCTAGTGTATGCTGCAACCCAGCCTCTTGTGACTGTGGATCAAGCAAGTGAAGTCAATTACAATAATTATTATAATAATCTGTATGTATAAAGCACATTAATGCCAACAGATGGAAACAAATCAAGAAAGAAAAACAAAACACAGATGCAACAAGTATAAGCACTAAATTCAAGAACATCCTTGTATCATTTAGTAGTAAATCTGTAATTGTCCAAGCATCTCCCAATACTACTTGTCTGCAGGTAGAGCAGAGCTGATTGAGGAGGATGGAGCCAGTCTAAAACCTCTGTTCTCCAGTTCCGCAGGCTCTGAGAGCAGCTCGGCTCCCCCGATGCTGCCTGATGGCTTTAATTGGTCTCCTCTGGCTAGGAGCAGAGGACAGGAATCCCTACCCACTAATGGAGAGAGCTGCAACAAGACTGATAACTCTCACACACTGTAGTGTGCACATTCAGCACACATTCACTCAAACAGAAATGCATGACGGGTTTGTGCACGCTCACCTGTAAGAACACACATACACAGTTACACACATGTACAAAGTAAGCATTTAATCCATCTGGGAACCTCTCCAATTCATCTCACTCTTCAATCTTCAATCTTCTTCAACCTCTTCAATCTCACTCCTCTCTCCATTCAGACATAAATCCATATGCCTGAAAACCTGCCATAAAAATCTGATCCTATGAATACACTTCCCCCCACACATATGATGTTGAAAAGACAAGCTGCTCCTGCCAGGAACTGGCCATTGGATTTCTACCTGCTGGAGGGTAGTGTTCAGGAATTTGCCACATCCAAGGAGGGGTTAGTGTGTGCCACATATTCTAAAACTAGAAAAACATTATTGTAATTGCACATGAAATCCCATGTGGTGGACTGATAGCTATGTTTCAAAAGATGTAGGGAGGAGAAAGATAAAAATATGTAGAAAGAGAGTATCATACAAGAGCTAATGTAACATTCTTGTTATCACTGGAACTTGAAACTCATGCATTTAGAGAAAACCCAGTGTGTGGCGTCCATAAATCATGAGTTGCAAAGTGAAAAATAAAAGAAGAAGAAAAAAATCTGTTCTCCATTGTTGACTCTCTGGGGAACGATTATAGATGTTATTATTCTCCCGGACAGATGCTGTTTATACTAGTAGTAGTAGGAGTAGACCATCTCCAGAGCATTGCAAGATGAGAAAAAGAGAGCAAGAAAGAGAGACAGACAAACAGACTGCAATACCAATGGTGAAAGTACAAGACATGAACCTCCTCTTTATCTAATGAGTATCCTAGACAGACTAAGACCAATCCCTATCTTTCATTGCTCAGGTGGGAATTGCGGTGCCGAGGACAGGGAATTGCTGAAAGCTACGTAAACATACCCCACACCCAGCAACTCCCCATAGCCTCAATATCACAAACACACTTTGAAAAAGAACATAAAATACAAGAAAGAAAAAACTAGCTCAGGGTAAAAGAGGGGGTAAAGTCAATGTGCAAATGATATCGGAAAAAGAATAACTGAAATTAACCGTACAGTGGGAGCATGAGCCTCTTTCTAAGCTGCGGGCATTTACAGACTGAATGAAAGCGCAAGTCTCCCATATGCCTAAAATGCAAAGAAGGAAAGCTGACAGAGAAGATCAATCCACAAAACTCAACACATCCCAGCACCAGCTGTCACTCTAATTGCCTACCTCTACTGTCATTCTTTAGCATCAGTTCCATGCTAATGCTGCACTAGGTAATACTGGTTATGGGTCTGCAAAAGATTCTACTTCCTCTAATGAGCATTGGATTTCCATACAGAGCACAAGCATTTTTCTTTTGCGGCTACAGACCTCTGTATGTGAAGTTAAGTTGCGTACAGAATCCGTGCCATTATGGCATTGTGCCAATCTGGATTCTTAATGGACTGAGCAGTGTTTACTTTCACATGAATTATTGATGGCTGCGACTTGATTTGTGCTTGGAATTAGCCTAGAATAATCCATCTGGGCTTACCTTGCTTTGTGGGTGCCTTGTCTCTCTCCAGGGTAAACAGGCTGACTGGAAACCTACGTAGCTTTTCACAGCAATTTGTTATCCTGATTTCAGTGTAAAATGGCTGCTTATAATGGCACAAAAAAAACAAAGCTTAAGCGGACAGGCCCTGTGATCAGAAGGTAACCAAAGGGCTTTAGTTGTCTCGCTGGAACCACAAGACATGCATGTATAATGTCAAAAGAATACATTAACTTTTTTTTAGAAACCCTTGATTTGAGATCTTAAAGCAGATTAATAATTTTTTTTTTTTTTTCGAACAGGAAATCCCTGATGCCATCAGGGCATCAAGCAAGCATAGTAACATTCCCAAAGAGACCTGGTGATCGCCCTAATCATCCACTCTTCTCACCCTTTTGTAAGTTATTATAATGTATTTTTCCTTTGTAAGGCATCAATTTCTGCTCCTTCTTCTGGTTATGATATGTCTGTTTATCCACCGCCGGTTGCCTTCTCTTGCCCATTGGTGTCCAATGAACTATTGAGCTTTTCTTTGTTTGGTTTCAAAGTAGGAGGGGACCCCTGGTAATTCTTGAGCATGTTAGGAGAAAGCAGCATGGGGCCAGAATACCTGATGCAGAAAATATACCTCACAATGTGATATTTTATCATCCCCTCTTTTTCTCATCTCTGTCTTCCTCTTGAACTATATCTTATTACATGAGCCTAAAGGGAAGATAGTACTAACATCATTATTTACATTAAAAAGTGTGTATGCATCAGTGTGTACTGTAAAACATATACTCTACAGTACACACTGTGAATTTGTGAATGGTAAAAATTAGGGTAGTTATCAGAGGAAGTCTGAGAGATGCTGGAGAAGAGCTGAAGGATGACATGACTTCTACATTTGAGAATTTCTTCCCGCTGCGCTTGTGTTAGTGATGCCAATTTGTCCAGACCCCGATTCATTTTCTTGGCCCTCTTTGGTGTCAGAAAACTAATAGCCTTTGCATCTGAAGTTTGGTAATAAACTCTTGGATAAGATCCATCCCTCGGACAGAAATGAACCCGTCTGAGCAAAGAATAAAGATGTATGCTCTGCAGTCTGTCAGTGGCAAACGGCTCCACTTTCTTTCCTGTTTGTGTGTGTTTTTAACCATTTTAACTTACTTATTTATTTCTGGCTTTAGAATACCCATCTGCCATTACAGTGGTGACATGCCTTTGAGAAGTTGACAAGGTTTGAGAGCACAGCACTGTAGAAGGAAAAGGCCTGCTTAATTAGTGTGGCTGTGGAGTTGGGAGATGTGTTTATCTCATTATGGGTATTTATATGAATATTCACAAGTCCTCGCTCAGACATTTATAGCTGTTGTTGTAGGTGATGAGAAGAAAATCCAAAAGTGTGATAAAGGGCAAAACTATTTTAAAACATCTAATGTTTCTAATTGTTGCTAATTTGTGTGGCTCTGGGTATACAGCAAAAGACAGAGGTGTGGGTAGTTGTTTCATGTTTCACTGGTGTGAAATGTGCACCAGTGGATGAAATAGCCTCGCCATGATTCTCAGCAGCTTTATCTCAGGTTTCTCATACGTCCATGTCCTGAGCAGATATTGATGTACTCCGTCTTCCACTCCCTGTATGTCCCTCCCTGCCCCTCTGTTTCACCCTGCTGAGCTAATCCAAGCTAGATAATCCCTCCGAGCAGGCCTATAGGAGCTGTCCTACTGGGTGCAATATGCCACCCGCTTCCCTGACAATGCCAGCACCGTAGGGCTTCAAGCCCAACTGTGGCATCTTGTCAGTAAACAGACAAAGATGTATGAATCATCTAAGTGACTAGGAGCAGGTAGTCCTGTGACAATAGCATGTTGTTGAATCATGACAAAGAGTTATTTGCTCCATGGGATTACTGCAGCTCTCGGTGACACCACACACGCGTCTTTGGGCTTGCAACCAGGCTTTAATCTTCTAGATACCTGACACACACCATCAGATACAGGACTGACGCACCTTTTAGATGGAACTGCTCTACCAAAGAGAGAAAAGATATGATAAGCTGCAGTTTATCTCTGCATAGTCAATTACACTTAGCCTGTATGGATGGCCTGGAGACAGTATCCACCAGTGCGGTCAGTGTTGCACCCTACTGAGCAGACCACATCATATATCAAATAAGTTAATCTGTCAAGGGAATTAGCTGTTCTCATATCTAATTGGCAGCTGAGGTTTAAGGACAGGATTCTATAAGAATGGAAGAGTATTGATCAGTTTACTTCTGTCTCCATTCTTTTTGTTATACTTGTCTCTGCTTTTATCTGCTCTCTGTCTTTTCCTGAGAAATGTTTCAATGCCCAGACAGCCTTAATGAGTCTAAGATGTGGGTCTGCCGAGGTTCTCTTTGTGTGGTTTCTATCTTTATCTCTGGCTAACATTCAATTGGACATGTTGCAGGGTTTAGCCAGGCAAACAAAACGCATTATCATCCTCTTGTGTGCAATAACGAAGAGCCTTTCACAATGTTGCAATGAAGCTACTTTCTGCTTCATGTACAGGTGATACTATTCAACAATCCTGTCAGAGATATTTCAATTATGCTCACAGTGTCTTCTGTTGGCATTTAAATCCCATATATGCTGGACCTTATTACTTGTCCTGACGGAGTCAATCTAGACAATCTCATGTCTATAATGATCCCTCTCTGCTGCAGAGAACACAAAGCTGAATTTAAAAAAATAACAAAATTTAAGGTCAAAGTAATCATGGTACTTGTAGCAGGGATCCAGAGTATCATTAGCAGCACATGACACAGCAGAAAACAAACCATGTTTGCACATTCTCATTCAGTTATTACTGCTACACGGGAAGCCAAAAAGCAACTCCTGTTACTGCAGAACACTCAGGGCTTTGAGTAAAATGTGGTAGTAGGTTGATGGTAGTTAAATTCCAATTTAATTCAATTCATTCCATTAAAATTGTAATGTTTGCTTGTAGTTTTGGACAGCCATTCGAGCTGGAAAGAAAGCTTAAAATTCAGTTTAAACTAACTTGGCTATAGTGGATCGTGATGCCAATCTATCTTGCAGAGACAGAGGGCTGGTGTCATTCAATATACGACTACTATAGTGTGGTGACGAGAGAGGGAGACTGTTGGAATAAGAGGTTGCTGATGGACAACAAGACTAAGAGTCAATAGCAGCGCTAGAGACTCTGCCAGTAGTGTATGACCGCGCTTTGAGCTAAATGCTAAAACCAGCATGCTAATATGCTCACATTGACATTGCTAACATGCTAATGTGTAGCGGGTATAGTGTTTAATGTTTTTTTTCCAATGTAAACCACTTGCTGTTGGGGCTACAGAAAAAGTTAGGGGAACAACAAAGTCATTATGATGTCGTCTAGGAACAATGACTCTCCAGAAGTTTGTGCTAATCCATCCAGTGGATATCAAGCTATTTCAATGACTTTGGCCTCCTGTTGATGCTAGATGAGAAGTCAGGATCACCAAAGTCATTCTGATTTAATATCTGGGCACCATGGACATCTGTGCCAAATTTCATGGCAATCCATCCAATAGTTCTCAAGACCTTTCCCTAAAAATTAAAAAAAGCCAACCTGCAGGTGGTGCTATGGTAAAAGTCAGGGGGTTATCAGTTTTAGTAGGCTTCATCCTCTGGGGACCAAGTAGCTGTACAAAATTTAATTCCAAATTATCCAGTAGTTGTTAAATTCAGTCTGGTGCACTGACCAACCAACCAACCAACATATAGTGCCATCCCTTGAGCCACGATGCAGGCACAGATAAAATTCATGAAGTGAACTGCATATTGAAGTGTTATGAATATGAAGTCTACTGTATGTGACTACTTTCAACCTTTAATGAAATGAGTGGGGAGTAATAAAAATGCTAAGCTGGTAGATCCTCCTGTCTACAGAATGTTGTTAAATGCTATACCTGCATTCTGAAAAGGTGTGTAATTGTAAACACTTGCCAAATTTTGGAAAACACACATTTGTGTTTCTTCTCAAAACAACACATTAAGGAGAATGTATTCTAACGCTTGCATTGAATGCATACAGTTGTAAAAACACATCAATCAAACCAATTGATGTTTGTTATTGTATCTCTGAACAACAGTGCAAAGTCATCACACTCTGATATGGCAATGGTGTCAAAGAGGCTTTTTGGAGCTGGATTTATGAGGCTGTTAATAACTGAGAAGATCACATGAGGATTACTGCATTGATTATCAGTTACCAATTTTGAGAATTAAGCTGTGGGCATTTCTAAATGCTGTGTTATTAGCGATGTTCTCTTTCAGAGTGCCAAAATAAACCAGAAGCATAGTTTTTGCACTCAGCGTTTCTGTATTTTGTATTTAGGTTAAAGATATCCTTAATTCTTATTTGGATGTGTTTGTTGTAAGTCTGTGCTGTACTGTCAGGAGTAGCTAACTAATAAAGTGAGGTAACATCCTTAACAATGCATCGGAAGACAGACATTTGTATAAAACTCAATGCATTATAATATATATGGGACATAATGTCATTTTTACTGACAGTGTAAGGCACAAGTAAAGGAAGAAATCTGAACAACTGACCAGCTAATAGTCTACTTCTCTTTATGCTAGCTTCAGCAGTTCAACTACTTGGATGTGAAGATAGTGCTTCCCTGTGAAACTATACTTTGAAATATCTTCCCCAAATACTTTTAAGGAGGGTTTGGAAACCAAAAGACACGTGAAAGCCAGGGAGCTGCTCGTTGGCAGAAATGCATTAAATTTAATTCCTGTGTCGTAAGATTCCTCAACATGGAGCTAAACATGTACTGTCACATGAGGGAGATAAATTACTGGTGTGAGCACCGAATATGTTTCCAATCTAGCAGTTGAAGGAAGATATTGAAAACAAATGTAATGAGGGGGAGATATGGAGATTAGAGAGGAGGAAGAGCAGAGAGAGAAGTTGTGAAGACTGTAGTTTCCTTGCGTAGATGTAAGTTGACAGGTAAATTAGCATGTGTGGCTAATGGAGCAAAAAGCGGCCAAGCCCTCAAAGGCACCCTTTCACGCTGACAAACAGGCAGCTTGTTGACCCAACCATTGCCTCTGTCACTCCATTTCTCAGTTTTAGCATTTAAACATACAAACAGCCTCCCACTTACACAATGACACACTTACTGACATACTAACTACACACACTCCAGCACAGGCTCACTGCCAGGGTGCGCACAGAGAATGATAACTTAATCTAATACGATTTAAAATGAATCAGAGACGAATCTTCAAATGTTCAAAAAAGGTTTTTGAGATGGTGGCCTTTGATTGATTTTCTATCAATGATAGACGATCATGTTTTTTTTTAGCAGAATTGAGAAGCAGTGAAAAATCATGGATCACAGCGTGCATCTTGAATAGAGCGTGTGGAGTTGTTTACAATCTGCTCATCAAGGCAAGGGGTAAATCTCTTTCATGCAGCTTACTTTTCTCTCCACTTTCCAGCACATAGCGGGAATCAATAGCCAGATTGCCGTCTCTGAATCTCTCTGTCATTTGTTTTTCTTCCAATCACTTTCCTATGTTGATGCCATGTTTGAGTCATAAATCAACACCTTTGCAAAGTGGGAGGAGTAGGAGTGTGTGTGTGTATGTATGCATGCATACATGAGTGTGTGTATGCAGGGTATGTGTCTGCGAAGTGAGTACGTGCACATGCATAAATGTTTGTGGAGCTGTGTCAGAGAGACCACGGTTGGGTATTACCACATATCAGTGTGCCTGTCTTCTCGTAGCGGGTGTCTGAATGTTTCATCTAATCATTAAACGCTGACAGGCTTCACAGAGTAGCGCCACTGATCCCCGTCAGTGGAATACGGGGCCTGACTTCATTAGCCCTGTTAGTACTAAGCTGCTTTACCCTCACTCACGCCTGGCTTAACCTGCACAATGATAAATGCTGAGAGGAGAAGGAAAGATAGGCAGGGGGAAAGAAGGGTGAAACAAAAGTAAAGCAGGGACAAAGGCATTTAAAGAGAGAGGCAAAGGTGGCAAAGTCAGCTACAGAGGATGAGGAAGTGAGAAATGGGAGGGCACAGAGCGTGTGAACCTGGAGTTTTTAGAGGCAGGGAAGGAGATAAAGCTCAAAGTGGCGTTTGAACTTAGAGGGATTTACAAATGCAAAATAAGCAAAACAATCAATTAACTCGTGTTGCAATTAATCAATTATTATGCTGGCACATTGACAGCTAAAGTGCTTAACTGAGATTCCAGCGTGAGGCTCCTGTGTGTTGAAGAATTAGCATTGACCTCTGTGCACATATGCATCCACACTCATGCACAAGCTAATTCATGATTGCGCTTATGCATTTAAGCACATAACGATATGCGCACACATCTTTGTTCTCAGCTTATTTCTCCACTACATTCTTCTGGTTTCCCTCCTACCAGGACCCCTCCCCCCACCTCACCCCCCACCCTCAACACTCAGTCTTTTTCTCCTGCCAGCAGAGGTTTTTGGCTGGCTTAAGTACGCCCACAGGCCCCTGAGGGACAGCCCATGACGGATGGCACTGCGTGTGACTCCAATTCGATTCAGCCTGTTTGATAAATTTATTGCTGGCATTTTGAAAATGAAATTAGAGGGACGTCTCCTAGAGACTGTTTTTCCTGCACAGGTGCCATAAATACACTTCATTTGGCAGAGGAGAGGGAGGAGGAGGGTAAGGGGGTGGAGAGGTGTTGGATAAAGTATGTCATGGTAGAGAAGCAGATAGTGGAGATGTTCCACAGAAGTAGAGAACTAAATAATAAGGTCAAATTATAATGAGGTCCTGTGTTAATCATGATATTGGTAAGGAACAACAGTAAAGGTTATTCAACCACAGACTCAATACTATCTGGACCTAAATACTATGTGCTGCCCTTCAGTCTAACACATGTACCTTAGCACTGTGCTCTTTGTGTGTGTGCTCATGTGAGACCCACATCTCTCATGTTGAATATTAACGGATTGAGACTGTGGAGAGTTGACATTGCCAGTGTGCACAAATGCCCTGCTTTCTCTATATTTCATGCTCAGGAACACACAAAACACACACACACACACACACACACACACACACTTATATACCAGTCTTTTAAGAGATGTGCACACACAAACACATGCTTTATGTACACTATCTTTGCCTCAAGGCCCCATGGCTCTTCTGTACCGATGGCACTGTCACAGCTGCACAGCCATCTATAACTCACAGTGTATGAATGAATACGCCAGGATATTTTTCTCCATGGCACTCTCAGTGAATGGAGCCGTGAGACAGTGAATGTTTTTGTTGATGCTTCTGACTAAACTGATTTGAATTGGACACATTGGATGGGCTAGTAAAAAAAGACATACAAACACACAAAAGTCTGACACAGATATGGACACACAGGCTAACAAAAGTGAGCATTCATTCACTGTCAAGGTTGCGTGACTTTACTTATCTCCCTCTCATTCAGAAACATATGCGAGTGCGGCTGTAGAGGGATGATGTACACCACGTCAGCCTCTGCTCCCCTTCAACATTCATCAGAGAGTGAGGCTCAGGCAACCCACATCACTTACCTTTATAGGCCCATCTGACAGCATCGTACACCACATAGTCATCACATACATAGGCCTCACAACAATATGCGTGTGTGAGTGAGGGCACACTGAGCGTAACCTGTCACACAGATGTACTCTATCAATGCCTCTTGCACTGTATCTACAAGCAGCTTTAACAGATCTGAAGCTTTGTAAGGTGAAAAATGTCACCACATTCCCTGAGACAAACTCGTGCTGTTTAGGTTTTACAAATATACATGTTGTGCACATTATATCAGATGCAGGATGAATGAATCAATTATAATATTTCCACCTGCATTCTGCTCTGGTAGGAGCTCGTACAAAACAACACCTAAGTTCTTATAAGCACAGCGGGAAATCAAAGAAAGTTTCAACAAAATCAGCAGGGAGTTCTCCTGACTGATTGTCTGCTCCTGCTTTGCAATCACAGAGCGTGACACACCCTCTGCCATTACTGTCTCTCAACTATGAAGAGTAGAGGGCTGCGACTGCTCGGTGCATACACCTGCAGGCTGCCACTCAGAACAAGACCCCCGGAGCTGTTTAGACAGTTTGACTGTCTGGCCCCATCATCTTACAAAATCAAAACAGCCTACAGGTACATTCCTACAAACATCTTCCCCTCCTACATCTCTCGTCTCTCCCTGAAGATCCACTATGCAAAACAATCACCTCCCCCAACCTCACATTAACATACACATGAAAGTGTGGAGGAGTCTAAACAGAACTGTGATTAGTCTTAACATAGGACTTACAGAAAGAAATGCATAAACACAGACTGTGGGCTGTCTATCATGGCAGGATAGCGGGATAATTTAGTCTAGGTGTCAGTGGGTGTAAGTGATTGACTTTGTAATCAAACAGATTGTTCTGTAACAGAAACACTGAATGACTCAATTTCAAATCAACATCAACAACACCATGAAATGTTTTTCATCTCATTAGTAAAAATTGAGAACGCAGACACACAGAGCAACACACTCACATGCCACCCATCTGAAAATACATGGGGATCCACAGGTGACTGATGCCGTCTTACCTTTTTGTGATGACACTGGGGTATCTGTAGATAAAAGAGAAGAGACACACAGAGGAATGTGTTAGGAGCTGACAGGCTGCTGTACAGCAGAAACATAAAATGCAGTAGATGACAGCCACAACAGTGATTTGCTGGGAGGGAAATGAGCCACCCAAGAGGGCTGTACACAACCAGGGGGGCTCTCATCTTAGACCTACAAAGAATATCCACTTTACCAAACTCATGCACGCTTAGTCATGCCTGAATATGCAAACACAAATAAGGACACACATAGTGAGGGTGCTGAGTAATACACACAAATACACGCAGCAGCGTTTTTCCACTCTATAAGGAGAAACCAGGTGTCTGAGCAAAAACATTGAAGAGAGGCCTCAAGTAGAAAGATGAGAGTCTCCAGACCCCTTGAAACCCTTGTTCTCCTACACAATTTACAGAGTGAGCTTTCTAATAAGTAAAAATAATGCCTTTGAGGTGCAGCGAGACAAAGCAAATCAAATCCTTTCAGTAAGCATTTTAGGTTCTTACTCAGAGCCCACTAGAGACACTCCTGGCCCACAAGGCGCGGATCAAAACATGAGCTGCTTGGAGGGGAGGATGTACCGCAACATGTTTATTATAGAACACAGAACATTTACAACAAAACCCAACTCAAGGAGGTGTGTTTGGAAGGAGAAAAATACAGTAAATTTAGCTTATTGTTCTCATAAAATATTTACCAGGACAGTGTTTCTAAGCTCCCAAGGTTTCATTTTTATTTAACAGACTTGTCAAACTGGCAGGATTGCCAGAATAAATATAAAACAAAGAAAAGAAATACTCTTTTTATATAACTTTGTACTTTCAGCAGTTGAACTATATTTCTCCACTGGCCATGTTCCCAAAAAGCCCAAATGGCCACAGACATGGGAGGAGAATAATTGAATCCGGATGGATTTGTGGTGTGCTGGGCTGAGGAAATGATAATCCAAAGCTCTGCCTAATTGCCAGAGTAAAGATGGCGCCCATTGTGGGGTGGCGTCTGTGTTTATCAAGGCAGTGTGGCGTGGGATTGGACTGAACATTAGGGCTTTACTCACTTTTGTTTTGTGAGGTGTTACAGTGGATTTGAGCAAATATTGGCCCTCTGGTTATTACATGGTCTGATTGTCTGCTATGCGACTGTCTATAAGCTCTGCATGTCTACCCTAATCTGAGAGGAGGCTTCAAATAATTAGTTAGTGAAGCACTCTCACAGCCCAGCACAGTCAACCTTATCACTAAAAGAAAATCCTTGGTCCATTTCCTTCTCACCCCCAAAGGCTTACAAACTTTCATCACTGTCTCACAACCGCATAGACGATAAAAGATTACCCAACATGCAGCAATTACTGGCCCATATCCTCCTTGTTTGTCGTTTGTTATGTTAAAAAAAGACTACAGTATGTCAAATAGAAATGTTCTGGCAAGTGGTAGTAGTGCAAATAGACTGTCTCCAAAAATGGGAAAGCTAACTTTAGATAATTATCAATATCCCAAAGATTATGAAACAGTTTCAGAAAAAGACAAAAAGAGAGAAAAGTAGAGTTTTAGACTACCTGCTTTGTCTGTGGTGACCAGCATACGTGACTGTTGCATTCAAAATTTTCAACATCTACCTAAGATAGTGAAAACATCACATATATAGGGGAGGGTAAATCCACCTGCAATGAGAATTATTCATTAATTTCAAGTGCTTAAGCATTTAACAGTGGTAAACTAACCCATGTAAAATAAAATACGGGTCTTTGGAGAAGTGTTTGCTTTCGGTAACTGTTTTAAACTTGTGCTGAACATTCAAATGGGACAGTATACAGCCTATAGCTTATCAGTTGAAAGTCAAAACATAACCAAAGTCAAAAAGATCAGCAGAGTCTGTGCCAGACTATAATCTGTGAATTCACATTGTCGAATGTCTGTGAATTTAACAAAAAAACTATTGTGTAAAACCCTTTGGATGTGTCAGTGAAGTTGAGGATTACAGGAATTATAATGAAAACCAAAACTACAAGTCTTATAAATCTGTGTGACTAAGACAGCAACCGTGACAGGTAACTGGTGGACAGTAGACAGGCATTTAATTTATTCCAGCACCTCTCATGATTTACATGCACTTAAAGGTGGATTTCTGCAGCATATTAAGAGATCAGCAAAAAAAAACAAAAAAAACGCTGCTGTACAAAATATTTTACTGGTTATTTTTAACTCTATTGCTGAGAATCAGTTTAACATAATTTGAGTAAAACACAGCACAGTGGATACACTGCACATAACAATGAGTAGATGAAGCTTTCTGGAAAAGAGCTTGGAAAGACTAAACACTTAACTGAAATTTTATTTTAATATTAAAAGGCATTATCTAAATAAAGGATTAAGTAATTTCCACTACACACAGTTACTTGCCGTAAATAGCAGGGTGTCATTACATGTGTTACTTTCTCTCAGTGCACATTATTTTAATATATTGCTCAAAAAAAATTAAGGGAACACTTAAATCACACATCCGGTCTTGATGAATGAAGTAATTCAACTAGTTAATTATTTGAGAACAAAATGACGTAACAATGGAAACCAAAATCACAAACCCATTGAGGGCTGTGACTCAGTAGTGTGTATGACCCCCACGTGCCAGTATGCACTCCCAACGTCTAGGCATGCTCCTGATGAGATGGTGCCTGGTGTCCTGGGAGATCCCCCCCCCAGACCTGGATCAGGGCATGAGTGAACTCCTGAACAGTGATGGTGTTGGATAGATGAATGCATAACATCCCAGGGGATCTCAATTGGATTCAGGTCTGGGGAACGTGAGAGCCAGTCCGTGGCTTCAATGCCTTCATCATCCAGGAACTACACATTCTAGCCACATGAGACCAGGCATTGTCCTACACCGGGGCCTACTGCACCAGCATAAGGTCTGACAATGGCTCTGAGGATTTCAAAAGCAGTCAGGATACTGTTGGCTAACATGTGGAGGTCTGTGGGACCCTCCAAGGATATGCCTCACCAGACCGTCACTGACCCACCGCCAAACCGCTCATGCTGGATGATGATGCAGGCAGCATAAGTCTGCCACGGCGTCTCCAGGCTCTTTTACATCTGTCACATGTGCTCAGTGAGAACCTGGTCTCATCTGTGAAAAGAATGGGGCGCCAATGGCGGACCTGCCAATTCTGGTGTTCTCCGGCAAATGCCAACTGAGCTGCACGGTGCTAGGCTGTGAGCACAAATCAGGCCCTCATGCCACCCTCATACAGTCAGTTTCTGATAGTTTGGTCAAAAACATGCACACTGCTGAAGGTAATTTTGTAGGGATCTGGCATTGCTTCCCCTGTTTCTCCTTGCACAAAGGAGCTGATACTGGTCCTAGTGCTGGATTGATTCCCATTATACATCCCTGTCCAGCTCCCCTCATGTAATGGGGCGTCTCTTTGGTATCTCCTCTATGCTCTTGAGACTGTGCTGGGAAACACAGCAAACCTTCTTGCAACGGCACATATGGATGTCCCATCCTGGAGGAGCTGGACTACATATGCAATATTTACAATATATACCTGAATGGGCTGCAGTTACCGCCTCATGCTACCAGTAGTGACAAGGACACTAGCAAAACACAAAACTAGAGAACAATCAGTCAGGAAGGATAAGGAAAGAGCAATTGTCTGTGGTTACCACCTGCAAAACCATTCCCTTTTTGGGGTTGTCATGCTGTTGCCTCTCCAGTGCACCTGTTGTTACTTCCATTTGCACCAAAACAGGTGACACTGATTCGCAATCTCTTATGCTTCCTAACTGGACAGATTGATATCCCTGCAGTTTAATTGACTTGATGTTATACTGTGATGATTAAGTGTTCCCTTGTTCATTGTTTTTGAAGGGTGTATATTGGGTAGGGGAGAAATTTGAAAAAAAAGGTTGTAACATGCTCTCTATTAACACTGTTTTGATAATGATAAATAATGAACACACACCCACTTGGTGATAATAAATAATCATAAAAAAGCACTTCCCTCTCCAAAACTTGTTGGGTCGGATCACCATGCTGATTGGTTTCAGCCTACATAAATAACTCTGCTGTTTAGGGAGCTAAAGAAAGCCTCTGTCATTGATTACCGCATTTCTTCCCAGCTATCAGTGGCTTATATGGATTTGGAGACTAATTTGCAGTTAATATGTGAGTGGCGTTTTGATGTGCCATGCACCAACAGCAGCACTCTTGTGGGCTTGAGTATTATGTAAAATAGGCCATATGTCAATACAGGTTTCCCACTGCAAAGTATGAATGCAAGTCTGGTAAAGTTAACACTGCCCAAAAGCATGCCTGAGGACACTAAAAGCTATGTTTTGACGATACATTTACAAATAAGGACATAAACATCTCCCAACTGTTTTTCTTTACCTTTCAGAAATGTATCCTCTCACTGAAAGAGGATGAAAGAAAGGGGTAGAGGAGAAGAAAGTGATGAAGGATACTAAGAAAATTCATTATTCATTTAGGTAAACATGTATCCTGTTATCGTTAGACTTTAGGAAGTAATATGATGTCTTTAGTTTGAAATTTTAGAGATCCTAACGGCTAATCAGGCATGGCAGCGGGTGGAGAAGTTGCGGTGCTTGAATTATAGAATGCTCGCAGTAAGGCCAGCCTATAAAACCAATGACTAAAATTCTCAGAAAATGCGCTTACACCAGACCCCTGGATCTGAAGAAGGGTCATAAATAAAAAGAAAGAATCATTAATGGTTCTTGCACACAGTTGGCAGTTACTGCTAATATGCCAGCTTCTGATGTTGGATGATGCCACATGTTGACTGAGAGATGACAAGGTTCAACACTGCCCCTGTGGTGAACATCAATTGGAGACCAGCATCACCAAGAGGGATCATGTTGGCACATTACCAGTGCTAACTAATCAGACAAGTAATAGACAACAGACAGCTTCAGTAGCTTCAGACCTGTTTTTAAATACCTTTCTTCACTGGTGAAGGTGTGTCATATACTGTAAATGAGGGTACTCAAATTCTCTGTTCGGGAATTAAGGGAAACAGATTTCATTGTCTGATTGCTGCTCTGCATTTCTAAAGGTTAAACTGTTGGATTTCAGAGATCCTCAGATGCTCTTGGGTCATTAAACTCAGTGCACAAAATGCAATATGAACACAGAACAAAAATAGTTATTTAATTCACATAAAATTTTTTAGAGACAGTATAAGTTAAATTCAACCCACAGACACCATGTAATGCAGAAGGTCCATTACAGATGATGAGAAGTCAGACCTACAGGTGTAGATGCATGCTGGCTCTCTGGTACTGCAAATGTATGCGGGTGTTAAGTAATCACCCTCTGATCCTTAACACACATTATACATCCTAGACTGATTGAATTAGACTGCTATTGGAAACCTGTCTTCTATTGACCTCTTAAAGTTGTGGCCTTCCAGCAGTTCGCTTTGGGAATAGTTTTAATTACAGCCAGAAATTGGGTTCGATTTTTATCCCCATCATGAAGTGAGGAATCCTTACAGCTAATCATCACTTCATCAAGACAAACGAAAACCACATCATCACTGGAAGGCGGTGCAAGTGTGCTTTTTTGAATATATCATTACTGTGCGAGTATGACACACAAATGTAAGTATATTCATATATGTAGCTGTAAGTATGGAATACAGTGTGCTCTGAAGTGAGCAGACTGCAGTGGAAACAAATGCGGCTGCTTTCAGATGAATAACCACTATTGATAATTCATCTCAATAATGTAATTAGGATAAATTCCAACACTGTAGCTGTTCGGTCTCTTAATCACGCTCACTGGTTAACAGTGACAGCCCATCAGTTAAAGTTATGAACGAAAGAGGCTACTATGTGATGGATGGTGACACCAGTCAGTTGTGACTACTGACCTAGATGTTAATGATTCTAGAAGGAATAAGTGATGGTGCAGCTCATCTCAAATGAGTCAAATAAACCACATGACATCATATAGGATATAGTATTGACAGTATTCATATGTTTCCACCCTAAACCACATTGTTCTTACAACAGAGCACATAGGTTGTGTTCCATGTCTGACTGTCGTACACTTTGTAGTACTTAGTGGATGATTTTTCTCCTTAACTCTTGAAGAAAAAAGTCAGCTACACTGTTATTTTACCAGTGACAAATGGCGATTGGAGGGAAACAGAAAGATGTCACCTTTAGCAGAATGCTTCAAACTATAGCCCAGATGAAAATTCACTGAGAGCCAAAGACCATTATCCAGACAGATATAGTCAGCTTGTCACTGCCTTTAATCATCATATTTAAACCTTTGTGTGTTTAACCATTGATGGAAGAAGAACTTCAAGTTAGCGGGATTTAATATATACAGATACATAAATATACTGAACATGACAATGAGTACTGGTATTGTTTTTTTTCTCTGCTATGTAAAACACTTACATACCATAATTCATTAAACAAATGTTTTAAAAGCACGTCCCTCTGCACTTTCCACAGAAGAAAACAAGAAGGCAGAACACAATCCTAGGTTTTAATTAGCTGAGTGTAGCGCATGCTCATCTGCTACGTACTGCACAGGGAGCACGGGGAGTGCTGCCTTCTTGCTCATTATGTACTAATGAGTTGTCTATTAATGAAAATGGAAAGCATTTATTTTGTGAGCACAAAGGGTTCAGCTGGATTAATTACTGCACTACAGCAACAAAATGAAAACAGAAAGTGCAGCATCACTCTTGTGTGGCACATTACCCATTAACCAACTGTTATCACGGCCTGGCGAATGGTGCTGCACGAAACACAGTAGGAACAGAAACTGTTCACACAAGCCATTAAAACTTCATGTGAACTGCACTTTTGACACCTTCTACATACTTACTGTGATGCATGCATGCTTATTTTCATCCATGTCCACTAAAAACATGGTGTCATTGTAACATAAACATTTTGCTAGATCATAACGACAGCATTTCACTACTGGGCATGAATTTACAAAAGCTGTTCTTTGCGGAAAAGAAAATTATTCCATGGTGATTGCATTATTGTGTGCCATAAGTGTTGGCATCTATCTATGTCAACAGGACCAATCTGAAGGGATAAAAATACCAACTGGAAAATTCTAATATTTAGTTAAAATATATTCAATACTTCAATACTGAAAATGGCATCCCTGTGATGATAATATCATTTTGTTGTGCTGCATTTCCTTTTAAATGGTGATCAGAATCATTCTAATAGCCCGCTAATAGCTTGATATCCCATTGGGCTCTCCTTGGAGAGGTCATGGGAATGGGGAGTGTGTGGGCTCTGGCAGCCTCAGCAGATGGTTCTTGATCAGATATTAGAGTCTGGGCAGCGAGGTCGTCTGGCCATGAGAATTGTGCCCTGCCTGGGGGATAACAACCCCGTCTGAACCTCCAGCTCCAGCTCTGGTTCCAGCGCCAGACGAATAGCTCTGTGTCCAAGCCAGACTGGAGGGACATTGGAGCAGTGACAGACTGCTGTCCTTAAGCCTTGTGACAATCTGGGCAAACGGAAACATGCAACTCAGAAACATGCTTTCTGCTGTAGTTTATTTTCCTCCAGGAATTAGTTTCACCCTATTTGGGCTGTACATGATTTGATGACAAATGGTTATGTAATTGCTACCGTTGTCTGTTCACTTTTTAAAAAAATAATCGCACTGATAACCAAAATCCTGCTTAGCTGGATTAGAAGGAAAGCTATCCTTTCATTTCCATCACTCACTGTCCCTATTGTAGCAATGTCTGGAGGAATGACAAATCATTAAATAACAGGAATGCATTTACACAATCTGTGATGTGAAGCTTCACTTGTATATTAAACGATGGGAGACAGAATAACAAGGAGGATCAAGTCTTTGTTATTAACATTGAATATTAGTGTCAGTGTGTGAATGAAGTATGATAAGATAAATCCTACTTAGATAACTCTGAATCATCTATTGGCATTTCTTCTTCCACCTGCCTCATCTTTTCTGTCTCTCCGTCCTCCGTCGTCAAAGCAACAGAGGAAGCGGGGTGAATAAACACGACAGTCTGAGCTTTATTTATCCTTTCCCCTGCGACAGTGGCAGTCTAAAATGGCAGGGCTTCGGATATGACCTTCAGTTAGAGTGGTTCTCCATCAGTCATCACTGCCACCCACAGATCAGACAGTGGATGAGAAGTAGTGGCACCCTCCATCCTCTTCACCATCTACTTTGCCCTTTTTAACCTCCCCCACAGCTGTCCACAGGAGACTTCTCTTTTTTTACATTCCTGTCCCCCATTTTTATTTTCTTTCTCTCGTTAGCCTACCCTTGACCTATCTTTATTTGGCGCCTATTTTCTTGACGCCTTTCTCTTCATCACCTCTTCCCATTGTTTCCTCTCAGAAGGTACAGTCATGGCAAGTAGCTCATAGAGTATCTGACATCTGGCTGGATAATAAGCACAAAAATAATGGATACATGTTTTGTATAATACACAAAGCAAACAATATACCTTGGAGTAGAAAAATGAAAGGAGAGACAGAGAGAAGGGGAAGTAGATGATTACAAGACTGAAACACTTCATCTAAGTAGTTACTGTGGCGTCCTCACTTGTCTGCAAGTCAACCCATTTTGTCAAGGCCACTAACATAATGTCTGATTATACTGCACTACAAAATACTCCTATGATGTGTGTTGTTGGATCTCTCTTTATTTCAGTGAATCAGCCATGATGAGCATCTAAGCTTTGGTTAGCCTGATTACAGTATTCAAAAAGACACAATAGTGTAGTAGAGTGTCCATTATATATAATGTGGCTATAAAACCCTCATGCTATTACTCTTGAATCAACCACCATCCTGTGCACTGCTTTCATAAATCTAACAGTCTATCCTCCATCAAAGATATTGTTTGTGTGAAAAACAGTGACAAAGACGGTACTCTATCCAATAGATATTTTGCAGGTGACACTCTCTTAAAACATTGCTTAATATCCTGAAGGAAATAAAATATTGACATGTGTTTCATAATCACCGCACACAAACACACACACACGCACTGCAAATTCTGACAGAAAGCTTCCAAGTCAAAACAAAGACAGCACCAACAACAAACTGTTTCCAATTACTTTTGTTATTGTACCAAATGAGTGGTAGCCTGGTGAAGATGTAGCTTTCTTCTTTTTATAACCCTGCCATTCAAATTATGATCAGGTCCTATACGCATTAAGTGTTAATGTCATTCTTATTATTTTCCCATGTTTTTAGAACCCAAACACTAGGCTTTAACATAGTTTTATTTAGATAAAACGTCAAACCGGATGCTACCACAGCAAAGGACGCTATTAAGTTAGTTAGCCATACATATGCTGGAGTTAAAGGATGAAAGAAGAGATGGAGGTAGGGAGTCTGTCCACACCGAGACAACTAAAGTATCTGAAGGTTTAACAGCTGTATGGCATTATTTCACCATCATGCAATCTACATTTTCATTCGGAGCTCATGTTGCAATAAATTATTCAACAAAATAATTTTCAATGCAATAATCTCTGTCTGAAGCACATACACATATGCATAACAAATGCTTTTATTTTCTTCCTCGGTGCACTTCTCTATAAAAGCTTAATAATAAAGATTAGATTTGAGCATGAGACAAAGAATGACACAGGCCTCAGGCTAGATTGTGTATCTTCAACCTATTCATTCAGTCAGAGCACACTGGAATTAAATTTAATGCTAAAATGCTCCTATTAATGTTAACTTAAAAAAAGACAAAAAGCTAAATAAACTATGAGTTGGTAAGGTCTAAAGGGCAATGCTTTTAGTCTAACTCAGTCAGAACAACCGGCAGTATGAACACATATTTACACATTTCCAGGAACAGGAAGCAATATAAAAAAAGCAACTGAAGTAAAGTGGACAACAGCACAATATGTCATTGCAGATTTTGACGCAGAACAGCCCTTTATTTTAGGTATGAAGACACACTAAATTTTCAAATCTCAAATCAATATACAAAGCTTTATCATTTCATTTATTAGACTAAACTTATAGCATTACATGTCATAAATGGCTTGGTGCCGATTTACTTTGCGGAGTTTCTTCACATTTATACTCCAGCTAGAGTGCTGAGATCTGCCAATCTCCTCCTCCTGGATGCACCAAAAAGCAAGCTCAAAACCATAGGCTATTGAGCCTTTGTTATAGCTGTTCCCTAACCTGTGGAACAACCTGCCATTCCATATCAGAACCGCCCCAACCAACGCTTTAATTTAATTGTTAATCACTTTTCTTTGGCATTTCCTTCAAGTTAAGATAATTATTATCCTTGGCGATTTTAATATAGTTATATATCATATGCTGTATATTCTAATTAATGTTTTATTGCTGTACTTTTACTTTGTAATTACTGTTACTGGTGTAAAGCACCTTGGTCAACCTTGGTTGTTTTAAGTGTGCTATAAAATAAAATAAAATTGATACTGATATGTAAGTGAAACTACATAGCATTGTGCTCTTCTGCTTTAGCCAATCTTTTTCCCTCTATAGCAATTAAACGTTGACCTATGCATAACATGTTAACCACATACAGAAACCTGAAACACTATGTGGCTGCAAAAAACCCCCCCAAAAAACAGCTTGTCCTTACACACAAGGCATTTTCACTGTAAAGAAAATAATTTATTTATGCATTCATTAATTTGTCTTTCTTCCAGGATGTTGGAAGATGCAGCGGGTGAAGCCAATCATGTGGAACTCTTTGTGCTTAAATTCCACACAACTAGATGTGTGTGATAAGACTTACGGAGATGCATGTACACAAGCCATTTTGGTGCAGTTCACATGCAATTCACTGAAGTGGCAAAGTCACATCAGACTGGCAGGTTTAAATAAGGTTAAGTCAAGGTTTAAGGCTGACTTCAATATTTTTCAACCTGGACCTCATTTTCCAATGTTTTTGTGTCTATGTTAGTAATTCGGACAACATATTTTTTTTATTATTGGTCCAGTATTGAGTGAGCGTGCGTCAGTTGGTAGCAGCAAAACAGGCCTGCAACGTAATCCTTGTGGCAAAGTGTGCCCCATCACCACTGAAGTGTATGTTTTTGCCAATGACTGTGTTTGTGTTATTGTGTGATTTTGGTGTTTTTGCCAAAGCCAAACAATAACACAAACTAACCGATAGATGCAGTGTTTGTTTCATAAATCCCGTAAACAATACCTCCTCCTTGCATGTGTCTGCATCTGGGCAAAAAAAACCTTTTCCCGTGTCTGAAACATAGCAGAATGTAACAATTTGCTTTCATTGTGTTTTTATTAGCAAAACTGAAGCACCTGTAGTGTTACAAAAGTAGGCCAGCAAAAGAGCAACAGTGGCTGCTACCTGAATGCCTAAAGAGCTGAGGGCAGCTACCGGGCTTGAGAAGGGTGAGGATGGTGAAGGAAAACACAAACCACCCTGAGTGCTGCAGCCTATTGGATGTTAAAGCCAGATTTGGTCTTCTCTGTCAAGGTTTTCAAGTGGTCCTGCCATTGTAGCTTCTGTTGTAGGAATTTATTCAGGCAATGTTGTCTATTTATGTATACCCAAAGAAATGTGTGCTTACATTCTTCCATACTTTATGATATGCAGCAAAGGTAGGTATATTTTAAATGGAACTGGCTTTGCTACCTAGATCACAAAAATATGTTTGGCTAATGAAAAGAAGACTCTTGGCATTTAATTATAGTTGTCCTGGGATTCAACTCCACTGTGCTTTGTCCACCTAAAACCTGCCTACTGCTGCAAAGCTGCTCTATGGGGGCATGGAGCATTCCTGCCAGTGCATTACCTGTTTAAAAACGTAATGGCTTTTGGAACAAATGAAAACTTGGATCTATTTTTAGTTTTTTGAAGGGGGCAATATCGTTGCCAACATGGCAACAATTCAAATGAGGTGGCAAGGCGGCGCCACTGGTCACCCACAATGTTGTTTGCTTTCTAAATCATCTCTGTTGATGCATTCCAAACTTGATAACGTAAACCCTAGCAGTTTGATGGTGGTTGCAACAGTTTTTCTGTGCCTCAGTAGCATTGCCAAGCCAGCAGAAGAAGGTTAAAACACTTTCAATAAAAGCACAGTATATGTTTGGAGCATTTTGGTGTGGACATTAAAGGATAGCTTTAAGAAGTACATTCTTTATTGTGTCTTAGTGCTTAGGAGATTAGTCCACAGGTCCTATTTAAGCTTATGGTCGAGCACAATGCCAAAGTAATTGGCTCAGCATTGATAAAAGTCGGGTTAGAGGTTTGCAGCTTTCTAAAATCAATGGGCATTTCATTTGTTTTAGAGGTGTTTAGGAAAAGCTTTGACTTCTCACAGCAATTTCCAAAAACTGTCCATGCTCCTCCTCCCAAATAAGAGGCTCACCAAGGCAGTCTGCCTACTTAATAAAGTGCCACTATTAGGGAACGGGCTAGTGCAGGGATTTGTGTATAAGATATCAAGATATAACAAAGATGATAAAACACATCACTGGGGGGAGCCTGTGTTTATTTTGTCAAGAGTGTCGTACCTAAATGTCCTCCCTGTACCTTTTACCTGCCCTGTTCCTGTTAACCCCGCATCAGTGTACAAAGCATTCAGGTAGCTTTTTATTTATCTTTTACTTTCACAGGTTGAAAAACGTCACCAATGACTTCGCTAATTAACTTAATGTAAGTGTGTAACTTGTTGACAAGTCGGCATTAAATTTAAATGTTGGCTAAGCAAAGTGTAGTTACATTAGTTAGTTGACGTTAAAGGTTCACTGTGTAAGTTCTAGTGATATCTAGCGGTGAGGATTGTGAATTGCACCCCCACTCCCCTACCCAAGCGAGCAGTATTAGCTACGGTGCCTGAGACAGGACAAAGATGTCATCTATGAGATAAAAGAGATTGCCATTCAAGAAATTAGGTTTCTTTAGATAGATGTGTTAAGAAATTATATAAATTAAGTAAAACCAAATGAATTTGGTGAATATTATTGTTACTTTTTCATTAATAAACAACAGCCACATGAAGAAATTAAGTGCTACATGATGTATCATACTCCTGTATATTTTACATTATTTTATATCTTGGGAAGGTTGGCTCATCTGGACTAACATACCAAAGTAAATGAAGAAATTCTCAAACACTATCACATCTAGTGCATCAAGTATGACCACTGACAGATACCAGGACAATGTAAGCCTCACTGTTTGTGCACCACAGCCCATTATAAACCACATAATACATGAAGTTTACAAAGGCATTGGCTGGTGAGGATCAAGACTCCTCACGCTTTGCTTAATTAGATAAGCATGCAAATATTACCATAATGTTTTTGAATTTTTTGAAATACAACAGAAACACAAAGTAGTACTGTCCATAATTTCCATAATTTCTGCTTGTGGTAAAACGGTGCAACATTTTAATGGGCATTTAGCATGTGAAAGTACAAATTACATATTTGTGTGCACAGTGGGATGCAATATCCAATAACATTTTTTAATGCAAATTTGGAAAGTATTTATTATTGGTCACTTGATAGGCACACAGTCTTGTTATACATCACCATTAGCAGTAAAAAGAAATACATGTTTTCCACCAGGGCAGTAAAATATGAAGTTTAGCTGCTGATCTGAGCTTCCCTGCTGTTACCGTTGCATTACTAATAATATTCATCATCTGTCTCAGGAAGGTAACTGCATAATTTTTGTCCACGTAACAAAGCCATAACAGAGCGCTGGAGACAAACTACATGAAATTACAATCCAACTACATATTTTTTCAAAGTTTAGCTGGCTGATCTGAACTTCATTCCTGGAAGCTGTCGTTTTATTACCAATTACCAATCAGCTGATTCTCACCAACTTACAAAGCCAAAACAGAGTGAGAGAGTGTAACTACATGAAATTAATCCAACTAACATAACACCACCAAAGCACAGCGCTGGAGAATAAACCAATCCAACTAACAATAAATGTTTTTCTACCAGTCAGTAAAAGTTTAGCTGGCTGATGTCATGCATTCCATGCTCTAAGCTAACGTTACAGTTTTATTGCCAATTAACGTTACTGATCAGCTGATTGTCTCGCTAAGTAACCGGCAAAGCCAAACCACAGGCTGGAGAATAAGTAGGCACCATGAAATTAATCCATATTTCACACCACTGACAGGGGAAACATGTCATGGCTCTCTGTGATTACCGCCAGCTAATAGCTAAAGCTCTCAACCAACAGTTTTCATTTGCATCGCTAAAGTCTGACAAACAAAGTTAATTACCTTTCCAGCAGAAAACAGACAACTTCAGCACCGCTTTGAAAACATCTGTCCCACAATATAGCCTTCCACCAGAGAAAATCCATAAAATCCGTGATTTCTGCCGCCAGCTGTTTGTCCCGATTCCGACTTGCTGTCGGCTCTCGTGCTAAGTAACACATGTGGTCCTTCAGTTGTCCAAATGTCTCTTCTCTTCTTACTTCTAATAAACCAGAAGACTTCTCGGAGACTGTATATTACTATTATTATTAGTCCCTCTTTTTCTTCTTTGTATGTATTCAATTTAGTGATGGGCATCTACGCTACAGGAATTACACAAGCAGAAGGAGAACGCCGTGATGACAAAATACGCTCTGTAGCGCTGTTTGTTCGTTGACGGCTACGGTAGAAACATGACGACAAAATACAGCAACCTCCATAGAAGGGGGTGCCCGCGGTTATGTAGATATAAATGTTTCATTCTAAGGTAAAAAAAATATAATGGTTCATTATGTAAGGGCTTAATACACCACTGAAAACATAGTTATGGATCTTATATTGTATTTCTGTCAATAGAGCCTCAGAAATATTACACACTGGACCTTTAAGCATGGCTGTAATAAACAAGAATCAGAGGTTCCAAACCAAAAACAAAACCAATCGCATGGACCTAAAGACTATGGGTCTGACAAAAATGGAGAGAAGTCTTCAGAAATATGCTTCAAGTGGGCAAGTTGCTATCAGCCATGCTTCCGCGCGTTATGGGAACATCCAGGAAGACGCCAACAGTGGAAACAGCTGATCAGTAATGAGTTACATGTTCGCTACATTAGTACTTATTCGGCAAACGTCTTTCCATCTCCCATTTAAGGCAAAAAACACCAAAGTGGAGTGTAAAAAATTTTTTGCGAAACTGAGTTAGTTTTTTTTTTTTATTTTGCCGTTTCCATCAACCTTTTCAAATGCGATACTTCCAAATGTGCATAAAAAACGTTGATGGAAACACAACTAGTGATAAGTCTAGTTGATCTCTTGACATTACTTTCATAGGTCACATTCCCCTAGTTAAAATTGCATTCAAATCAATCATTTATGCTTATAACCGTCATCGTTTTGAATTATCTGACAGTACCTCAGGAGGCCTCTGCAATGCCCTGATGCAGAAGAATAAATGTGGCTTTAGACCTGGACACACCTGAGGCCCATCAACTTATCAGTGAAGCCTTAAATTGCCCAGCATGTGGAAAGAATGGTTAGTCAGTTGGAAAGAAAGAGCCAAGCAGACAACAGCTCAACATCAACAGATCAAGTGAATGAGTCCTGGAACTCAGATGCAACATTTGTGATGTTGGAAAACTGGTGGATCCTGGTGGTGTTTTGGCTCTGACAATTACATGTTTTTTCTCTCTTATTCTCTCTATTGATCTTCCCTCTGGTACAAAGCCAGTGTGCAAAGCTGAAGAGGGAAAAACTATCCAGTTCTATGATGACTTTATGCTCTCTCTGCTGTCCTCTGCAGGGAAAACTGTAGCACTCCCGTGGTGATAATGAATGAGAGAGAAGGATTAGACTGAGATGGTGGGATGGCTAATAGCGATAAAACAATTTGAGGACAACAGAAAGACAGGAACTTAAGACAACCAAGATGTATTTTGCCCAGTGGAATGAAGAGTAAGATAAATACAGAGTTAGAGATGAAGGAAGTGAAGTAGGATAGAGGAGAAATGTAGTGATGCAGGGCCAGCTGACGGATCAGCACACTCCGTCACGCTGTCACCCAACAGACACCACTGTCAATCACACATACACACACACGCACATACACACACACACTTACCATAAGGTAGTACACCCTCACAAAAACACACACAGATACACACAAACAAATATTCTTGTATATAAAATTGCACATACACATGGGTCGTGACACATACATAAACATTTCATGCCCAGTATAAAGAAAAATAATATATTGATAGCCTTCAAGTTTTATTAGATTTCTCTTTTTTATGCACATCTCAAAGCGTGGCCGTATATATAAAGATAACATCTATTCTGAATCTCAGCGGCCGCTTAGTAAAAAGGTAAAATGAAGACATATTTACTGTGCACTTATCATCAGTAAGAGCTCTTTGCTTTCATCAATAACTGAAGGAAGCAAAGAATGAGGCAGCGTGGGAGGGACGTGAGATCTTGAACTGCTTCTTTCCGAACCATCTCAGATTGTTTTGGAGGAGCCATAGAGTGATAAAAGCAGTCATTACTTCAGTTTGATCCCCACTCTTTTTCGTGGTTTATTGCATTGAACTTTAGTCATACATTTGATGATACCAGTTTTTTTTGATTCAGTACTTGTGTGTGTGTATGGTTGTGCATATATGCTGGCACAAAGAAACACTCAGCCAAAGAGGTGGAAGAACCATGCATTTGTGTATTAGTATGACGTATAAGTGCGGTTAGTGATGGTGGGCACAGAAAAATAGAACAATGCAATGGCCATGTTACTTAGAATCCATGTTTTAATAGAAGCTGATGGACATGCATTGTGAAAACACAGCAGAAATGAGAACGAATGTACTAACACTTTAGAATTATAAATATTGCTATTGCTATAACTATTACAATAAACTCTACTTACTTAAAAATATTTGTTTCAGTTCACAGTTATATACAGGAAAAGTCATGGCATTACTTCAGAAATAAAATAAATCTAATCTAGCTGTGAATAAATAAACACAACCCTCTTCTAATGGACTTTTGGTACTTTTAGGCTTTATTTCCCCCAAGTGCAATTTCTATTGACAAACAACAGTGACACCTGCACACTCCATAAAATAATATGCACTGCACCACGAGCCAAAACACACTTGAAAAATCTGCCCCCATGAAGTCTCTGGAAACTCATTTTATTCACAGCATTAAACCTGTTATCACATGCACATATTAAACCATGCCAGCTTGTCCAGAAGTACAAAGGCAAAGCTTTTAAGCAAATGGCAGTTGTGTAAACTAAAATGGCAATGTTGAAAGTCAATTCAATAATAGCTGAAAGCCATTACAACATTGTCATTAACAAGGTTGCTGGAAATGCAATTAGCCCCCTCACACTGCTCACAACAACAAGCAGGGAGACGTTTCAATAAAATAAAATAAAAAGATGACATAAAAAAAACTGACAGAGGGGCCTGAAAGAATGACTCCCTGAAAATACAATAAGACAAGATAATAGAGAGAATTAACACATTTTGGGGGTGATACAGTAAACCCAAAATCAACAACTGAGATATAACAGAGGAGACAGCAACCTCCAATAGCTATCAATTTTCTCCATGTTAAACTGCTGCTGCAAAAAATAAATCCCTATGTCCCCAAACCTGGACACAGAAGCACAACAACTTGTGTTGGGCGATCGTCTCTATTTTCATGTCGTCTGATAATGGCTACTTGATCACCGATTGGCGATCTGATCGCCAGGGGGCAGTGTTACGTTGCAGCAAGTCAGTGAAATGCCAGCATGGAAGAAACAGGCTTATTAGCTTTAAGAAAAAAACACCAGAAACATCTGTTAATGAAAAGTACAGTGTTTCCCACATAATTACCATGAAACTGGGGTTGCGCACACGTGGCGGAGAGAAGGACAGTGCAGTCGTTAGCAGCTATGTACAGCATGTCAACCTCGACAATGACAACCCAGCTGTAATCTAACAATAACATATCCGTCTCCGACATTGACAGCGTTGTGTTAAGAAAATAGATTGACTAACTTCTCAGAGTTAACTTCAATGCATTAGTTTTTCTATAAACACACGGCTCCATTTCAATGTGTTTGTGTGAGAGAGAGAGAGCAAGAGGAGGTGCTGAGTGAATCTATGGGTTGCACGCAGCTCCAGAATGTATTATAATTTCACTCATATTAAATTGTATATAGTATGTCAGCGTTGATATTGCGGCGTGTGGCCACAAATAAATCAATGAATGGGAAACACTGCAGTGTGGTGCTAGTGGTGATAGTGAGTTAGTTAAAATCGCCTTAATATTGGCGCATGAAAAACCAATCGTTGATCATCCCTTCAATCTTTGATAAGCAGTCCAATCGCCAATCGGAACAATCCTACAACAAACCCTTTGATTAGCCCCAATAACAAAATATTGTGAAATTCTGAGCTGCAATAATCAATTTCAAAACACACTGGTTTGTTTGACCCAAGACCATAAAAAAGAAAAGAAAATGAAGGTTTGTGAACTGCATGCAACCAAAGGCAAAAAAGTATGCAAAAGAATTAGGGTTGACCCCAAATAGTCGAAGATTCGATGCTTCGATGGGCGGAGCCTGATTCGACTGTCAATCTCACAGTCGAAGCTTCGCAGCGAAACAGGGATCATGCCATTTATGCGATATGGGGGTGCTCAATGTCTGATTTTACATAGATCTACCAGTTTTCTCCCAATAAGTTAATATACAGCCTATTCAACGTTTAATGTGGTAAATAAACATGTAAAAAGAAATGGCAGGCGAGACAGAGAGAGAGAGAGGGAAAATGGTCAACGATAAGCCTCAGTTTAGCTTCAGTTCGCAATCACCGCGCACAAAAACACACATGATTCGACTATCAGTCAACCATAGACAGGACTTGACGATTCTGATTCTACTATGTAAATCCTTAGTCGGGGACAGCCCTAAAAAGAATATAGGAAGACAGACATAGACAGATCATTTTTAACAATAACTTAAATTTTCAGATTTCTTCGGCTACTAATTTCATTTGACTTTCACAGAGGCTTGTTCTCTACTGTTGTGTAAAGATGTCTATTATTTGAAGACTCCATTTTTAGAGAAGCTAGTGAAGGAGGATGGGGTCATGGCTAAATGAATGATAGGCATCACTGTCACACAGCAGACTTCCAGCAGGTCTCCTTAGAGATAAGAACCAGCTGTCTATACCCACTACACTGTTGTCAAGGTCACCACTCTGCTTTTGGATCAGCCACCATTCCTCAAAGCTAATTTTGAATAAGAAAACTCTTGTTGTAATGTTAGCAAAAAGACTTATAATACGGCTGTTTCTTTTAGAAATTACAATAATAATGTTATCATCAGCAATAACAAGGGAGATCTCGTGGGAGTAGTTATTAATGCTTTTACATAACTCTGCACCGTTTACACAGTATTTCAACTTAAATGAAGGGAATTCAGTATGTACATTGCTTTTGTCAGTGTGACTGACTTTCCTATTCAGCTTGTGTAGTAAAGCCATCTGAAATGACACCAGTTCATAAGGAGCGTTTATACTGTATAATATTTGGTGTTGTGTTGTTCTTGCATTGGGGGGGGGCAGTTGGCTGCCATTGATATCCCAGTGTGGCACTAAGGCAGCAGACGGGAGGGTAATGAGGAGGCAAATATGATTAAAACCATCTCCTCAGGCTGCCTTGGACCTGCCATTAAACCAGCGGACTCTCCTCATGCCTAATCCATCACACTCCTTAGCTCCCACTGAGAGCATGGAGAGAGACGGATGTTTGTTACAACACCCTCAAACATCCAATATCTACTCTCTAAAACATAACTAACACTGCAGGAGGCTCACTCTTTATTAAAGAGCTGCCAATGAAGGCCCTGGCTGGGTCTGGTGGTACAGGGTTCGTGACATCCAGGGTACAAATCTACGCAGGGAGTAGGCTACTATCTGTCCCAAACAACTTCACAAGCATTTTTCTAAGTATTTACAACCACAAACCAAAATGTAGCCATAAAGTAAAACACTAGATTTAAGATGTAAGACAGAACTGTAAGAATGACAGGCCTGTGTAACATACAGGAGTTGGCATCTCCCACCATAAACCTTCAATGAATTGAAGGCAAAAAACATAAGCTCAAATTCTGTTTGGGAAATAAAGCAAGAAACATTTGCCCAATGATAGAGACTCTCTGCCAAGACACCTAAGTGTGCAAAACAGTATGTGTGCCAGAAACAATAAATTACACAGAAAATTAGCATGAGATAACAAAGCAAGATCATCTCATCAACTCCCCCATAGACTGCATCTACTGCCAGATAAAAACACTGGGACATCAGCATACTGTATTACTTCAATCGATTTACCTGTCTCTCTACTAGGCATATTTAAACAAAGCTGATATGGTGAAAGAGATGTGGGCTGTACTGTGCTTATGTCTAATGTTGATGTATTTTTCTCTAGGAAATGGACAATAGACTGCTTTTGCTATTTGGGATAATGCTGATGTAGATGTAATCTCATCTTCTCTTGTCCACAGCTTCTTTTAATGCATCCTCTACACCAGCAACACTTGCAGTCTGATACTGAAACACCGCCATATAATTCCCTAAAGACACAAGAATCATGGAGGATCCACAGGCAGCTCACTGTTGAGCAGAACATGTTGGATTGTTGTGCAAAGCCTGTAGGATAATTATCAGCAGGAAGCATAGCCTGAGGAGAAATAAGGCATCTTGTGCCCTAGGCTCTTTAAATGAGCACTGCAGACCAGCTGAAAGATGCTGATGCCTTTCTTTATTGAGGAAACAAGAGGCAGTTCCATTAAATGAATAAGGAGTCCAGGTTTGCAGAATTTGGGTGGAACACTGCCTGCTCGAGTGCTGCACGAATGACCAGAAAATGAGGGTATGATACAGAGTTACAGATCAACCATCTTACAGCATCATTAAGAGCTAGATTACGAATTTCTTGGTATTGATATAAAGATTTTATTAACTGCCTGTGGAGTACTGAGTGCATTTGCAGTACATACATGTACAGTACATAACAATCCCGAAGCATTTCTGAATACAGTAAATGGTCAGAGTCCAGAAACAGTACATCGCTTTATGTTCTTCTGGTATCTCTTGTGCTGAAGGATATCCAACTATGTAAAAGCTCATAGTCAACACATGAATCCAAACATTTGCAACAGATGAAAAATGTGAAGTTCTACATAAAAACTTAAGTACATTACCAAAAAACAAAACATTAATACAAAAGTTGACGGCGGTTGATGGATACACCAACAGTATGACTTGTTGGTGTATCCTTATGAAACAAATGTAAGGATTTATCAAGAAAATCAACATATAGTATATTTCTTTGTGCTACATGACTGAATGAAATGATTGCTCATGCTTCATGTAGTGCTGCAACAGCCACAGATAATGGATTTTTTTTTGTGTGTCAGAGCATTTAATTTATTGATTTCCGTCGGGATGTGAAAAGAATTTAAACAAATATTACAAAAACAGCCTCTGAAACCCTACCCTACCCATTTTGCCAAAAATTCTTGATTCCAGCCACACATTTTCTCCCAAATCCATGACCATTTATTTGAACCAAAACTTGATGGCCATTTGTTAAACCTGACACCAGAGACCAGATTCAATACCTGGAGGGGTATGATAGCTGTTTGAAGTGTGGTGGCAGATACGAACCAGCTGTCTGTCCCCAATACAAAAACAAAAAAAACAAAAACATAGCCTTGTTCAAAGACTATCTCTAATTATTTGGGTGGAATGCTGATTCTGTATGACACATTCTTAGGCAACTCCTAAATTACATTAGAAAATACAAGAGTAGGGATGTGCAATGCCCTGAGCCGATACTGGAAATCTGAATTTCTTACCTATAAGCGCTCAAGCCAAACTGAGTTCCTGTCCACAGAGAACACGGGGGATAATAAGGTATCAGTATTGCTGGTGTATAACCATCTGCCACCACATGTAAACTGAACACTGAAGAATAGATATCAATACTCCATTCACTTGTAGCAGATGAGGACTGTCACAAAGCCATTATGGCAGCCATTACTGTACTGCTCTTCCATTATAGTTACAGTAACGTTAGTAGTAGTAGTATTAACATACATAAAGCAAGATGAAGTTCATAGCACCTTACAACCTTTAATGCAAAATGGATAGAGCCACTGCAATTGTTAAACCTGATCTGAGTAATATGTACTATGTATGTAATATACTTTTAATGTATCATAACTGAGAAGACACTAAAACAGATTTAAACTTCTTTTTTTATTCATAAAATATTTCCACAAGGCAAAATGCATATGGACTATGCGATAGTATCCAATCGGTTTCTTTTCTCAGCTGTACAAGCTAATGGTTAAAAGATAAATTCGATTTGAAATCTCACTAGTTCCTTCCACAAACAATTTCAATATACTGTACAGTTACAGATGCTTAAAATGTCTAAGCGCTGGTAAGCTATCTTGTGAGAGCAAACTTTACCAACCAGAATAAAAATTTGGATAATTTGTTATATATTTATATAATCTGTTATGAGTGCTTTGCTTTTCCATGCAGTTGTCTTCTACCTTCCAAGTCTACCAGAGTGAGAGCACCTGATCTGTGCGGAGGCAGCATAGTACAGTCCATCAGCTGATAGCAGAAGGTGCCAAGACCGGCAATCTCATTACCATATACTGCCTTCATTGGCATTAAACAATCAAGGAAGATGGTAGGACTGATGGAGAAGATTGACCGCTCTGTTTACATTACCACAAGAAATGGGATTTTTCTTTATTACACACTGTACTGGAAAGTTCTCTGATCTAAGTTTGGATTTCATGTCTTGTTCTGTGTTTGATGGGGAGATAACAAGAAGATGGAAGGGGTTTGTTTTACAGCTGCTACTGGAACCAGAGTTATTTGTTTGATCTGGTGCTGATATCCTTCCTTCATGGGAGGGTTTCATAATTCAATTTTTACTGCCTAATGATGACAAGCCAAGTTTGTCACCTTTGTCAATATGGATGTCATGCCAACAACGGGCCAAGTTTCCCACTGAAAATATTTAGTGGGTTGAGCATGTGTGTTGCATTAGGGCTCTCCCAGGGGCAAGTTAGTTTAGCTGGGACACAGAGAGAGATGAGAGCCAGATAAGTACAAGACCCTAATGTTTTATGACACCCAAGGATCCTTTCATCTCCTCTGCCCTGACTCACACAAAATAGAAACACTCACACACAGAAAACTGAAGCATATGTGCTTGTACAATCATGCACGCACACACCCAACCACACACACACAAACACACACACCAGCCGCCAGTTACAATTTAATCATTTCAGTCAAGCATTGCATTGCTTGTCCAACCAAGCATATCTCTCCATCTCTTTTTCTATTTCTTTTCTTCACTTAGAAGAAATTTCAATTTTATGTGTGTCCTCAACACTACTCTGTCAACTTTGGGGCAGCACTGTCTGTACTTCCTGATTCTGTTTCCATAGAGACTGCAACAGAACATTTCCTCTGCAGTGATGGATTCTAAACTAACATAGCAGCCATGATAACACGCAGATCAACTCTGCTGACAGCAGTGATAACTTTCTCCTCCTGAGCTTAAAATTCCCTCTCCCTATAGCCATTTTCTCTTTCCACACGTACATTCATTTACACGTAAACATTTCTAGCACTGATGGATATGCATCTTATATATTGAACTGTGGTGCATGTCAGTCTGTGGTAAAATATCTAGTTACAGGCAAGAGTATAATCATCAGGGTTTCTGGTGTGCCATCAAAACTGCAGGTGACAGGAAAAAAATGCAACATGCACAGCAATAAATAATTCTAATCTGTAGCTTTTGCAAGGGAAGCAATAAATCCCAAGAAGGATTTTTCTCATATATCTGTTCTTTTGGAATACATTTACAGCTCAATACATATGCTATGCTTTCAGACATACTGGCATCTACATGCAGCACCTTTCTTCACCTATGTACACAGACCCCTGGATGACCTATATGCTATTTGTTGCCAACCTAATGAATGTGTCATTATTAATTATTTTTTGAAAGTGGGAGCAGGTAGCACAACTGCATGCTGCAGGGCACTAATGGGAAGACTCCACTCCACTTCCCTGTTCCTATTCCTTTTGAAGTGGTAATGGGCTTAAGGTGCGTGTAATTTCCTGCCGATAGCGGATGTGGGAGAGGGCCACACCTGGGCGCGCAGGATAAGGAAGTGGGACTCGGGGCTCTCCCAGGGGCACTGCTCACCATCCCTGCTATCGTGTGGCTGATAAAGTAGCAGGTGTGGCACTGAAGTAGGATACTGATAATACTAGCAGAAGGGGTGTCCTTTAAACCATGACAAGATGAACTGCCCGAATACTGAAGCTGGGAAATGTTGAGGCAACAGCTGGGTTGATTAGAGCAACCAGTGACTGGAGTTGAATGGGGGAATAAACTGGAATCTTATAAAGTTATGTGTGGCTACATGGGATTCTGGAGAGGCAAAGTTTAAAAGTACGTTGTATATATCAAACTTGTGAATATTTTGCAATGTATAAAGCATGGGAATGATACCTTAGATAGTGTGCACGGCTAAATAAACAGAGATGCATTGCCTTGACAGTCTGACACAAAAAATGATAGATTATTCAGAATTTTCTGAATGTATTATAAGGTATACCAGGAAGCTACAGTGTGGTTGAGTACCAAGGCAATTCATATTACTATACCGTGCACAGTAGAAGTATGCACTATAGTGTGCAGTGAAAGTTTAGGGGTATGTAGGTGGCTACAAGGATGGATGGCAGCCTCTGTGTCCTCTAAAGTCTCCTGGTGTAGGCCAGAGCCGAGTTCACCTTCATATATCAGCAGCATCGCTGTGACCACTATAACTCATCTTCACCTACACAACAAGATATGGAGGGTGAATTTGGAGGTGGAGAGAGAGGATGGAAAGTAAAAAAATAAAAGGGAGAGATAGTGGCGAGGAGGATCATTTGAGCCCTCACTTGAATATTATCACCGTTGCTTTTTGCATGAAATAGGTGTGGACATTTTACTCACTGTTTCTCATGGAGACAGTCACATACAGAAACACACACAGCAGAGACAGTGTGTGTCAGAGGCAGGCTCTATTGGATTACCTGAGGACACACTGTCTGTCTTTATTGCAGAGGCCCTTGTCGATTAAAGTTGCTGATAAATTGATTATGCCTCAAGGCCACCTGCTGGGCGCCGTCTGGCAACAATCCGGCTCAATAGCAAATCAATATTGCATAAACTGGTTATCATAGCCCATATTAACCTTATCAAGGTATATGGAGCTAAAGATCAGAGCTCAAAATATGGTCAACCAAAAAGAGGACAGGGTTAATCATGTCTGACCTGTCTCTTTTGTATACACGCCTAAATAAACAACTAAAGGAACCCAAAGACTTTGCCCACAATGACAATTTACCATGTGTTATGGCTTTGAGTCTGTGTGTGTGTGTGTGTCTATGTGTGTGTGTTTCTTTTCTGTCCAAGCAGGTGTTCCCCATCTCCTGAGGAGTGTTCTACATACAGTCACCTTGGGCTGTGTCTGTCCTGGTACTGAACACAGAGCACTGGGACACGCTGACTGGCTAACTGGGGGATTCCTGCTTTTTCTCAGCAACAAGGATGCAAGGAGGTAGTGAGAGAGAAAGACAGACATAGGGAGAAAGACAGGGAGAGAACAACAGCTAGTTAAAGAGGCAGAGACAGATACGGAAGCAAATGCAAAGGAAGTGACGGATGGAAAAGAGGATGTTAGAGGAAGAGAGAGGAATGATACACTGCAGAGACAGGCAGGACATCTTAAACAACGCTGGCTACCTGTCAATATTTTATTGTAGTACAACATATTTATGCCTGTGTCTATCGGAGAGCATGATCACATATCACATATTGTCACATATTACACTGTGGAGACAAATAATGAAGGGAATAAAAAAAGAAGAAGAAGGGCAGAGTGGACAGATAGAGGGATTGAAGGGTCTCTGTCCCTGTCTCCAACTTTCACCCTCCTCAGCAGCTACTGTCAGATGAGAACAGGCAGCAGGGCTATGAGTGAAAGTGATTAGTGGAGCAGAAAGATGAACAGAGGAAGCGAGAGAGGGGGAATGCACAGAAAAAAGAATGTCCTCCTTAACGACTCATTTAGCCTCATGTACATTTTTAACTCTGTCGTAAATCCTATTTTAATTAATAGGAGCGAAACATTGTTGCCAAATGGGCTGTGATAACTCCACCTGTTTTCAATGCAGTTTCACTTGATTTCAGATTTTATCCAACAAAAGAAGTTCCAGATTCCAAGGCAAGAGTCCAGTTGTATTTGACACTACGTAAAATTATCACGGTATTTTTTAAAATATTTTCAAAGAAATAAAAAATCTAAATTAAATAACCTTTTTTTGTGCAACGTGGAATGAGTGCATTTGGTGATAAAATAAAGGTGGCCAAAAAAACAGAGTGATAGATTTGGACAAGTAGGGCTAAAGGAAAAACAAGCATAGCTTTGGGAAGCAGAAGGGAATTGGTGGGGAGGGGAAGGGGGTCCATTTTCATGCAGTTTGAGGATTAGGGGCATGACACCAATCCAAACAAAGCTAAAGACTAGAAAAGGGAGTTAATGGAGCACAGAAAGTACAAAAAGGCGAGTACACAGGCACACACACACACACCCCTGCCACTTGGAGTGACACACAATAGTTGCTTTGGGTCATGAGAATGAGGGCAGAAAGGAAAGGAAGGAAAGGGGGGTGGTTGAAAGAAAGAGTCAAGCATGGAAGGATAAACACAAAATTAAAGATCAATGAGATAAAGTCAAAAGCAGACATTTTTAGGATGCAGTATAATAGAGAGGGGCTGGTTGAAAGTGAACATGTTGAAGCCCACTGGCAGCTTTGCGTGTGCAAATACACGAAAGTATGCAACAACAGCCTCCTTATAAAGTGCATCCCCTTATGTCTTCAACGTGTGATTGGGTCTTTGAAGCTTTGATGATGAGTGATGAAACGATAAGGTTGGCCCCTGAGATATCCTCTCTCAAAGAGAAGTGTGTTTATGAAGATGCAGAGATAACAGCAGCCGTCCAAAGAGAGACCGGAGATGTGCGTGTGGTGATAACGGTTTACGGAGAAGATCGGCCCCTTATCACGTTTTAGAAGGGTGAGAGATGAGAGCCTGTGTCTCTGTGACGAGACCTATCTGCTCAATACTATCTATGAAGACTGACACACCTGTCCAGTGATGTCCTCTCTATTCTTGATCTTTCACTTCCAAGTGTCTCTGTGTTCCTCGCCATCTAAGCAAGAAAAGATATAGGACCACTACAACATTTTATCTCATTGCTTAGACAACCAGAAGTTTTATCTTACAGGCACTATGTGGTGTTTTAAAAATGCTATAAATTGAACAGGATGGCCTGTACAAGTGGATTAGTCTGCCACGGCCAACTGTTTGGTGTATATGTGTGTTCTATTTCTGCTAGACTTTAACCTCTCTCACCATTTCTACATAATTTAGTGCACCTCAGAAAAACAGTCTAAATTCACTCCCCACTATGAAATGACAGCCATAAAAGCAATGTCCTTTGCTTTGGGCAGAATTTAATGCCACATACCATATGAGCCACTAGTAAATGCCCGAGTTGTGCCATCTAGCAGAACCACCTTCTCCCTCTTCTCTGGAATGCAATACAAAAAAACATGCTTTTTGTTATTCCATTCCCATTTCCATTAAAACTGACATTTCATCTAAACTGAACCCTCCAGGGGAAACTAAGAGCTAGGGAGGCACTGTAGCAATAAAGATCCGTGTGTGGGTCTGTGTGTGTTCATAGATAGTAGATTTGTGTGTCTGGGTTCTGCATGCATGCCAGTGTGTATTTAGTCTGTATCTGGACTAGATGGGAGAAGGTGATGACCTGAATTTGTATGTGGGTAAATGTTTTGGTGTGTGTGTGCATGTACGCCTGTGAGATATAATGTTTTTAAAAGGCATCATGAGCTAGAGTCTAAGCGCATGTAAGAGCGCCTGTGTATGCCCTTGGGCCTGACAACCCATCCTGTTCCTCCCCTGGATCAAGAGAAATGTCATTATTTGTAGCCATCAGTGAGAAATCAATTCAATTATGTTTTGAGTCTCCATTCTGCTCTTGCCTATAATGCATAATTTGCAAAGTCATGAACGACATTAACACGTGCTCCCTCCAGAGTTCGCCTCTCTTAACCCTACATGGTGTGATCATCTTTGATAGAAAATTAATTATTCTGTTTGCTGTGGAGGCTTGTGAGCTTGTTCTGCTTTTCTACGCAGTGATGGAGACTACAGATCTGACACTAAGATAGCACTGGTCTAGGACAGAGGCTTTTGTGCTTTTATTCTACCACAGAGAATGAGTGACAGGGGTGGAAATGCAACAAATATACACTCAACCTCATACTCAGACATGCGCATAAATTCAGACACACTACTGCAGAATGTGGAACTAGATGGGGATGAGCTCAGTGGCATTGTAACACAACAAGACATACTTCTGTTAGCTCAAAACAAGCAAAGCTCAATCTGCAGTTAATCCCCCAAAACACCCTGGAGTTTGTTGGGGGCCACTGTGTAGAAACACGATAGAGAGATGCCTCCTCTACATACCTGAGGATGGGATCAGTGGAAGTTAATTTTAAAATAATGGAAAGATTCAAATAATACTAATACTAATCATTAATACTAATAATAATACTACAGTGGCCATGCTTTGACTTCTCTGATCTGTTCTGGAGCAAAATGGAAATTAAATACTGACAAGCAAAACTGAGAGAGAAATATTGATGTGGACATTCTGGCACACTCAAACAGTAATTAATCATGAAAAACATAACAAACTAGTTGTGCATATCAATCACTGATGAATTCAGATTATATGTCCTTGTCTCCTTATCCCACCCACTCATAAATAGCATTTGTTAATTCATACAGGGGATTAACTGCATGGGATTTATAAAGCAGTAAAAAAGTAATGTATAATGGCACTGTCCATTATTACTGTTGCTAAATAAAAAAAAATCCCATTTAGATCTGGCTACAGTAAAAGGTTTTGAACTTTTTGTCTTATGTTGAATTTAACATGAATGAGTTTTTGCTTGTCTAACTGTAAACTGTGAACGCTAAGGTGACACAATGAGTGCAATAGAGCAGCTGCACAATCTGACAGAAACCCCAGACAGAAAATGGAGGCAGATAAAAGTACCAATCAATAAACTGAGAAAAATGAATTTAGAGTGGTGGAAAGACTAACTTTGTCACTGCCGGTCACACTGCAACCAGCCATGCCAATCAGATCTTTTTATTTTTAAGAGAATGAAGATATATTGTGGCAAAAGACCAGTTCTTCTCTACCACTGAATACTGTGCATACAAATGAAAAATAAAACGCAGATACAAACAACCTCAAAAGCTTATCCTTATGATATAATTTGTGGTACTTATAATATTAATATATATAATCATTCACTGGCAGAGCACATTATAAGATGTCCAGTCTTTCACCACAATTGACATTACTAAACAAGACCTTGTGGCAAAGTGGTATCCTGGCATTTGTTCACAACGCTGATTTTTACAGCAATTTGACAACCAGTATATGCACTGCAACTTTTGTGCAATTTCCAAGTACCAGATGCAGTCCACCGAAATGATCACTAGCTTCCCAAATCTATCTCTTGTCAGAAAAGAACAAATGTGACAGAAAATAAGAAAAGTGTATGACAGCATCCTTGTACATGTCACATGGCTGACTGCATCACCCTCCAAGGGTACATGGTCCTAGGCCTCACAAGAACCACAGCATACACTTTGTGTTTTATCTTGTGGCAAACAGATCTTCCGCTTCCCCAAACAAAGTCCAATGGGGACTCCTCCTTCTCTAGCAAGAGACTGCCTCTTGACAGGAAGTCAGTTAGTGTCCCCAAGCCAGTGTCTTGAAACAGTGAAGGCAAGCACACATACACATCAGGATCCACAACTGAAGCTCTTTCTGAAAGCAACCTTATTCTGGCCATTCATTCTCACTGAAGGACAAACAGAATCGGTAGTTTGACATGTTCTTGTTCCCTCTAAGGCAAGACATTTATTGCTGACTTCTTGAAGAAAGAGCCCACCTGCACCCTGCAGGTAATGAGTAGTTAGGGAAGGCTTTATTTCAATTTCTGGAGATAACCCAGTGGTTGAGGTGCACTTTTATGGAGGACTGATCCTGACATATTGAGAAATAAATACAGAAATAAATAAATGAAAAAGCGTTTTCTCAATAAATAAATATCCGATTAACTGCACAAAATATAAAGTAGATAATTAAATGTAGGCAGCAATTCAATTATACAAGGAGACATAAACGTATATATATCCAGGGTTGGGAGGGTTACTTTAAAAATGTAATCCGGTACAATTACTGATTACTTGTTTAAAAATGTAATCAGATGCAGGATAAGCGGTTGACAATGGATGGATGGATGGAAAAATTTAATCAGTAACGTAATCCAAGTACCACACAATAAAAGTAATGTAATCTGATTACTTTTAGTTACTTTTGGATTATGTCAATCCCAAATAGGCAAATTAAGACAAGAGAAGTATCAATAATGTGTTTTCTGCTTAGTGTATTTTTAGAGAAAGATAGACTAACAAAATCTCCTATTCCCAGAATCCATATTTAAATGTTTTTATATGATATGTTTTGCAATATGTCACCACTATGGCAGTATCTCGCCCCTCAATTACAAAAACATTGTTTTGTAGGTATTATTGATGATATTTAAGTTTGTCATACAATTTTGATTACTCATTCTGCACTTGTATTAATTTAGCATCCAATGAAAAAAATATGAAGCTGCTGAAGCATAGTGTTTCTGGGACCAGGCCCCCCAGAAATATTAGAAATATGGAGAAAATGTTTTTCTAGTTTTCTCTCTGATGTCCCCCGGCTGATCTGCTTCAACTCTGTGATTCGCAGAGTTTCTTGATGGACAGATATCTTTACTTTTTGCTGAAGTTAGTTAACAGCTAACTAGTTGCTGTTATTAGCTCAGTTAGCTGTGCAACCACTTTAGCAATTAGCTTACTCTGCCCGTACTGGGAGATCGGAGCACCGGAGGAGTATTAGTGTTTACCATAGACTGTAACGTTATAAAGGTGTTTAAGTTACACGGGGTGTGGTGCCTGGTTGGGAACCGTAGCCGGGTGAGCGGGCAACGAAACCTCGCTCAGCAGCCTCCTAGAGAACACAGCATGAACAGGACCGAACACAGCCTCAACGACCAACAGGGAATCCAGTAACTTACTGAGATGATTTACACAGAGCTTCTGTGATAGCTTTACTTTTTGCTAAACTGCTAACTGTAGCCATTCTGCTTGTATCTGTGGCTGGTTACTTCGGTCGGTTAGCCGTGTTGCTAGCGGTCCTATAAGCTTACTCAGCCCCGGGTTGCCAAGAGCCAAACCCCACAAGAAAACCACATTTGTACTTGTACTGCATCCCCAGTGGTCAAACTGGCATCTGTCGGTCTCGGAGGCTGTGCTCGGTCCTGGTCCAGCTGCCGTGTTCACTCACTGGGAGCTGGAACCAATCCGCACAGAGTCTGCATGATGGGGTGGGGTGGGGGTAAACACACATTCGCTGCTACTGACGATGAATAGCACAGCGTTTTCTGTTTCATGGAAACTTTCTGCTTAAAGTAATCTCTTTGAGTAATCCCCAATTTTACAAAATGTACCTGTAATCTGATTACATCTATTTTTTCTATACTGTAACGGAATACAGTTACATTTATTTTGTATCCTAATTACGTAATGCCGTTACATGTAATCCGTTACTCCCCAACCCTGTATATATTTTTATTAGCTTCTTTATTTAGTCATCTTTTTTTCTAATAATTACCTTATTTATTTATTGTCCATTATAATCTTCAACTTTATTTATTAATGACTTATTTTTTAAATGTATTTATTTATGTGTGTTTTAATATTTTTTGTCTGTTTTATTCTTCCTTTGCATTTCTACCCTATTTATTTCCACAATGGTTATATATTTCTGCCTCCTCTTTTTACATTTCTCTATGCATTTCTGCCTCATTATGCAAATGAGGAGTGGCTGTGTCTCAAGATTAACGGACAATAAATAAATATGGTAATTATTATAAAGGTGAATAAGTAAATAAGCTAATTAAAATAGATATACATTTATGCGTCATTGTATAATTTAATTACTGCCTACATTTATTTATTTACTTTTTGTGCATTTAATCAGATGCTTATTTATTCAATGAGCATTTATTTATTTCTGAATTTGTCAGGATCAGTCCTCCATACACTTTCATTGAAATTGATGTGATTGTTTGAAACTGGTACTATAGATCTATAAGTTGCCTGATAAAACAAATAAAACTGATAAGACAAATGACTTAATGTTTAATGTTGTTGTGTACAAACAGTGTGGATTTGTGCATTTTATATCAAATAATTTGGAGACTCAAAAAGCCCTTCCCTCTCTCTCTCTGAGAAAAAGGAGGGGGTAGGAAAGTTTTCCTCCCCTGGAGATTGGCCTTTTGGCATGCAAAAACTAGAGAAAATTAGTGTCAATCAGACATGCATCACTTAAGAACGCCGTAAAGGTGTCAATGGACACTTAGCAGGTAAGCAAAAGAAGTGTCCAATCCCTCTCCCTCTAGGGTGCCTCAGGACATCAAAGTACCGGACGTTCGGATCCCTTTTCCCATAGAATGGCTGGGCCATAAAACACCACTCCCTTCTCTTCTTTTAGCTGATGGGCAAATGTGATAATCCAGGATTGCGAAAGAGGGAAACTTAACAAATCCTGCTTTCTTGAGCTAAAACAATGTTTCATTATAAACTGTTGTTCTGTTTAACCAATAATCCTTGCTAAGTTACTAGTGGCGTTTGCCTCCATTCGAGTAGTTATGTTACCATGTTGGTGTATTGTTGTTGTTGAAAAGAATCAAAATAAGTTAATTTTGCAGTGTTTTAATTTTCAGCAAGGACCTCTGACCTTTATTCAGTCTATGTTGTGACCAATGCTTTGTTCACAATACTTTCTGACACTTCCTTTAGAAATGATGATAAAGAAATGTCACCCTATGTTCGATTAATTTTCCATCTTGAATTTAACGTTAACTAACTAAATTGCACAGCTCCTGAGCAGAAGATTGTTTTAGGGTTGTCAAAGGCTTGTTTAAAGAATAATCAAAATCAGAGCTATCCTCATGTAACCCAAGCTCCCCCAAGTGGACAAAATAAGTATTACATGCCATCGTCTGAAATGCTGTTAATGTATAAATGTCACTCTGTATTTACTTGTCCATAATCTGATGCCATTCGTGTAGCTTGCCTATATTCTCTAAGAACGTGTAACAGCCACTATATCCAGAAAGCTAGTTAAGTTCTCTTCTGGCAGAGAAAGCGACTGGCCGACGGCTCTAAGCTGTCCTAACCGAGAACGCACTGATCTCAGCCAGTGTGAGGCCGTTGACCAGCACCCGGCTGGGAGACGCGACACGCAGTAAGACCAAAACCCTGCACTCTGTGGTCAGTGATGTCCCATAGCTGTTAATAGATCATCTTTAACTCTTAAAACTCATAGCTTGCATTCATTAGCTGCCCGTATGAGTCAAATGCTCCCCACAATAGAACCCTTTCTCATTGTTTAGCCATTGTTTATTTCTTTGATGTATTTAACCGCATTTTTATATCACCTTAGTTAGTTAGTTAATAAACTTCACTGTAATCAAGGAATTGTGTGTGTATTGCCTGTCTCCATGTCCCTGCCATGAGAATTTACCCCTTTGATATGAGACTGACTGACTGATTTAAGATAATTGAGTGATTGTTAACTAACTGGTCACTAGTGAATAATTGTCTAGTTATTAACCATACTCAGAGGTCCGGAGACTCTGGGCGAATTGGATCTCCGGTGGTGCGAAATGAGAATCTTTGTGAATTAATATTTTCTGAATAATTCATAATTTGGTATTAATTCTCATAAATTTATTAAAACATAGTAGTCATGCTACAATGTAAAGTGTTATTCCACAACCTGCGTGAATCAACCACTGTAGCCGGTAAATGGTAAAAGGGTTTCCTCCAACTGCCAGATTTAACTGATTGTCCTGTTGCACTACAGGAAATAAGAAGGATGTTGCATTCAGTAACATAATTTTTCTGAGGTTCTTGGAAGAAACAAAATTATACATTTACATTTACTCATTTGGCAGACGCTTTTATCCAAAGCAACTTACATTTGAGGAACAACATACAATCATCAACAGAGCACAAAATACAGCACGAGATCTACAACTGACAATACATATTAATAAAAGCAGCAATAAATACTAGTAAGCGCTATAGGTATATATCGCATCAATGGGGTAAATACCTGGGGAAAGAAGTTAGAGTTAACCAAAAGTGCAATCAATACAAGATAATTTTAGGGGATAGAAGAAGAAGAGCACAGGAAGTGCATGTTAGATGTTAGGAGTTAGAGGTGTTATAAGAAAAAGTGTTCTCGGAAGAGATGAGTTTTCAAGAGCTTCTTGAAGTTAGAGAGGGACACCCCTGCTCTGATGGCATGTGTTAGCTCGTTCCACCATCTTGGTGTCACAGATGCGAACAGCCACGACTGGGATTGCTTTGTGTGAAGGGATGGCAGAGCCAGGCGGCATTCATTGGAGGAACGTAGTGGCCGAGAAGGAATGTAAACTTATTTTATGGAGTTTAGGTAGATGGGTGCAGACCCAGTAGTCACTCTGTATACATGCATTAGTGTCTTGATTCTGATTCTGGAGGCCATGGATAGCCAGTGGAGGTCACACAGCAATGGAGTGACATGTGTCCTTTTGGGCTGATCAAAAACCAGACGCGCTGCTGCGTTCTGAACCATTTGTAGGGGTTTCACCACACAAGCTGGAAGACTAGGAGGGCATTGTAATAGTCAAGGCGAGAGGTAACCATGGCCTGTACCAGAATCTGGGTGGCATATTGAGTGAGGTAGGGCATGATTTTTTGGATGTTGTATAGAGCAAAGCGGCACGACCGAGAGACAGCAGCAATATGGTCTGAAAAGGACAGCTGGTCATCAATCATGACACCCAAGTTTCTCACCACCCTGGTTGGAGTGATGGCTGAGGAGCCAATTTGTAGTTTGATGTTATGGTGGATAGATTGCTTGGCTGGAACGACCAAGAGTTTGGTCTTAGAGAGGTTTAGTTGAAGGTGGCAAGCCTTCATCCATGCAGATATGTCTGAGAGACAGTCTGCGATCCGCGCTGAGACGGTGGGGTCATCTGGTGGGAAGGATAGGTAGAGTTGCGTATCGTCTGCGTAGCAGTGGTAAGAGAAGCCGTGCGAGCGAATGATCGGCCCCAGTGAGGTGGTGTAAATTAAGAAGAGAAGGGGCCCTAGCACTGAGCCTTGGGGTACCCCTGTAGAGAGGCAGTGGGAGGAGGATAATTGTCCTTGCCACAAAACATTGTCGGAACGCCCCGAGGATTCGAACCACAGGAGTGCTTTACCCGAGACAGCCATTGCTGAGAGTGCGAATAGGAGGCTCATGTGATTGACTGTGTCAAAGGCAGCTGATAGGTCAAGCAGGATAAGAACCGAGGATTGGGCTGCAGCTTTAGCTGAGTGTAGAGTGGCCACTCTTAAAACCAGACTGATATGGATCTAGGAGGTCATTCTGTGAGAGGAATTCTGAGACCTGTTTGAAGACTGCCCGTTCAATAGTTTTGGATAGAAATGGTAGAAGAGAAACTTGGAGGAGATTCGTAGGAATCGGGTCCAGTGGGCATGTCATGGGACGGCTATGCGTTAGGAGTTCTGATTCTTTGTTCTCCGTGAGAGGAGTGAATGAGGAGAGTGAAGTAACATTGATCTGGGAGGGCAGAGGAACAGATGTAGTAGGACTGCCACATGTTAGCCTTGGTGTTGAGTCTTTTGCGCCATTTCCCGAGGGAGATGGAGGGAGACATGTATAAGGACTTCTACATGATAGGTTTTCCTGTTCCGTGTTCACACAGTGGGAGCTGACCAGGGCGGGAATAGAATGGTTGATTTTGAGAGATTTAGAGAATTGGTTAGTTATAGCTGGCACTTTGCTTGTGAAGAAGGCAGCAGACAAGTCTGTGTGTGGTGGAGGTGAAGGAGGATTTAGTAGCGTTATGGAAAATAATTTCCTTGAGTCAGTGGCACTGCTAATTCTGTCTGTATAGAATGCAGTTTTGGCAGCACTGATGCTTGTTGAGAAGGAGGATAGGAGCAGTTGGTAACCCTTAAGGTCGGCAGGGTCTTTGGTTTTTCGCCATTTTCTTTCAGCGGCTCTGAGATCGGTACAGAGCCCACGGATGGTATCAGTTAGCCATGGGTGGGACTGGTTCAGGCGGGCAGGCTTGGTGGATAGAGGACACAGGCTATCCAGGCACGAGCTCAGTGTAGAGCAAAGAGATTGTGCGGCATCATTGACCTTGAGTGAGGAAAATGTGTTGAGGGAAGGTAGAGCAGATGCTAACACTGAGGCAAAGTGAATGGGAGACAATACGTGAACTGAATGAAAAAGTGGTCAGACATGTAGAGGAGTGACAGTTAGACACTCGGTGGGACAGTTTCAGACAAGAACAAGGTCAAGCACCTTGCCAGCTTTGTGGGTCGGGGGCTGAGAACCCGAGTTAGATCAAAGGACTGAATCAGAGACAGGAAGTCTGTTGAGTTTGATTTGTCCAAGTGAATGTTCATGACACCGAGGACAAGTAACAGTCATGATCTGGGATTGAAGACAGCAGTGTGTCTAGCACTTCCACAAAGTTACCCATTTGTCCCGGTGGACAGTAGATGACAATCACAGAGACCTTTACCGGAGCGGACACCAAGACAGCATGATATTTGAAAGAGGCATATTGATATGGGGGGTAGCAGTTGTGTAAATTTCCATTTGTTGGAAATTAAGTGCCCAGTCCCAGACTATTACTGTACCTTTCTAGTCTTTTCAACCACTCAAAGCGCTTTTACACTCACACACATTCATACACTGGCGGAACAGCCACCAGGGGCAATTCGGGGTTCAGTATCTTGCCCAAGGAGACTTCGACATGCAGCCTGGGCATTTATTCATATTAGAACTGTACATTTGTGATATTTATGATTTGGCTGTGGTGTGAATGTTTGTCTGTCTCACTATACGGGTTGCTAAATCAAGAAACAAACAGCTGTGACACGAATGCTTAACAACTACAGATTGTTGGTCAGTGTTGACCAATGTTTCATATAGGAATATATGATATATCAAGTATCACCGAGAGACGGAGGTGGCTGCAAACTGATGGGAGAGAGATGAGGTGCTGTATCTGTCAACAGTAATAGGTAGGTAAAATACATATTTTGCGCTTGACAAATCTATGACATGATAAAGGTCATGCTGCCACCAATAGAACAGCAGTGTTTTTGGACAAAGTTCAACATTTAGAAGAGGAATGTACCAATTCAATGAATAAGAGGAATATACTTGCATTTTTAAAAACAATAATTCAAAAACATCTTTTTGGTTTTGGACTGCTCACATGTCTGACAGATCTCAAACAGCTGTCATAGACTACACTGCTTCTGTGTTCTCATCTCATTCAGATGATGTTTCTGAGCTACATTTAGTGTCTAGGTAGAAGCTCTTATCTACATATGCCACACTGTCAAATCTTTTGTCAAGTTCAGCTGGAGGAAGAGACTGCAAAAAAGGTACATAAAGATCCCGGGGCAATAAGTGAGCTAGCCAATTGACAGAAATGTAATCAGTGACAATCTTGATAGATATCAAATAAAAATGCTAAATATTTGCAAGCTACATCTTCTCAAATTTGAGAATTTGTTGTTTTATCTCTTTTATCTTATTGTAAAAAATACTTGTGCACGTCTGGACTGCTGTCTGACGAACAAAAACATTTTAAGACATCACTTTTTGCTTTAGTATAGTGGGATGGGCATCTGTCATTATTTTTGACATTTTGATTTACAGCGTAGTCCATTAGCATGTTTACAGCAACTGAGGGCAGGGCATTCAGGATCAGTCAGTTGTTAGAATCACAAAAGGCCAGGGAGAGCTATCTAATTTATTTATGCAAATACAAATGCTTCATAATCCATAACCAATTTCTCTCGTATAAAATCAAAATGAGAGAACACTGTTAGGCTTGTAGATGCACAGCACTACAGTGTACTCACAGGGCTTGATCGCATGTGTTGATCTGGTGTCAATGAACTAAGACAAATCCGAAGGAGACTTCTCCTAGCACAAAACGAAGCCGCCTGTCTTGTTATCTCTGAATCTAGACATCAAAATATTTTATTCTTTCTACATGTATATCTGTTAATATTTGTTGGAATTCAACAAAAGTGTATAACGCTGAAATGTTTTACTTAAGCCTTAGCTAGCTTAACAATAGTTCAGTTTAGTGTATGAAGCTCAGCACCTTGCTATTATTCCTCACTTTAAATTTTTTTTATATACCTATAGGATCTTGCTAACACATGATGTTTTTCTAGTTGATTTTGTGGCCATCACTGTGCTTTCCAATTTCACTTCCATCTCATATGAAATCTGTTGCTCTACTCATACATGAACTTTCTCCTACTCTTAAGGCTATTTAATTAAAGATTAGTCTGTTGCTACTATATCATTAACCAACTTTTGTAGCAAATGTTTGTCATAAGTATACAATATAAATTTTGTCAATTATTGCTGATTAAAAAATAATCATAATGTTTCCACTTATCATTCCTCCTGCTTCATTATGATGTGATAAATAATATTCACACAATGGGAAAAAATAGTGCAAGAATGAAGGAGAGGTGGAATCAAATGATGAAGAGAAAAACTGTAAACTGACAGCACGTAGAAGAGCAGAAAGCAAAGACTGTGAAGATTGCTGAGTGTTAGCAGAAGCCAGAGTTTGGGTTGTTCGGGTTGTTTGGGTTAAGTGAACCATTAATGCAGGGAAATTAGTGGGCTGAGGGGTAAATTAGTGGACTGAGGGGTCAGCAAATTAAGGGTGACTCAGAGTAGCATAATTCTACCTTAATAATTAAACCTCTTTTGTAAATTATTCATTAAAATACCTGCATACAGCCAGACCCCTTTAGTGAGGGCATAACCTTTACATACAGTCACAAAAACATATACCCAAACTAGTGCTGGGAATGGCCAGATTTTAATGGGGGAGCCACTGTGAGTTTAAGTACTATCAAGTAAAAAATAAAATAAATAGACCTACATTGTGTGTAGGTCTTATCATGTGTGTACCTTGATGTATCATCTAGAAGAATGACTTTTCTTCAGTCTAATTCCTGTAGGTCATTCAGCTGAAAGAAAGTAAGTAATTGTATTTGTGATTCATAGAGCGTTTGCACCTTACCTATAGCACAGTCAACTCCTTGATCTTTCCTCTTCCTTCTAAATCAAAAACCAATAGCTTTTTGTGTTCATGTCACATTTTGTATGCAAACATTACCAAGCTTTTCAACTGAAAATGTATTTAATTAAATTAACCTCTGTTTAAGACATATGACATTGCTTGGGAATTTGTATAAAGATACCTTTTATTCAAAGGAGAAAATATAATTAAAGTAATATATTTTTGGGATATACACCTGTGTATATCCCAAAAATATACCCATTAATTATATTCAATGCATAGCATGTGCATATTTCTAAAACGTGTTGTGAGTTGGTACACATGTGATCTAACATGAGACAATAGAGCACGCTGCTTGTAAACTTCTTTACTTTCACATTTTGTACAAATTATGTAGTTTGTAATTGCCCTCCAGAACATGACATATACACTCACCGGCCACTTCATTAGGTACACCTTGCTAGTACAGGATTAGACACCCTTTTGCCATAACGCAGTTGCTGCAGATATGTCGGCTCGTTCCACCACATCCAAAGGTAATACTCATTGTCATGTTCACGAAACCAGTTTGATTATTTGAGCTTTGTGACATGATGCATTATCCTGTTGGAAGTAGCCATCAGAAGATGGGTACTCTGTGGTCATAAAGGGAGAGACATGGTCAGCATCAATACTCAGGCAGGCTGTCGCATTTTAACAATGCTCAATTGGTACTAAGGGGCCCAAAGTGTGCCAAGAAAATATCCCCTACACCATTACACCACCTTCACCAGCCTGAACCATTGATACAAGGCAGGATGGATCCATGTTTTCATGTTGTTTACGTTAAATTCTGACCCTACCATCTGAATGTTGCACCTGAAGTCGAGACTCATCAGACCAACGTTTTTCCAATCTTCTATTGTCCAGTTTTGGTGAGCCTGTGTGAATTGTAGCCTCAGTTTTGTGTTGTGCGTTCAGAGATGGTATTCTGCATACCTTGGTTGTAACAAGTGGTTATTTGAGTTACTGTACATACCAGTCTGCCAGGCATTTTCGTCTGCCAACAACAACGACAACTGCCACTCACTGGATATTTTCTCTTTTTCAGACCATTCACTGTAGATGGCTAGAGATGGTTGTGATTAAAAAATCCCAGTAGATCAGCAGTTTCTGATATACTGAGACCAGACCGTGTGGCACCAACAATGGTGCCACATTCAAAGTCACTTAAATTCCCCTTCTTCCCCATTCTGATGCTTGGTTTGAACTTCAGCAAGTTGTCTTGACCACGTTTACGTGCCTAAATACATTGAACTGCTGCCATGCAATTGGCTGATTAGCTATTTGTGTTAACAAGAAATTCAACAGTTGTACCTAATAAAGTTGCCGGTGATTGTATGTATTTTCTGACAATGTCCTTTGTTAGTGCTTTTTAAAAGTGTTACTAATAAAAGGCTTTTGTGCTCCAAGTCTTTTTCGTGTGCATTTTTTTAATCCTTCATCTGATAAAAATATTTAAGCACAGATACCTTGCACACTGAGTCAGACTGCATTTTATTATTCTATTCGTTCGCGAACATTCAGAATCAGAATCAGTTTTATTGCCAGGTATGTGTACACATATGAGGAATTTGACTCAGGATTGTACATTGCTCACAATGTGCTTACTTTTACAATAATACAATAACACAATAATAAAATAATAATAATAAAATCAGACACAACACTACAGAATAGACAACACTAATATACACTATGAACAAAACAATATAGACATATTGACAAATAGTGCAGTGATCAGAGTGCAAAGGATGCAAGAGTAAACTATTCTCATTATGTACATGTTGAAGGTGGATATGATATACAGGTACACATACACATACATGCATACATGTACACATGTACACAGTGTGATGGAGCATAGTGCAAAGGATGCTGGAAAAAATAAATAAGACCTATGACCTTATGACCTGAGGTAGGTGTATTGGTATACAGTATATACAATATGACATAGTATGAACATAGTATGAACAGCACTGAAATAGAGAATGGTGAATAAATAAATAATAAGTGGAAACCAGTAAACAGGTGCTGATTAGAGACAGAGTTACTGGGTTATTGCACAGGAATTGTTCCTGACACTGTGAGTCAGAAATCAGCTGCTCATTAGAGTGATGGCTTGTGGGAAGAAACTGCTTCTGTGTCTGTTGGTTTTGGCATACACTGCTCTGTAGCGCCTACCAGAGGGGAGGAGCTGAAACTGGTTGTGTCCGAGGTGAGATGGATCTGCAGTGATGTTTCCTGCCCGTTTCACACACTCTGGAAATGTATGGAGGGCAGGTTGGCACCGATTATTTTTTCTGCAGTCCTGACTATCCGTTGTAGTCTGTCCTTGTCCTTTTTGCTGGCAGATCCAAACCAGACAGTGATCGAGGTGCAGAGAACAGACTGGATGATGGCTGTGTAGAACTGGATCAGCAGCTCCTTAGGCAAGTTGAGCTTCCTAAGCTGACGCAGGAAGTACATCCTCTGCTGGGCCTTCTTGATGATGGTTTTTGGGACCGGGATGACTGTGGAGCGTTTGAAGCAGGAGGGAACTTCACACAGCTCCAGTGATTTGTTGAAGATCTGAGTGAAGATGGGGGCCAGCTGGTCCGCACAGATTTTCAGGCACAATGGTGAGACACAGTCAGGTCCAGGAGCCTTCCTGATCTCCTGCCTTTGGAAGAGGTGGCTCACGTCCTCTTCACAGATCTTGAGTGCAGGTGAGAGGTCAGAGGGGGAGACTGTTTGAAGATGGCATTGGAGTGGGGGAGAGGTGCGACTCTGGGCTTTTCATACCTACAGTAGAAACCATTCAGCTCGTCTGCCAGTCGTTGAGTACCAGCAGTGTTGGGGGATGGTCTCTTGTAGTCTGTGAGTGTCCGTAGGCTTCTCCACAACGATGCAGGGTCGTTGGCTGCAAAGCTGTTATTTAGCTTTTCAGCATAGCACCTCTTTGCAGCTTTGACCTCTTTAGTCATTGTGTTCCTGGCCTGGTTGTACAAGACTCTGTCCCCACTTCTGAAGGCCTCTTCCTTGGTCTGAGGAAACTGCCTGAGTTTCGCAATGTGAGACACAATGGAGTCGTCAAGCAGTGAGGATGATTTTGTGGACACTTCATCTGTCTGCAGTTCCTGACACTGCTGTCTCTCGCTCCTTCTCCATCATTTCCTCCCTCGCTTCTCTCCACTGGAGGAACCTCCCGAGGCTGTCGCCACTCTCTGTCGGCGTCTTTCATTTGGCTCTGCAGCTGCCTGAAGGGCCGGAGGTGTCCTCCCTCTCTGTCTCCGCACCTTCCCTATGTTAAGGCCTTAACTGTTGGAAAAATATTGTTTCATTGCCTGACAGTGCTATGGTTAAGGTTTGGTTAGATGTAGACACAAACATATCTTGGGTAGGATTAGGGAAAGAACATTAAAAAATGGGTGCTTTGTTAAGGTTTGGGATATTTGTCATGGTTACAATAGTTATCTGGTCGAACAACTGCTCTTTTGGGGAATTTGCTGAAAGGGCTCATGCTGTTTTTCTTGGGAGTAAAGTCTCGATTTAGGACACCATCCTACTTATCACTAAGTGTATTTTGATGCAACTCTGGCTCCAGCATTTTCCTATTATGTATAATTATGTGCCCTCTGAGTGATGTCTAGTTTGATTAGTGAAACTTGCTTGGGATGTTACACAACCAGTAAGAGCTGAAACCACACTCTGTTCCTCATTGAGCTTTTACTCCCAGCTCACATTTCCAGCCCTGACACTAACACAAACACACATGATGGTGATGCGCATAAACTCCTCTTTGATCACAAACAACCTCAGCAAAATATCTGATAGATACTTCAAAAGTGTAGAGGAGAATCATGAACTAGTGCAAACTGATTAAAATTCTACCCACGTTGCACATAAAGCATTATATTAACAGCATCATATTCGGCAGTTTCACCTTTATTTGACTGCACTGGCAAAGCAAGGCCCCCACATCTCCGCTCATATTCACTCTCTCCTTCTCATTTTCCACAACATGTTGCCTCAGATAAGTAATGTAATCTTGGAAAAGGTTGCGTCTCTAAAACAGGGCAATCATATTAAAAGCTAATGGATACATAAAATCAAAAGCTCATAGGTGGTGATTAATCAACTGCTGAAATGCACTGGGTTTAAATCAGTTTAGACTGAATTAATCCCCAACCAGCCACTGTTCTTCTCCTCTGGGCAATTTAGTGAGAAAATACAATTATGGCCTATAAGTTACACCTCAATGGTTCATCTCACCTCTGTGTTCCTCCAGTGTGCCAAACCATGCCTGCACGACTCAGTGTGCACCTGCCACAGCCCTAGCTCAATATATACTGTATGTATTTTTCAAATCCTGTGATGGAACCTGTTAAAGCAATGCATGTACATTTAAGTGTAGCGAGTGTCTCTATACCCAATTCAGTAGATTAAACCCAATTTATTTTAAGTCATTCTTCTGACTAAGCCTTTCATGTCCATATCTTGTGGCTCAGGTTAAAGCAGTCTCTGCTGAGTGGGAGAGCAGAAACTATACTTTTGGAGGCATGATAAAGAAAGGAGCACGTGCTGGGTCTTATTCTATAATGCTCTAGGCTCTGTTCTTGCTTTCTTTTTAGCATGTACCACATAGTTTGAGGGCTGTGGGTATTCTCAGAGTTCTTCCTTCCTAATCTGACTTGAACAAACTCTCACAAGATGAAGCCACAAATTTCATCCTTAGTTTCCCATTACCCACTCAGTCAGTGCACCAGATATGTGCTCCACTGGGCCTTAGTGCAGAGTGGGTCAACAAGCAGAGCTCTGCCCCAGGACAAGCTTGGTATATATTTGATCCCACTCATTTTGTGACCATGTGGATGTGTGTGTACACTATAAAGAATTTGTCTTCATTTACAACAAAGTTATTGGGCCGAAAGTATGAGTGCATTGAGTTGCCCAGGAATAAGAGGCATTTCTACATAAATCCTTTCACTATAAATCCTCACAGCAGCCTCAAACTGGCTGACCAGGCTTCAATGGCCATTACGGAATATGTGTCTGAAATGTTGTAAATTCAAATTTAATTTGTTATAAATTGCAACATACATCTTTTCATCAACAGCAGTTTTTGAGCTATGCTTTAGTGAGACACTGCCTGCGGTGTCGGTCAAGAAACCATGAGCTAAATGCATTAAAAATAGGAGATAGAAATGCTCAATGTGGCAATGAATTCTTTAAGAAAAGGAATTTATTTATACGTGACAGTAGAACAGAACCTACTAGATAAACCTGTATTTAATCTGAGGGTCTTATGATTGAGGGTATACACTTATAATACTCCTATCGTGGTATCTTAGCTTTTACATAAATTAAGTGTGCACTATGTTGCTGTAGCAGAACTATAAGCTAAAATGCAATAAAATGTTGCGGAGTGGCTTGGAGTCATGTGCATGTGTTATCTATATTAGCTTCTCTATTCGTCACACAAATAAGTTACCAAATTGATAAATACTTGTAATTCATGGACAATAATTCATTAAAAAAACAAAAAACATTTTTAGTAATTGGGAAGCTACCTTCATGTTGCATGTAGTAAAAAGTCAATTTTCTACAAAGCTGCATTTGGAATTGTATTCACATCTGAGCTAAAACTGTCAGGAAATATTACTTCCTCTTGAAACTGATGATGGTTTTAATGTTTTCCAGGAGAGGAGCCCTGACATGATGTGTTAAAGAATGAATCGCAGCCAGAAAGACTGTCTGGCATTCACAGTATCACAATGCTTAAAAATTAAAAAAATTTTAATGAACATCTCCACTTCAAGGAATCACCTCTCTGCTCCCTCTCCATATTTCTTTGCAAGTCTTTCTCTAGCACACTCCTTTCATCACGCTAAAAACTACAGGATGTGTCACAGTTGTTTCGTCTTCTCAAGAACTTTAAAGCTGAACAGGGCAGTCCTGGACTCCTGTATTACGATTATGTATGTGTGTTTGTGTGTGCAAATCATGCTTGCTGTTTATTAGTTGCTACTTGTTTCTAAATGCATTTCTGTGTGTGCTCGAGTGTGCACTCATTCTGTCATTCTGGTTCCTGTTTTCTCAGATGCCCACTGAGAGAAGCAAATCCACTCAGAGAAACAAATAGTCCCCCTGTTGTGAGTGTGAAGTGGCCATAAAGAGAAAGGGCCGAGTGAAAAACAACACAGAGTGAGAGAGAGAAGGTGCCTAAGTGTGAGTATTTGTTTAGCCAGGTACAATGTGTACTCTTCCAGTCTGTCCTCCATCATCTATCCATCCTTTGCCTTTCTAGTGTACACCTGAACAGTCTCTCCCTTTTGCCTTTAACTCTTGCCCTAATTTGCATGCCTTTTCATGGGAAAACATCCCCATGTTTGACAGTGGAAATGAATTTCAGTATCGCTGAATATACTTAATAACAGTGAATTCAACAGCGGTTTGCTGAGGAAGGATCTTGCTTTGGAATTCATTTATCCTTGAGAAAACCCTATAAGTCAGCTCCAGCTTGCTTTGAAACACAGATAATAGCACGCAATGTTGAGTTAGGGGGTTTCTGCTTTGGCTTACAGTTTAGCTCTGCTGCTGTTACTGTGGTCAGTCCCTCTGTACTCAGATCCATATTCAAATATTGGGGATTTATGGGTATTGATGTTTTTAACCTCATTCTGCTGACATGTTACAATTCAAAATAGCATTCTTGGGTAAAGCAGTGATGCGGAGGCATATTTTATGGATACTGTTTGAATGTCAAACTGAGAAAACCACAAGCACAGCACAAGCGACAAAAGCGTAGATAGGCAGCGAGAGGGAGATGCAGAAGTGAAACACTGAGAAAGGGAGGCAGTGAGAAAAAGAAAGAGAGAAGAAAGAATGAAAGATTGAGCAGATTATGGGTGCATTGCTGTGTCTGTGCTTCATAGGCTTAAATAAGCTTGATTCATGCAAATCAATGTGGTTGTCAGAATCTAAAACGTGCCACAATGGTCCTTTTATACTGGCTAAAGCTCAGCACTCTTCTTGATTGCTACAGGGCAATAATTATTGAACATATCCAGTCAATGCGCCATGTCTCTGGTAACAGAAACTGTCAACTCCCACGTTTAAATGACAGTGGCTTGATAAGACTGGAATATCAAATAAAAATGTAGCTGTGCTTCATCCTGCACATGTGCACACATACTCCCTTTCCCTCTTATTGACTCCTGCTTTGAATTCCATTGTATCAGCTCTCTGAGCATGACTAAACACTAGCAAATGAATTCAGCAGGTGGTGATGTGTGTCGGGTATGGCATGTAATAATGCATATTAAAATTCCATAATTGAAGTCTAATTAGAGAGGTAATAAAGTCTACTTAAAACTCTAATTTAGTCATCTCTGAGCAAAGTAAGTCTAACTTTTCTAACACGAGGCAATTGACAGTAGACGAGAAAGTGCTTTGACCATGCTGCCATGGTGACAACAGCTCACCTCAGATCAAATTTCACTTTGAATGTTTCTGTGCTAGAGGAGAGTACTCAGTTTTAAGAAGACTCCCAGCATTTTTCTGTTTCATGAAGAGAGACTGTAGCCATCAAGAAACCTGGCAATAACTGATGCAGAATGACCCCAGGTAACAGCAGGCTGTCTATCTGCCATCACTTCAGCGTTTCATGAATATCAAAACTACAAAATAAACATTTGTGACATTTAAATGTGTCATAATCCGTCATAATAGCCAGGGATGATCACAAGCCATCCAGGTGTTCCTGAGTAAGTGAGTTCTTTTAAATGCATCACTAACACTAGGCAGTAACACCATGCACACAGCAGCCACATCCTTGTGAAAATATACAATTTTCCTTCCCAAACAAATGTGAAACTAATGGAGTGACGCAGGCAGTGTTCTGGCCGTCTACGGACTGAACACCTCATATACTACACAACTCTGTTTCATCCTGTCAGCAGTAAAATGCTAACACCTTCTGCACCATGTCCCAGATTTGGTCCATTTGCATAAACTGCCATCTTAAATTATTCACAACTGCTGTCTTGGCTTTTCTGACTAATTATATTTTGAGCTGCTGTGCTTTCTTTCAACCATTTAGACAAGAAGAGAGTCCCAACACAAGCTCCTGCACACAACCCCATGCACATGACATGTACATTACAGCGGCTCTAATCCTGAACAATATGATTGAATCAGTTCATTATCTATTGAATTTTTAAAAATCTATTTACTGCAGTGATTTTGTTGAAGAACAACCACAAATATCGGGTTAACATCCCCCGGAGTGAACTTTGATAATTCTGGAAGGCCTCAACCTCAGCTAAACCTTAAGCATTTGACTTGTCGGACTCCTCACATATAGATGCATGGCCAAGACCCATCAGCGTCTGTTTGTAACACACTGGGGATCCCTATAGCGTCATAGTTCACCGCTGTGGGGGAAGCCCTGAGTTTTTGACGGTAAAGGTAAGTATATGATATATAACACAAAAGACTGAGTAAGGTGGAACCAGGTGAACAGTGTCCATGTCCTGTGTCAAAAAAAAGTCTGCCTCTGGGTTAGATGCGCTTTGTTTTGTTTTGTTTTTGTGTTAACTCAGTTTTCGGCTGTGATTCCTGAAGCTCTTTCACCAGAGAAGAGCTCATGAACATCCCGACATTATTTCCACTTTTCTGGCGTCATCAGTGGAATTATTGGACATTTTGGTGAAGGGCTCTCTCGTTGTTGTTAGCCGAATTAAGCACCGTAAGAGAGGGAAACGAACTGTGCAACAAACTGGACAAACTTCAACTACTGGTCGGGAAAAACAGAGACTTTTATTCATCTTCTGTTCTGTGCTTCACGGAGATGTGGCTGTGTGGATCAATACCAGACTCCACACTGCAGCTGGCTGGCTTCCAACTCTACAGAGCGGATCGCGACACAGAGCTCTCCGGCAAAACAAAAGGTGGAAGTATCTGTTTTTATATTAACAATGGCTGGTGTACCGACGTGACAGTGAATCAGCAGCACTGTTCTCCTAATCTGGAATATTTTATCATTAACTGTAAACCGTTTTACTCCCCCCGTGACTTTGCTTCATTCATTCTGGTCGGTGTTTATATTCTGCCGCACGCCAACGTGCATGAAGCACAGCGCATGCTGGCCGACCAGATACTGTGTGTGGAGCAGAAAAACCCGGACTCCCTTGTAATTGTTCTTGGTGACTTTAACAAAGGAAACCTCAGCCAAGAACTCCCCAAATACAGACAGTTTATGAAGTGTCCAACCAGAGAGGAGAACACTTTTGATCACTGTTACACCACAGTTAGCAGTGCCTATCACGCCATTACACGCGCTCCACTGGGACACTATGATCATGTCATGGTCCACCTGATTCCTGCTTACAGACCGAAATTAAAACTGTGTAAACCTGTAGTGAGGAAATCAAAGAAATGGACCAGTAAAGCTGTAGAGGATCTTCAGGCATGCTTGGACTGCACTGACTGGGATGTTTTCAGGACTTCTACCAACAATCTGGATGAGTTTACAGAGGCTGTGACATCCTACATCAGCTTCTGTGAGGGCAGTTGCATTCCAACACGCACCAGGGTGAGTTATAACAATGACAAACCCTGGTTCACAGCTAAGCTCAGACAGCTGAGGTTGGAAAAGGAAGAGGCATTTAGGAGTGGGGACTGAGCCAGGTTTAAGGATTCAAAGTACAGGTTTAACAAGGCAGTGTGAGATGCTCTAGAACACTAGTTCTGAAGGAATGACTCTGCTTCTGTCTAGAGAGGATTCAGACAGATCACCAGCTACAAACCTAAATCCCCCCACTCCATGAACGACTCACGCCTTGCCAACGCGCTGAACCAGTTTTACTGTCGCTTTGAAAGACAATGGGACAGACCTGACACCATCCCCCGTCACACCACTGACCGGCCACAGTACACCATCTCATCCCCTACCTCCTCCCCCTCTCTTACCATCCTAGAGAGGGACGTCAACAGACTGTTCAGGAGGCAGAAACCTCACAAAGCAGTGGGGCCGGACTCTGTCTCCCCATCCACCCTGAAGCATTGTGCTGATCAGCTGTCTCTGGTGTTCACAGACATTTTTAACACCTCACTGAAGTCATGCCATGTGCCAGCCTGCTTCAAAGCCTCCACCATCATCCCTGTCCCAAAAAAACAAGAAAAACGGGACTAAACGACTACAGACCCGTCGGCCTGACCTCTGTGGTAATGAAGTCTTTTTGAGCGCCTTGTGTTGTCCCACCTTAAATCCATCACAGACCCACTCCTGGACCCCCTGCAGTTCGCCTACAGAGCCAACAGGTCTGTAGACGACGCAGTAAACATCGCCCTTCACTACATCCTCCAGCACCTGGACTCCCTAGGAACCTACACCAGGATCCTGTTTGTGGACTTCAGCTCTGCTTTCAACACCATCATCCCGGCCCTGCTGCAGGACAAGCTCTCCCAGCTGAACATGCCTGACTCCACCTGCAGGTGGATCACAGACTTCCTGACAGACAGGAAAACATGTCTCTGACTCCAGGACCATCAGCACCAGTTCCTCTCAAGGCTGTGTTCTTTCCCCTCTGCTCTTCTCCCTATATACCAACACCTGCACCTCCAGTCACCAGTCTGTCAAGCTCCTGAAGTTTGCAGAAGACACCACCCTCATGGGCTCATCTCTGGTGGGGATGAGTCTGCCTGCAGGTGGGAGATTGACCATCTGGTGACCTGGTGCGGCCAAAACAGTCTGGAGCTCAACGCTCTGAAGACAGTGGAGATCCTCCCCCATCATCCTGTGTGACTCCTCAGTCACCACTGTGGACTCCTTCTGCTTCCTGGGCACCATTATCTCCCAGGACCTCAAGTGGGAGCTGAACATCACCTCCCTCACCAAGAAGGCCCAGCAGAGGATGTACTTCCTGCGGCAGCTGAAGAAGTTCAGCCTGCCAAAGACAATGATGGTGCACTTCTGCACTGCCATCATTGAGTCCATCCTCACCTCCTCCATCACCATCTGGTACGCTGCTGCCACTGCCAGGGACAAGGGCAGGCTGCAGCATATCATTCGCTCTGCAGAGAAGGTGATTGGCTGCAATCTTCCATCACATCAGTACCTGCACACCTCCAGGACTCTGAGGCGAGCAGGAAAGATTGCAGCTGACGCCTCCCAGCCCGGCCACAAACTGTTTCAGACAGTTTCAGACCAAAACCTCTCACCACAAAAACATTCTATTTATGTCAGCTGTATGTCTGTCTACGTGTAGCACCTTAACACCAAAGCAAATTCCTTGTATGTGTAAAACACTACTTGGCAATAAAGCTCCTTCTGATTCTGAGTTGAAAACATACGGTGACGCATAACTTGGTCTGAGTGAACACAAACACATAGATACAACTCATGCCTAAATACCTTACATAAACAAAAATAAAATGTTTTTGTTACGCACTCTTAGCATGGCTGGTGAACATGTACTCCACTTCTAAACAGCATAAGTTGCAATACTGAAGCTGACAATCTGGCACACTTGTATTATTTTTTAGAACTTCAGGTTTTCCTCCACTCTCACTGATTTTCTCATTATCAACTAATCTGAGTTCGATAGTTAAACTCGACAGAACTTGACAATTCCTTAATTACTATTAGGTCCTCCTCATCCCTCCAAGCAAATACTGATTTATACTTTCATTAGAAAGCATTAGCTATCTCATCCTTCCTTCCTTTCTTTCTTCCTTCCTTGATTCATACACATTTTCTTACCTCTCTCCTGTTCTTGTCCCTTGTGTGTAATTGAGTGTGTGCTGTAATTTTTTTATATTATATTCTATAATGTACATATAGTGATGTGTCAGCGACAAATGTACCACTGAAGGGCATTAGTCATCATCTCCTGGAAGCCACAGATAAATAATGCCAAGAAGATAATCACACTGTTGTTTCAGAGGCTACAAACACAAGTATAACACAAACACTTAATCACACATACTACACATACGGTGGCGCACATGCTTGTTTGAAGACTTGTATGTTTTGCGCACCACCGGAAAGCCCTGAATCCAATGCATGGTGAGTTCCTCTAATAAATAACTGAAATTGCGAAATCGTTCACAACCAGAGATAGCAGCTCTTAATATTTCTCCACTTACCACACATTTACACTTTCAGCCCTGCTTTCCCTTCAAATATACATTGATGTAAGTCATTATTTGTGAGAAGCTATCCTGGGATCTCTCACATAACTCTCATTTCTGACTCTCATAAAAACAGATTAGATACCATGGATTCCTTCTGCTGTTATTTTGAGGACACCTTCTGAGCACAGGCTACTTGAAACTCATGAAAATGTTTGTAGAAAATACTTGCAGAAACAGAAATTAAAATGTTGATGCTTATTCTGGAATGTACAGTGACCTCCCTTATTTATTCCCTTTTATTTTACCTTACTCTGTCTCTCTCTAGTCATTGTTACCTAGGGAGCTGTTTTGCTGAATAACTATTTCCACATTAACATATTCTATTGCCCGCTTACCTGTTTTATTATGCAGGAGCAAAGCACTGGTATTAAATATTAAACTTAAGTGCCAAGGAGAGAAGGTATGTCACCTTTCCAACTGTTGAAACAACTGCCAAAAATCTTTACATGAGCAGCATTTTATGCATCTCCAATCTATAGAAATATTAGAGCAGAATAAAGGGCAGCTAGAAGAGGTGTGCAGAGGCTGAAATCACCTTCATAAATCATGCTGTTTACCATTGATGACATATCTCATTCATCAGTCTGAAACCATCAGTTGATGTAAAATATGTCTGAGCCTGATGATGAAGCTGCTGATGTCTGAGGCAACAATAACCTTATGTGGCTGAGTATGACTGAGTGTGTAATGTGTTTGGACAGAGCTGTGGATCCCTGATGGTTATGTCGGTTTGGGACAAAATGTATCTTTCTTCTAAAGATACTAAAACAGACAATGATATGATACCAAACAGTATGACACTTTTCTTTATAAGAACTTTCTAGGGCTGACAAACTTGTGCACAATATATTGATTTTGCAGGGATGCTCAGATTCCTTGAAAGGATGTTTTGCAAAGGCTTGTGGGATTGAGGTTTGGCCAGCAGAACTTTCTATCACAGAAGGACTATATGTCACTTTGTCAGCTGTAGTAGCGAAAGTTATACTGTAAACATCCACTCACTCTGCAGTATGTGTGAGAGTCGCTTGGCCATCTCCTCTAGCCCCTCTGTTGTCCTTGTGTCAAAACTTTGGTGAGAAATATGCTGGATTTGTGTCTCCATGCATTTTGTTAAAGGCTCAGGACATCTGTAACAGTTTCCACCACTAGCAGACAGATGAGTGATGTAGTTCGTAATGACAAACCTTTCGTAATGACAAACCTTCATGTCTTCTGTAAAGTCACATGATCATAATATTTAATACTAATACTCAATTTATCTGACAGAAGATCCTAAGTTACTCTCACTGAGCCACAGTTCTATGACAGTGGTCTTCCTCACTTGTGACAGCTTGGCAAGACAGCTGATGTTACGCCTTGTCATTGTTTACTTTGAGTGTTGGCCTGAGCCAAACCCTTGAGACTGCCGGTTATCTCTCTTGGAGACAGACATTGGTGATTCAAGGAAAGGTCCCATATGGAATATGACAGCAGAAAACCACAGCCTCAGTGTAGGGAAAAAGAGGGGGGAACTACTTAAGAGCAGGTTCTCTCCGGGTGCTCCGGCTTTTTCCTACCGTCCAAAGACATGCGAACTAGGTTAATTGGTGAACCTAAATTGTCCTTAGGTGTGAGTGTGACTGGTTGTTTGTCTATGTGCGGCCCTGCGATGGATTGGCGACCTGTCCAGGGGGTGTACCCCACCTTTCGCCTGATGTCAGCTGGGATTGGCTCTAGCCCCCCGCAACCCTGTACACAGGATAAGTGGTTGACGATGGATGTTTCCACATTTATGCCATTTGAAAATGTACATATAGTTATTTACTCAGGGAAAGGTAAGGATTTAAAGAGCTCTCTCTATTAGATGTACAGTTTGCATGTTTAAAGAGAGGTGCTGGACAAAAGACAATTCCAGGAAATTGGTCAGTCAGGGATATCCAGGCCTGTATCCAGTACAAAAGCACGATTATACTAGGGATGAAACAGTATGAAAATTTCATATCACGATTATAGTGACCAAAATTATCACAGTTATCAGTATTATCATGGTATTGTAAAAATGTGCATAAAAAATAAAATAACAGCAAATACCTTTTGTAAATATATAAAAATCAAAGTGTGCATAATCAAGATTTTATATTTTATATTATATAGGTAATACAATGACCCCGTGGAAAATTACATGAAAACAAATAAGTCTTTAGAAGACAGTGATGGTAACTGCAATGAGCCCAAAAACTGACATAATTACAGAGGAGTTTGTAGCGTTTCTAGATATGTTGGTCGGCTGACTAAACTGCGTAACGTGTTATCATGTGCAGTGAACGAATAGACTCTGCCGACGCACACAGCAACAGAAGAACTTGTCGTGTTTTTACAAGAGCAGCTAACACAGAGCTTCAGTTTACACGCTGTTAGCAAGTCAGAGAGACAAACCAAAGCTAAAAGTTAACTCACCCTGCGTTCACTATAACGTTATTTTTTTCAATCAAGTTTCCCTCAGCAATCTCTAAACTAAAATACGACCGGACTTCAGAGTGACTGAAAATCTCTTCTGCCGTGTGGTCTTTGATCCAAACAAACCCACATTGCATTCTGCGCATGCGCGCCTGCTTCTGGGAGACGCTGGACAGTGTTTGCTGTGAGATTATAGCGCGGTTAAGCATACCCGGTTATCATGGTAATTAAAATGTAAAATCTTTCTTTCAAGAAGCTGTGTCCTTACATCTTAATATTTTTCACCTAAAACACTTGGGTTGTGAAATCTTCATCAAAATAAATCCTTGACCTGAATGTCTTTCTTTGCCCAGGCAGCATGAAGCAGTCTTTGTTTTCGGTAGTAGCTTCTTGAGCATTCCAAAGTTTACTGATTTTCCATTCAGAATTTTCAAATCTGTCAATATTTGAGTTATTGGCAACATGCCTTCCATATTTTCACCATGGTTCTGTTGAGGTTGATTGTTTGAGCAGAGCTTTGTCTCATTTTTGACATTCTTCTTTTTTCCCCTGCCACTCTTACACACAAGTTTCGATTTGTTAAATTGTAGTGCTTTATTTTGGTTAGTAATTTAAGATTGTGTGTTCGCATGGCGTGTCACAATCACCTCCATTTTCTGTGTTGTAGCACATGCCAAGTCAAAGCATACCAGCTATATTTTTTTGGCTTTATAATGAATCAATCATTCACACAATAAATAGGAGTGGTGGCCATCACTGACTTTCTGCACCAAAATGTTTAAATTGCTGTTAATTATTGACTCCTAAACAGGGATTTCCACAGTGATCATACAGTGCTGCGTTGCCTCATGCAAAAGATGGAGAGAATGAATAAGAGAGAGCAGGAAAATGAAAATAAAATGCACATTGTAATGCCCCGAGTTCTCCTACCTAATGACTATGCTGAATGTGGTTACTCTGGGGAGTCTTTCTAACCTTTACTCCTCCCTAAATAATAGCTCTAACACCAGCTAGTTCCAACTCTGTAATCTAAATATAATTGGAGAGGGAGCACCACTTCCGTAGCAGGGAATATGACTCTTTATAGCTAGAATCTTCAAATTAAACCCTCTGCATATCTGATCAGCATTGCCTCTTGTGCTCACGAGGCTGTGATAGTATTTGTGGGATCTTGTCATTTTAATCTGTTTTTGGATAGACATAAGCATTTAACTTGGATGGACTGAGATTGCTGATTGCCTTAAAAAATGGAGATGGTGCACTAGCATACCTCATGGTACAAGCTTTTGTGCGATCACAACTTGTTGTTAATGAAAAACACATTGTGTGCTTAACTATATCAGGATTTTTTTGATGATAGGATTGTCACAAAATGTATTTAAAGTATTTTGCTTTTATCAGAATACAACAGCCTGACATTTCAGCATCCTAAATAAAGAATCCTAAAAAATAGTTGTCATACCGCCACAGCTACAACTATGTAAAGCACTGGGTGTGTGAATTGCTCTACGACTCTTATGAAACAGGTGCTAAGATCTTCTGGCAGGAGTGGATTGCTAGAGATCTAGATAAAGGCAATGGGAATGTGATGGGTGTATATCAAAAAGTTAGTAAATGCAAGCTGAGGCAAAGTATGGCTCTATGGTTCACACTCATAAAAGACCTTTTATATCATAACAGTGTTCCTGCTGCTGCCATTTACCGAGAAGCTCCTCTGTTGTTTGCTGTGATACACACACAAATACACATAAATGCACGAACACACCAAGTGAATGTACACAGAGGTCAACACGCAATTGGGAACACAAGGAGTTACTTTTAACAATATTATCACGGGGAATATAAAGGCATGAATGGGATTTTCAGTATTCATGCAGCTATTAATTACTGCTTATCTTACATTCTGTTAGTGTGCATTTTCATAAACTATACCAATCCCTCATTTCCGGTAACAATGCACACGCATACTGTGTCCATTAAAACAAGCCACAACAATGCTTTGCAATCTGCTCCACTCAGCCCATCATGTATCTAACTACCTAAGCTACGACTGTCCTCAACCAGTTCCCTCCACAGTCCAGAATCAATGAAAGTCATGGCTTTACACTGCTGTTAGCACTGACATTTGCTGGCGCTAACTTTTGCCATTTCCTCTGAGGAGCTTACTGAGATGCCCTCAGGAGACAGAAAGAGTGAGCAAAGAAGAAGAGATGGATAGCTAAGAAGAACGGCAGATGAGGCTATTGATTTTAAACAAATAAATTATTTTATTCTTACCTGATTTCCGAAGAAGACATTCGAGGTGGAGAAAAGACATGTAAAAGAAAGAGTTTCTGTTAATACACTTATAAATACAGAAATACATTACAAAAGTATGTGGTCAACATGCATCCAGTAGAATTCAATTATATATATATATATATATATATATATATATATATGTATGTCTCGGCTTTGTTGCATTTCTTTTCTTAAGTTGTTGCATTGGCAGCTGAATGTTGGCAACATCAATGCTGCAAGAGATCAAGCCCTGTCCCCATTTTAGTTTTTTCTCTTTTCTCTCGTTGTTCCCTCTGTCTTGCTTTCTTTCTTCCCCCCTTTCTCTCGCGATGGTCTCACACCTCTCACACATTCTTTAACAGATAAAACTCTGCAGAAGCTCTCCAACAAAATATCTCCATGTCCCCTGGCACAAACAGCCATGCACCAAAACAGCATAAAGTACTGGCGTGAATAATTTATAATCTGTGATTGTAAAACTCTAGCATAGTGTATGTATTGTTACTTTTTATCATGACAGATTTTTGGGTTGCCCCATTAGCTGGCAGTGGACAGATTGTGATTTACATTGTGCAGCCATGCAGCACTATTCTCAAGCCTGGACAGAGGGCTAATGGAGGCACACACGCAGCTTTTATTAGCTGTGAAATCCAATGGCATCAAATATTAAACACTTCATTATGGAGCACTGCTTGTCTTGTTCTACGGAACAGCCACTTAAACCTACAACAGCCAGGAGAAAATAAAGAGAAAAGGAATATGCGATGACAGCAGTAATTACTGGAATTCTATTTTATAAGATCTGTTTGTCGTGGGGAATTGCAGAGTGTGTGTTTGTGTATGTATATGTACTGTATGTGTGTGCATGTGTGCGTGCCAATTCGTGTGCTTGTACTCATCAATGTGTCAGCCTTCAACAAGCATAATGTTGTTTGTTAATAATTAATCCTTATATATTAAAACAACAACAGTTTTCTCAATGGACAGAGTGGAGAGTGAGTTTAATAAAATGAAATGTTCCCATTACATCTGACATTATGGCCTGCTGAGGCCCGACTTAGCAGCTTACACCATGCATAGTGGGCATTGTTGGTGAGGGGTGACCAAACAAACAAAGGCCCGGAGAGAGACAGAAATTGGAAAAGACAGAAGGTAATGTAGAGAGAACGAAAGAGAAGGAGAAGAATGCACAGACAGCGAGAGAATGAGACAGGGAATTGAAGAAGAAGAGAAGAACCAGACAGGCAGACGTCAGAGAGCATGAGTGGCAGCTTCACCGATGACCTCTGAATGATTTATCCCTGGACATGCTTCTGTCTATCTGAGCATCAGAGGCCATTAATATCAGGGAACGCAGTGAGTGGGGACAGAGTGGAGCCTGGGCTCATCTGTCAATACTTAAAAGTTGACCCTCAGGATGGAGGGACGAAAGTGTTCCCTCTCTAACAAAGCCCCTCTGTCCTCTAGTATGCAGACATTCCTCGGAGGAACAGTTACTCAGCTAAAGGTCTCCCCAATTTTCTTAGTTTTTCATAAAAATGATCAAACCTTGGCAGTGTAGAACTTTAATCAATTGTAATCTGGTCCACCTTGACCATTGTATCACAGAGCCGGAGGAGCTGTATTTGACTTCGCTCATTCTGACTCCCAAGTGTCATTGATATTTATAGAGGTTTCTTTCTAGCAGCTCTGTAAAAAAAACTGTAAAGAAGTTAAAAGAGTTTGCTCACACTGAGAGGGAGCTGGCATGCAATTACAATGGTTGTTTTATTCATTATGTTGTTTTATTTTATTGAAAATTAATTTACTTCAGTAAACGCTTTGGCCTTTAGGCCCAGCGAACTGCAGCCAACTGTGCCAAGACTGAGATCAGAACCCCAGTAGCTTTGGAGCCGAACACTGAAAGCCCACTTTTCTGTAAATGTACAAATGAAAAGAAAGAAAAACAGCATAGATTGATAGTTGTGCTGGCATCTGTTTATGGCATTGCATTCACAGCTATGCTCATACATTTTCATCAACCAAATTCAGCGCTAACGGACCATTAAAACAGTAATAGGATAACACCAATTAAGCCCTGGGCCATGGGAGAGACGGAAGCACTAGAGATAAAAGTGGTGGGAGTAGAGGTACAGATGGAGGGGAAAGAGAGAGACAAATAAATTGGGAGACAAAAAACATTAGAGTAGTAACAACATCTAAAGCATAGAATTGTGTTGTCCTAAAGGCCTGAGTTTTAATCCATCCCTGTAGTGAAGGTGGGAGATTTAGGGTTGGTGAAAATGAAATACAGGGATAAGCAGGAGTGTTTAGGATTCAATTAGCCTTGCCCGTCCTCGTTAGACTGGGCCAGCGCTGACAGCAGGAGGGGAAGGCAGGGAGGCCGACAGGCACATACATCCTTTCTCTACTGTGGCAGGTGACATCTCAGACTCTTGCAGTGTTATCAGGTGGGAGACTGTAGACAATATCTGCGGAGGCTTGTTTACAAGTAACAGCATCACTGATTGAGATACTGTCTGTCAAAATGAATGTGTCTCTCTGCATCTGAATATAAGTGCTGACAGATCTGAAACATATCATGCCAACCAGCACAGTCACATAAAAGTTACCTCACTGCACAGCATGTCAAATTATTTGTGTACTACTTCTCTCAAGTCAAGATGTTGAGTCATAGGATCAAACCAAAATGTCAGATCTCAAAGTTGTTTTTCCTCCATCTCCAACAAAATCAAAATGTTACATTCCTGCTTTTCAACCGAGCTTGGCTATGATGTGGACATGAGGGAAAAAACCTTACTCATTGATGCCAAAGTAGACCTAAAGACACAGCATGAGTGTGAACATTAAGCAGTCAATGGTAAAGTGAACTATGGACAATAAGACCTGACCTGAGGAGGCAGTGGATTATGATGGTGTACCTCAATGAATAATTTGGACAGAGCCCATAATAAAGTCATAAACAGGATCCATCGCCTGCCCTCGGATCAGTTAGGAGCAAGCAGAGATGGGAACCATTGATTTTCTCCATGGCCCTGGATGTTCTGTGGATCTTGTCTGCAGACTGCCAACTATGTGCATCAATACAGACGTGCCTTGCTTAGCCAATGGCACCCTTCAAAGGGAAGAGGGAGCCTGTTTATGTCCAGGGGTCATCTCAAACGTTACTTGCCCCGGTTTGCAGTCGATGAGAAACTCTGTGTTTCCAAGCTGATAAGGACAAGTGTGTGTGCGTCTGCATGTGTGTGTATTTGATAGAAAAAGACAGAGTTAACATGTTCAAAAGCCAAAGTGAGACTTGATATAGAACATTTTTGTCCGTGTTGAACCGATTTTGGTCTTTCCTATTGTGGAGTAAATAAAAATGCATTTTATGTAATGTTAATGTACACAAAATAGTGGCCTAAATCATTCTCAACACCTACTTTACATCTCATCCCATGATACATGTTAGTGTAACCAAACTTACAATTCATTGCCTATCTCTATAAAGATGAGAGTCATAATGTCCAAATAAATGATATGTTAAATCTTAATTTAATTCTTTGTTTGTTATCAAAGGTTTGTGATGTAATGTTTGTAAGCACAGAAAAAAACACCATCAGTTATTACCAGCTGAGAAACACATGCAAGTTTAATCTAAAAGTCAAACTCCTCAGTTACAGTATATATGTGAATGCCCCCTGTCTTCTACAGTAAAAAGAATGTTAGTTACCTTTGCCAGATAACTTTTTCCGCACTTGGAGCTCCAGAAATCAGCTGAGACTGATACTATTTTCCTTGTCAATTCCACTCTGTTTATAACACTACATCACTTGTACAGGTTGCTGTGCATGGCACTCAGCGGGTAATCATGGGACTGTCAATGACATGCCATCTCTGATGGGCATCCACTATTAATATTTATGACGCTCTGAATCAGCCCCACACTGAGCACTGTCACAGCAATCACCCACGTTTTTTTAATATCCCCATCCAGATCAATTCGATTAGCATTTCAAGCACTTGGTGGAGCCACGCAGTCTGCTGAAGCTCTTGTACTGAGGCAGAGAGAGCAGAAGAGCAAACCAATGCTGACACCAAGTTACAACAGAAATTAAATGTTTGCCATCCAACAACAAAAGTGTAGAGAAACAGATGTGGAATGGAAAAATGGGTGGTAGCAGTGCTGGGATTTTAAATATAAATACAGTGCTCCAGCAAAAATGAAAAATGATTTAGCTAGTGCAGCAGTCACATGGTGAGCGACGGGAGGAGTAGGAGACCCAGATGTACAACCATGACAAAAGTACCTGGGTAGGAATTTGCATGCATTGATATGGGAAGTGACATTTTCTGGCATTAGAGGTAGGCTCTTGTGAGCTTCCGTCTCTTCTCTACCACCATGGTGGTGCCATTTTATAAACCTTTGTGTGGACTGAGCTCCTTTTGTCTTCTCCTAAAGACAAACCAATCTGCTTATCTCAAAATCCAGAGGGAATGAAGGCGTTTGTTTCTCCAGATCGAAATAATACGCAGGAGAGGATAGTAACCTTCTGAACAACTGAATAGGTGGGAGGGGGCGGATTGCGTGTTAATGTGTGTGTGTCTGTGCGTGTCTCTGCATCTGTGTTATCGAGTGTGTTTATGTGTAAGAGAAAGCCTCTGCTGGCCTTGAGGCGCCCCCACAGATGTTTATTTGTAGTGACAGCAAGGTTTGTTCTCTCTGTGTTCCTATTTATCTCACTGAGCTGATTGTATGGCTGCGGCCAGATCCCACAGAGAGGACACAATAACCGCCACGACAGATATGCATGAGTAAGCAATACAGCTCTATGAATTCACAGACATAATCTATCAGCTTGGATCAGCGGTCCTCACTAAGAAAAAGGAATATAAGCAAAGAGGGGCAGCAGAGCATGTACTGAATATGGGATGCTAATTTGTCTCTTTTTACAATGTATTATTTATGAGGGATACACTGAAAGGTTTGAGGTAAATCTTAAAAGATCATAGATTTCTGGAGCTCCAAGTGCGGAAAAAGTTATCTGGCAAACAAACAAATGACAGACACTGGCTGGCATTCTGGAAGAAAGGAATGGGGAAGAACAGGCAGAAAGGAGTGGGTAAGAGCAACTCCTTTGGGGAACAAAATGCTCTTTGCGGCTTTAGTGAAAATAATGACTCACCAAATGGAGCACTTTAAGGAAATTCACACTCAACTCTCTTGGCTCTCTTCCTTTTCCATTCTTTCTCTTCTCTGCTTCCCGCTCGCTCCTCGCTTCACTGTTACATTGTCTTTTTGCCTCCCATGAGGAATATCACAAGGCTCCCAAAAAGCAGATAGAGACACTCTCATCGCTTTCACTCCTGCGTCTGCTAACACACACACACGTGTGTTCACCTCCATATACACACACAAAGCTAGGTGGCATACACCTGCAAATCCCCAGTGTGAATCTTGACCTTTTCACATGAGTCATGTTTCCCATAAATATCTTCTTTTGTGTGCTTGCTTTTCAGTGTGTCTATATGTGTGCTTGTCTCTGTCTATCTTGTGTGTGTGTGTGTGTGTTTTCTGTGTGTGTCTATCTCTGTGTTTCACTGCAGAGTTGACCTTTCCATCCCTGCTTTGTCCCAGATTAGAACTGACACCGCCCTCTGCTACAGACCAAAATGATACACATACTGACACCAGTACACACAGAGAGACACACACGTTTACACAATAAAAAACACATGCATGCAAACACATTCAGAAATGCGTTGTAGACAGGTAAAAACCTTGCATCTCCAAAATGCCACTTTTTAAACGCTTACTAAAAGGACATGAAGTTGGATAATTTTATCAACTCACAGAGAAGCATGTAATTGTTCAACTTTCATCCAACAGCGGCTTTATGAGGCGGTACTTGTGAGGCTAAACGCTAACAGCAGCATACCAAACATGCTCACAATGAAAATGCTGTTTAAGGTGGAATGTTTACCATGTTCGTCACTTTCCTTACATTTGCTTATATGCACTAAAGTGTGATTTATACTTCTGAGTCAAATCGATGGCATAGCCCAGTGGTCACTAATAGGCTACGGCGGATACGGACCCAGCTGCTGTCCTCTCCGGACCGCCAACCTACAGCCAATTTATTATTGAGACTTACTACCGCGTGACGGAGCTCACGTTTCTCACTGAACAAGAGAAAGTAGAAAAGTGGTAGCTCTGTAAGAGGGGATGAAAGAAGAGGAGGCACTACAGCTGTTCATTTGTTATGATGTGTTGAGTGTTTATTGGTTAAGACTGCACTTCATCACTTCAAACTACACTTTTTATTTCATTTTTTCTAAAAATTAGGCACTTTATTTTGTACTGTTTACTTAAATTTAGAATTTATTATTAGAGTAGTTATTATTTATTATCCCTCCAGTTTGATGTGAAAACTGACTGAAATATTGCTTGATTTGACAGTCCATTGTTGACTAAAAACATATGTTGATACAACTATACGTTATGGTACTGAATGATAATGCAAGTTAGTCGTTATGATGTTCCGGACCTTGCTTTGGGAAATTTTCTCTAACTGGACCTCTTTGAATTCTAATTGAATACCCCTGGCGTAGCCTATGCGAGAGTAATCACGGTGGATCAATATATTTGAGCGTCACAACCTACGCAAGACTCGTTTCACTATCAGAATGTGATCCACTCAGACGATAACTTCTGCTATATATAAGTCTATAACAGCTGCACATATATAATTTTACCTCCATTCAAGATTGCAGAGGGCTAAAGTTAGCTAAGTTATGCAAAATATTATGGAAATCCCTTCAGCTGTAGGAGATACTTCAGTCTGGACAAAAGTGGTGGACCAACTGACTGACAGAGACCAACAGACTGACATTGCCATCCCTAAAAATCACAATCCGAAATCAAAAATGTGGAGAAGTCAGGTTTTCACTAGGCAATGTATGTACTCACTTAGTGTAGGTCTACTGATGCAGTGCAATCCAATACAACACCACAAACTGCAATTGCCCCAAAAGTTACTAAAGAGTTATCCGAGTCAACTGAACTTGCTCACCCATGAGGATGAGGATCTATGTGGTGCTGGTGGTGGATGTGGCTCCGTCTCAGTGGGAGAGAGACCAGAGAATAAAGCTCAGACTGAGCTGAGCAACACTCCATTTCACTGATCGCTGAGCAGCCTCTCAGCCACTGCCGCAGGGGGAAAAGCTCACTTACCTGGCCTGTGTGTTTCTGAGTGCGTGTGTGTGTGTGTGTGTGTGTGTTCACGTATCTATGTATCTCTATCCATCTCTGGTTGAGTGTATGATACTGTTTTCTATTTTTCTATCTCTGCGCTTGAATATGTGCACAAGTGTGTCTGAGAGGGGTGAATTAGAAGGGCTGAGAGAGTGCTACTCTCCGCGGCAACTGTTAGCGGGTGACTAGCTGCGTGGACGACGGGCCTGGTCATTTAACCTGAGCACTGACCCTCATCGCTCATTGCTCTGGTGAAGGAGGGGGGACAAAGAATTCAAAACCTCTGGATCGCACAAGGCTCAGGGCACAGCCTGACCCGCGTGACCATCAGGTAGATTTGTGTGTGTTTTTTAAGTGCATGCATTTAGTAAAAAAACACACACAGACACAGAGAATAATGATGAAGAGGAAATTCTGAGGGAATTCTGCTTGCACGAACACACCTGTGTCTCTTTCATCTCAGACACATAAGCTGGCCATTGTACCAGTGACCTTGTCTACACTCTTCAAAAAGGTCTGACTTTCTCAGGCTCTGCTCACATGAAATTTGTCTGGAGACAGATAAGGACGAAATACAAAAGTAGTATATAATGAGTATATACAGTACTATGAAAATATATACAGCTTATGCATGAATTTTTTATACGGTTATTTCTATTGTAGCCCAGCTGATACTGAATTTTTGTGAGTTGATAGTCACATAGTTGATAGTCATAGAATGTGATCCAAATCTGATAATTTGACAAGGATGTCTTAAGTTTCCTTTTTTAAAGGAACAGCTGGAAATTAACATTTTTAGTCATCTTTGGTGGTCAAACTATGTCATGGGGACAACATTTCTGATTTACCTCAAATTTATTTAGGCATTTTTGTAATGCAGTTGCAGTCTTGTTTTCTTGTCCTTATCAACTAACATATACCCAGCTAATGATGTACTGTATCTGCAATAACCTAATATTGGCCCGGCCCATTATTTGGTTCACAAGCCTTCATCCCGGCATGCACTTGGTGAAAGGCAAAAAAACACCACGGAGAGATTACCACAGTCAGTTACAGTCAGTTTACTTAAGCTGAATGTCTTTGCACTATAAAAAGGAAGAAAATGACGCAACTGCAGGGACAGCTTGAAAACCTCACACATAAAACAACCAGTGTTGGGATTCAACAGGACCTCCTTTTTGTAAGGTGACATACTTTTTTAATAACTGTATGCTGGATTCCCACATGCCATCTCAAACAAACACAAGCTCAAACAAACACAACATAGAAGCAGTGACACAAATTTTTCACACATATCCATGCAGATATAAAATTGCAGATGCCATTGGTTGTATCATAAAGCTATTCCTGGCAGAGAGAAAAGAACTAATGTATAGCCAAGGGAGGGAATGGATAAGAGCAGTGACTATGTAATATGTACGAAAATGAGACAAACAGAAAGTCACAATAGAGACAGAGTGTCTTGAGGACAGAGAGAGATCAGGGTGTAGCATAGTAAGAAAGTGAGAGAGTTAGCCTGAAGAGTTAACATTTCATGAACTACTATTGTCACTATGTTAGCAGATAATACACTGGGCTTTTGTGAATATCTTAGGAAAGACCCATACGGGAGAAATATTAGAATGGCCGCCTCCGGTCCCTGGTGCATAAAAGAGAGGAGATAGAGGGGTTGAAAAAGTGACAAACAGTTCATATCTGCATTAAGAAGAGGTTAGGAAGTGATGGTGAATAAATCTAAAAGGCAATATGGTTGACTGTACAGTGATCTGAGAGCAGTAGGGGCATTGCTGAATCTTTTTTAACAATCGCTATGTGCAGACTACACTTCTGTTTCTTATTTTAGAATCAAAAGCATGATATCACTTCAACTTAAATCCCCCAGACAATATATTGAGTTCAACTAATGACTGTTTAGTATCACTGTGTCAGGACACCATGAAGACAGAAAGCAAAGATTAAAAAGAACAGAAGCAAGAAAATGGAGTGACTGATGAGGAGCTCTTATAAACATGCTGATTCATTCATCTGCAAGAGCCGTGAACCACTTCCTTTGGGAAAGAGGGTCAAACACATTAGCTCCCTGCACTGAGTGAGTGCAGTGCTTTAAGAGAACTGCTAAAGCTAGCCTGTCAGGGATGCATCACCTCTGCCTCCTCCCCAGTGTCTCTCAGGACAAAGTAACAGAACTCCAGGGAGAAGAAAATGCAAATTGATCTCTCAGTTTACTTCACCTTTATTAAAAGACTAACTTAAAAAATAATAAATTGAATGCATGTGTTCAGGTGTCAGAAGACACCTATGCACCATCACACCAAATGTTCTGTAAACAAGGAATGCAGGAAATAATAACAAAAGCTTGTAAAATAAAACAGTGTGCTCCAAAGGGATGTAAAAGTGCTTTTTAATTAGCCCTGTGTAATCACATGTGTGCTTGGCACTGGGATATTTAGAGTTAATAAACTTTTCATATTACTTTTATGTTTCATGCATTTTTCAGAAATCCCTGCAGCCCTCTATCAAAGGCCTGGAGGTCTTAGTAATCAGAGCCCTGTTTTTTATGAACACATCAATATTCATACAAAAACAGGAGCATGAATTAACACAACTTTAATGCCTGCTGATACAAGTGTTTTTGTGGTCTGGTATAATTAATGGAAATGGACTGTAGTTTATATTGCATGTTAACATCCCCCTTAGGAGTCTGTATGAGTCACAGAGTCAATGGAGAGTTCAAACACATAGTAACATGGCTTCTATTAAGTCTTACCACTTGGACAGACAGACAGAGACTCCAAATATATGTGAAGAATGCAAAAGACGTTAATCCTACAGCTGGTCAAAAACAAAATTGCACAAATTACTTGAATGTTATCAGAGCAACTAAATGACTGAATTGTCAAATTAACTATTCTTTGCCTGAACACAATAAGCACTTTGTGTTTTGAAGCATAAGAAAAATTTCAGATGACACTCAACCCATGAAACTCAAACCTCAAGACAAACAGTTTGCCAACTGTGAAGACTGTAGCACTGGAATAAGCCATATATAACCTTTTTTTTTTTTAAATGCATAACTACGACAGCGTTGCAGGTGGTGCAGCTCTTATACTATTCCTGTTTAACTGTCTTTAACATGACGTCCTTAAAAATTGAGATTTAGTTTTTTGGCTATATTGCCAAGCCAACTGTTGTTAAGCACTTTTAGGGTAAAAGAATCGTTCTAATAATAATTACTGAAGGTAAACTTTCACCACTAACCTTAATTCCCTGCCAGTCAAACATGCCCACAGCCAGCCAGTCACTTTAATCAGGAGGAATGATTGCGTGAAGCGTACACTCCATTCTTAGTGCAGAGGATTTGTTAGAATCTCTTTCGTCTTTGTTTTTAGTTACATGTGCATCTGTTTCTGTCATGTGTGAGCAAGTGTGGATTTATGCATGATTGTGCATGGTCAAGGGGTGAAGTGTGTGTGTGGGGGATGCAGGTAGAAGGGCTGGGGGTGTGGCACACCATTAGAAGAAGACTAAGACTAATAATTTAATATTTTCATCACAGCATCTGCGAGCTCCTTTAAAACCTGACAGGCTCAGATGAGGTCACGGTGCTAAACTTCATGTCACTTCCCATTTCCTGTGTAACAGGTCTGTGAGCAATGTTATCACAAGGCCTCTAGAGCTCAAATGAACTTGTATAATCAGCTGGCAAAAATTATTTTGGAAATTGCCTTTTATTATTAGAAACACTCCATTACATCCTGATATAAATACATTCGCTGCACTATAAAAGGTGCAAATGTTTTCCCGTTCTCCTCCTCTTCTGGTCGACATCCTCCTGACCCCCTCCAAACCATTCTCTCTTCTAGCCAGAGAAAAAAAAAAGAGTGCATGCAAAATGTATTGGATGCGTTGACACCCCGTGCCTTGACTGGGGTGGTTGCTAAATGAAAAGGTATGAAATTAAACAAATTAATTCTGCTCTTTGACTGGCTGACAGCCTTGGTGCCTGTCACTGCTGCTTAGTGTGATGCTGGGGGGAAGATGAGGATGAGAGAGGCCTGTGGTGGAGAAGCCAAGCCTGGACGTCAACTGTCAAGCCTGGACACAACGCTCAGCAGGCCTAAGGGATACCAGCAGTGCAAAGACAGATGAAGAAGGGAAGTAGACAAGGAAGGAGAAAACAAAAGTGAGAAGAGACAGAAGGAAGAACAGAAGAGAGAGACAAGAGACAGAGAAAGGGAGATAAAGGGAATAAGAGAAAGAAGGAATATAGCTTGAGGTAACTGAAAAATACGAAGGAGAAGGAATCGTGGGGATGGCAGTGGTAGGGGAGCGCCTTCAAAGTGTTGAAGCAGTTGAAATTTATTGCAAATAACTGCTCCTGATGCTCCGCCGTTTCAATTTCACACAACACAATTCCACAGCTCTGGAGCAAATGTGTCCCTGTCAGCATCACTTAGGCTTGCACTGCTCTCTGCCTCACACCTCAGCCCCTCCCTCTGCCTTCTCCTCCTTCTCCTTCACCTTCACTCCTTCATCTCTCTCACTCTCTCTCACCTTATCCCTCCCATCTCTTTTTAATGTTCTTTTTAAATGGTTAGGCCACTGCAGACAGACAGAGATACAGAGGGGTGGGAAACGGGCACTGAATGAACTCAGAGACAAGACAATAGACAATAGGAAAATGTGGAGAAAAGAGGGTGAGGCGGAAAGATGGGACAGACAGACAGACAGACGGGGAAGTTAAAGGATGTGCAAAAAAGTTTGCTAACAAGAAACTAAGGTAAGACTTTCTATGAAGGTCATCGCTATAATGACTTATGCATAAATTTATAAAAAACTATATAATGCTTCCATAAGACATTATGACAATTGTTATGATCACTTACAAACATGCATTAGATGTTATAGCAAAGTTCAAGTCATTGAGACCTTCTGATTTAATGTTTTATAACTAATAGTAATACCAGTTTATACTACTGTGTGCCACTATATGTTAATATATTATGTACATTATAACCATCGACTCTGCCTCGTTATAAATACACTTTAGTCACAATGTAGAATTAGTGATATAAAATGGAATAATAGCTCATAGTAATGTTTAATGTTATATAGCATGTCTTTGTTCATTTTAATAAATTACAGGAACAATCATTTAACATTTTTGACATTTGTTAATCAATTCAGAATCTTCCACGTCTGCTTCGAAATTTATATAAGAAGAATGTATATTAATTGATAACGTAATGTTCACAGAACGCAAATGGCGGACCTTTTGGAACCGTGGAAGTGCAGCGGGACAGGACAGTCGGAGGTGTGCACATAACAGAGACCCATGATCTCTGTTACTGGTCTGAGACCAGTGTTGCCGCTGTCTTCGACACATTTCACTGCTGATGAATGAATGACCAACGCTACTAAAATTTCACACGCTCATCAATATGACTGCAACACTATTGATTTTCACTGGCACACTGTGCAGCAACACTCAACGCTGTTTTGGCTCCGTTTGTCCTGTGTGTGCAAAGTGAGTGTGTGGGCCAGCGAAAGAGAGAGGGCGAGCGGCAGAACGGGGAGAGCGTGACAGTGATCGTTAGTAGAGGAAAATATTTAAGTAACTTCAGTCTGGCAGTCTGGCAGTATAGGTCACAGTGTGTCCGTTAAGTATGTTGTTTCTGCAACTGCTGGAAAAGTGAAGACGGTTAGCGCTAGCTAACATCTACCCTTTATAGGACGTTGATTTTTTTGGCTGCAATGTAATGTTAGGAAATTTGTAACAGTGTAATGTTAATTAGTTGCGTGTTATTATAATAATAATAATAATAATAATAATAATAATAATAATAATAATAATAATAATAATAATAATAATCTTTATTTGTAGAGCACTTTTAAAAAACAAGTTACAAAGTGCTTTAACAAGTGTAAAGACAATAATACCCAAGAGACAATAATACAAAAACAATGCAAGATAAAAGCAAGAAAACATTGAAAAGACTAACATACACGTTTAAGATAAATATAAAATTAGTAAAATACAATAAAATAAAAGGGATAAAACAAAGTCAAATAAGATCGGGAAAGGCTCTCCTATAAAAGTATGTTTTAAGAAGGGACTTAAAAGAGTTCACTGACTCAGCTGACCTGATATCCTCGGGCAGGCTGTTCCAGAGCCTCGGGGCCCTGACAGCAAACGCTCTGTCCCCATAGCAGACCTCTGCCCGAGGATCTCAAGGTACGTGCTGGTGTGTATGGGACTAAAAGTTCAGAAATATAACAAGGCGAGAGGCCATGAAGAGCTTTGAAAGTAATCAACAAAATTTTAAAGTCAATTCTAAAACATACTGGGAGCCAGTGTAATGAAGCTAAAATAGGAGTAATGTGGTCATATTTCTTTGTTCTGGTTAAAAGCCTGGCAGCTGAGTTCTGGACAGTCTGGAGTCGATCAATAGATTTTTGGGTTAAAGAGGTAAAAAGGCTGTTGCAATAATCCAGGCGTGATGAGATGAAGGTGTGTAAAATGGTCTCGGTGTCCTTAAAAGTTAACATAGATCGAATTTTTGCTATATTTCTAAGTTGATAAAAACATGATTGAACAAGCTTTGTGGTGTGCTGCTCGAAATTTAAATTACTATCAAACCAGACACCAAGGTTCTTTGCCACAGGCTTAATGTGATTTACTAGCGAACCAGCAGATGGCAGTATTTGATTTGCCATCTGCAATGGTGTCAAAAGCAGCGCTAAGGTCCAGGAGTACCAGGACTGAGCACATGCCTTCATCAGCAGACATTAAAAGGTCATTGGTGACTTTAAGCAGGGCAGTCTCAGTGCTGTGGTACTTCCTGAAACCAGATTGAAACTTTTCAAATATTTTGGTATTTTCCAGCACAGTGAGCAGCTGTTTGGACACAATTCTTTCTAGAATCTTTGCAATAAAAGGCAGTTTTGAAATTGGTCTAAAATTATGTGGGAGGGAGGGATCTAAACCAGGTTTCTTTAAAAGTGGGTTAACGCAAGCCAATTTAAAATAATCAGGGACACAACCAGTAGATAGGGAGCTGTTGAAAACAGAGATCAAATGGGGCCCAACAGAATCTATTACTTTCAGTAAAAACTTTGTAGGTATTACATCAAGTGGGCTGGAGGACACTCTCATTTGTGATACTGTTTTTAAAAGCTCAGACAAGTCGATGGGATAAAACTGGTTAAAACTCTCTTGTTGCTGGTGAGGAACCTCTGAGTAAGAGGCCACGGGGGTAATAGAGGCTCTGATTGACACCACCTTATTGGTAAAATAAGATAAAAACAATTCACAGTCATCATTACTTCCAGCTGAGGCACAAGGAGGGGTTGGGTTTACCAGCTGATCCACAGTCTTAAACAGAAACCTGGGATTGTGTTTATGTGTAGTAATGAGTTCAGAAAAATAGTGTGTTCTCGCATCCATAACCATGTTATTGTAGTTAATTAATAAATCCTTCAGACTGAGGTAATGGACTTGGAGACTGGATTTTTTCCATCTGCGCTCTGCTTTCCTGCATTCCCTTTTTAGGCTGCGAATGCTGTCATTTATGCATTACTGCCTAACTTGTCAAGGAATGAGAACATGAGGTCCAAGCTAAACTGGTGTCCTGTACACATACTGTACATCCTGATCGTTAAATTATATTTCAGTTAGAGGAGCAGGAGTTTCCAGAGGAGTCTGACAACTGGTTGTTAAAGGAAGGACGCTGGTGACCACAGAGGAGCTGAGGCTAGTAAAGTAAATTAGGGATGTAAACTAGTCCTTTTAAGCAATTGAGGAGATGTTTCTTTTGGATTTTAATGTGCAAATTAAATGCTTAGTAATTATGTAGAAATCACACAGAAAATAAAGATGCATAAAGATGGATCGCCGCCCTCTGAATTGTAATCAAATCAAATTTTAAGGTGCCAAGAGATCCTCATCCCTACAGCTCAAACAGTATTCCCATTCAATTACTTTTTAATGTGCTTTAAAAAGTTGTGGAGCGGTTACCACAACGTCTATAATAGTCCACTGCATCTGTTAGGGCCTGTCCATAGGCTCGCCATTCATCTGTGACAACATCTGAGCCTCTTACATGATGTTATATGGTTGGCAACAGGTCTTCTCTTGAGCAATCTCTCACCACCCCGAGAATGAGTTTCCTTTATGTAGCCTAATTAATTTATGGGTTTTTTTGCTAAACTGCAACATGTTAAAAATTCATAATTGTTCAAAAAGTGAAGAAACATAAATAAAAGGGTTTTTTTCCCTGCGCAAAATGTGTGTCACTTTACTTAAAGCAAACAAATACCTGTTATAAGTAGTTAATATGGTATTATATCCACCTGTAATATATTATACAGGGATGGACATTTTAATACTTTACTTAAAACAAAATAAAGACATGCCATATAACATTAAATATTACTATAAACTATTATTCCATTTTATATCTCTAATTCTAAATTGTGACTAAAGTGTATTTATGACAAGGCAGAGTTGATGGTTATAATATACTATTGAACATGGTTGGAGATTGTTAGTGCACAGTAGTATAAACTGGTGTTACTATTAGTTATAAAACATTAAATCAGAAGGTCATAATGAGTCATTATGAACTGTGCTATAGCGCCTAATGCATGTTTGTAAGTGATTATAACAATTGTTATAATATCTTATGGAAGCATTATATCATTTTATAAATGTATGCATATGTCATTCTAGTAATGACCTTCATAGAAAGTTACCGAAAGTACTTCTGTTATGGACTTTGTTGTAACTCGGAAAAAAGAAAAAGGACAAAAGACAAAAGGGAAAGGGAGAAAGGGAGAAAGGGGTAGGGGGGGGGGGTCTTGGCCAGCCCATATTCAAACTAGTGTTAAAGCACAAATGAGATGTGCAGCAACCAGAGGAAGCCTATTAAAGCTTTGGTAATAAAAGACCCACTGTTCATTAGTGGGCTAACACCAAACTGTCCTTTATTCAAGGTTCTGACTCAGGATCCTCGCCACAGTCCCCTTCCTACACCCTCACCACAGTTAGGTTGGAGGGATGGAGAGACAAAGGGACACACAGAGGGTTACGCAGAATATTATTCATTCGGCCCATGTTGTGAATAATTTATCTCCAGGATGAGGAGCAGCTCTGGATCCATAATGAGGCAGAGGCCAGTGTTTGGAAGACTTTGATCTTCCACAGTCTAAAGACCCCTTATCTTGCCATTAAAATCACCAAATAAAAGCTTCAGTGTAACTTTAACTGTCTCTCTACATACTGTATCTCCCCCGTACACATGCACCTACACTGATAGAGACACCACCCCACAACTAAGCACCGGGGATGAGAATCAGCGCCGTTTGCTACGTGGTACACCACAGCTAGATTAGCGCTGTATGCTTCAGCAGCAGCATCATGAGCACTGGCAGCAGCATCTGAGTGGCAGGAAGAATCAGTCGGGGAATCAGCCTGAGAGACGAGTGCTGAGGCAGTGAGAAGAGCAGCAAAGACAAGAAGGCAGTGAAGAGAGGAAGAGCAAAAGAGAGAGCTCCTCTCAGTCTGCAGTGGTTTGATAAGAGTTATTATTTCATTATCTCTCCCTGGGCCTAGTCCTGAGCTGGCATACACATGTGTGCACACACACACACACACACACACAAACACAAACACACACCCACACACACACATTTACATTTATACATACAGATATGTATAAACACGCAGAAAAGAGGAGAGAATGCAGATTAAGGAAATTTTAATGAGGGGGATAAGGAAAACAGGCCACAGAGCACTTATAACAAGTTAGCACTGAAACTGCAAGGGAAACAGTTGTTCCACCTTTTACTACTAGCCCATTTATTTGACCGTGTTTCATCAGTTACACACACACACACACAGCACAACATGTGTCTGCAGTCCTTACAGGGAGGTGGTTGCAGCTGCCTGGACGGCATAAAAGTGGCATTTTCTGCTTGCTCAAGCGATCTCTCCTAGACTGCTCAGAGTTTGGTCCTGGGCCAAGGATCAGCATTTGGAGCAACATTTGTTCCCTTAATGTGGACGTGGTGGACTGATGTTGTCACAATACCAGAATTCTGACTTTCATATAATCAACTACTATTTTACCAAGATATTTCTCTCTGTTTTTAAATTTTTAAAACTGAAATTTGGTTGACAGAAGTTGATTACCCATGGTAGCCAGCACTGTAAGCAAATTTCATTTTTCACTTCTGTCATCAGCTTAGTCGACCGGTTTAGGAGGACCTGGATTCAATTCAAAGTGTGGTGGGCTGTTTGATGTTAGCAGCATATCCTCAGTGGGATGTTTGTCCCCATTAGAGATTTATTTGTCCTGCTGTTTGGCATGGAGCCAAGCAGAAGCTGCAGGATTGTTTTCTTAAAGCTCCAAACCACCATCATTTTCATGCTTGGAATGCACACAATACACACCACAAGAGTGGGGTGGGTGGCAGTGTAAATTCATAATACACTAGGGTTTTGATAATTGAAATTTAAGTTTCATACCCACCTTTTACCCCACATTAATAAACTTGAATGTAACTTGAAAAAAGTATCCAGAGGTTTTTTTTTCCGAAGTGCGCTGTAGAATATAAATATGACTGAAGACTGGAATCATTGGATAACGGAAAAGTCAGGGGTCGAAAAAGGGACACATCAAGATCATGCCAGTCACCTACAGCAGCTGGCAGACCAGTGACAGGCAAGGACCACACTCCTGACATGTTCAGGGCATGTCAAAACAAAGGTATGACAACAGATGTGGATTCAATGATGCATGCTACGAATCTGCACTGACAGGTATCTAGTGCTGTGCAACACAAGACGAAACACGTGCACACACACACACACACACACAGCACTACCAACTGGGAAAATTGTAAATGCAAATGCAGGTAGCTGTTTCCTTACTGGGCATGACTTGTCAAACAGCTGACAAACACACAGTGAAGACATGTCCCATTTCCCTTCCATGTGCGTTTTCTCACATCTAGTTTCACTACTGCCTACTACTTCCTTCTTCCACATACAGTAAGATGTAAGACAAGGAAGAAATGTGAGTAGGGAGGATTAAAAAAAACACATTTTGTGAAATAAGACATACCTTCAACTCAAGCTTGCTCTGAAACTATGGCTGTGAATGATGACAATGCACAGCTGGATCAGCTGTCAGTGACTGTGTGTTCGCACAGATAAATATGATGTACTGTCAAAACAGATTGCAGAGTTAGCACTGTTTCTTTCAGTCATGTCCTCCCACATGAAAAGAGGTAGCCCTCCAGAAACTACTGGTATTGACCAGAACAGGGTGAAAATTGATGTTCTACATTGTGACTAAAAACAAAATTCGAAGAAACAGAAGTAATATGGGCTGTTTTTTGGCCTGTTCTGGTAGCCCCACTCAATCAGCTGCTGTATCCACTAAGGAGAAGGTATTGACAGAGATTGACCATGTCCACTTCCACATAGGATGATCTTGCTCAAGCCTCCTCTGGAAAGCCTCCTCACTTCGAGCTCCTCCAAAAAGAATAAAGAGGCTTGCGAAATCCTTAGTGTCACGGTGGACCTGATTCATTTCTGAATCACACAAGGATAGTGGATGAAGCGGATATGAAGCGGTCAAGGATGATGTGCTATCATCTAAATAAGCTCACTTCCTGCTTAAGTGGTGGGAATATGTTAATAGAGTGGTAAGAGGGCAAAGAAGTGGGTAGGCAGGATGGAGGCTGGACACAAAACAATTGTGCTTGAAAGACAAGGTTGAAGTGTGGCCGTGCCACACATATGGGTGGACTTATTGAAGACAGGCATGTAATAACAGAAAAAAAGCACATTTGAGAGCAGGCTGTGCAAGTGATACAGAAATAGCTTTGACATTTTTGCAACACCATTGTTATGTAGCTCTACATAGTGCCTGGTACAAAGGGGTGAGAAGCTGAGAAGAAGAGGAAGAAACTTTAAATGCTCATCTTATATGAAAACTGCAGTGTAATTATACTAAAAATGCTCAGATGAAGAGTAATTGTTCAAATAGTTTTGTCTCTTTAATTCAGTATGGCTTTACTGTGCTTTCTCGGTAGTGTGATCCCCCTCCCTCTCCGTTTTCCCTGGGGCAGGTGGAGCTCAGGGGAGGTGGCGCTGGTGGTGCTTGGCAGGAAACATACACAACCCTTCATACTTCATTAGTGTTTGCTCCCTACCTTTTTATTCTCCATCCCATCCTATTCCACTGCCACCCCTGCCTCATTTATGGCAAGGGTCTCCTGGGGAATTAGTTCTCCCTCAGGGTGGTCCAACATAGGAAAAGGTGTTTGTGTGTAAGAGGAAAAGTTTGAGCATGACCATGCACCTGAGCAATACAAGCAGTACTGCAGAGTGTTGAAGCCCATACATTTGGTACTTCCAAGGCTCCGTTGACCATCCCTTAGGTATCATGTCCTTCCTCTTCTTCATTTTTCCATCTCTCATTTGCAGTACATTATAAGTCAAAGGTATGAAAGGCATGAAGGCTGCGATTGGAATTCCTCACTCAACCACTACAACACAAGCACTTCACTTTTACAGTTTGATCTTCTGGATAAAATTATTAAAATATAAAATATTTTAAAGCCTTCATACACATTCATACATGCAGTATACAAACGCACATATTGAAAGAAAATAACCTGCAAATGCACCTGCAAAAGTTATCTTCTAATGTGGATACTTCAAACACCCTCTCTGCCCTGATAAAAGCAGCAAGTGCACACCTACCACAAGAAAAATTAATAAGTGGTGGTGCATCGCAGACCAGCCTCTGTGACCCTTTAGCACCCTTCAACTCCTTCTTTCACTCACAGTCCCTCACTTTCTCAATCTTTCTCTCCATCTCTCCAGCAACCTCATCCCTTACTCCAGCTTTACAGAAAGCCCTTGACTAACCACTGTGCGTGTCTCTGTGTGTCTGTGTGTACAAATGCCCTGAATTAGAAGCACTTAGAAAACCACAGCTGACGTAACAGCAGCTTGGTATGGGGTCACGACATTACATAAGCAATGTCAATGACAATATTTAAGATAATGTAATAAAAATAAATCATACAAAAGGTCAAAGAAATATTTTGTCGTTCTAAAAAATTCAATGACAATTTTCTTTATAAATTGCAGGTAGTCTAGACCTGCTGATAGTTCTATTCCACACTTAATTTCCCGGATAAACAAATTTTTTTAGGGTAAATCTAAAAAGTAAATACATATTCATTTCATAGGGCATTATGTGTCTATGTATGTGTGGAAATCAAATTTATACCAGCAAATTGGGTACCATAACCATAACCATACCATAACCATACTGTAAGTAAGTGAAAGTCTGATTATTATAATTCTGATTATTTTTTGGTGAAATAATAAAACAGCTTTCACATACTCAATACTAAACTTCATAAATCAGGTGTTAAACAGGATTTCTTCAGTCCATTTTAGCAACAAACCAATTTTGCTTGTATGACTGGGAATCTAAAGAGATCCCCTTTGATTAAATACATTAAACATGACTACACTCTAGCACTTTCCCTGTACAATAGATTATTGCCATTATCTTAGAATTATAATTACATTGATATGAGACAAGGGTTAGCTTTTCATGGCTTTTCCGTGGTCTTGAAACAACTGAGTACAGCTGTGACAGACAACATGGCAGTAGAGGTGCTGATAATCTGTAGGAAATTTGGCCTGAGGTCACTAGGGAGAATCTAGAAGAATACATGGGATGTCGCTTCCATTTATTCCTGGCTCAAACAGTGTGGTTTGCAGTGTTATGGTGAATCTGCTGAGCGAAGGGAGCGAGAGGGAGGGATAGTGCATTTGCAATGTTGAGCCATAGATATTACTCCCTTGCCCGAAGAGTAAATGTTTGTGACTCAATTGTAACACAATTTCTAATGATACTTTCAGGAGACAGGAGACCACAGATGACATGCTGATCCCATTGTCTCCTTGTCTCAATCACTGGCATGTCACTGAGGCCGGTGCCAGGTCATTTGTCTTGAGCCTGCACTAAAGAAGAGTAGAAATTCACCTGCTATCTTATACTGATTGGATCAAATCAAACATTTTTCTTGACCTAACTGAGCTTGCAAATGCTTACAATTGAATGAATGTCTCTACACCAGAGACAGAGAAGAAAAGTATTTTCTCACAAAGGCAGATAATAATGCATGCTATTCCCACAGTCCCACTGTATCAACTCTTACTATAAGTGCTTTATTCCCAAACACAGCTAAAGCCAAAGCAACATCTCATGGTAGTGAAATGTGAAAACTGCAAGTGGTTTGTACCCACAACTTTCCCAGTGCTTCTAACCATGGGAAGAGGCTAAAGACGCTAACATTTAAAGAGCAGAAAATAATCCCACCACTTGTCCCTGTGCCCCAGGAGAAAGTGGTCATGTTAGTCTCTCTATCACATCCACTTAGTGCAAAACATTTCCCATAGTCCCTCCAGGAAAACTGAACACCCACAATGTAATTACAATGGGGGGAAAGGCATGGTCAGAAAATAAATGTTTACTTGCCATATTAGGTGACCGTCACCAGGGGTGCATTATGCTGGCCATAACTACGAAACACAGAGAATTTATTCAGTAGGTTGTTTTAAACAGCTAGTACCTAAACTGTGGGACTCAAGCCAAGGCCTTGTCACTAAGATAGATCTGTGATTACTGTATAAAGCAGACCAAGGAGGTTTTGCCCACAAGTAACAAAAGCAGACAGAGGGAAGATCAAGGATCAGAGCAATAATGGAGAGGAGAGAGAGCCGTGAGGGAGGGACGAATGTGAAGCCGAACAGATTGAAAGTGTCAGCGCCCCACTTTACAGCAGATGGGGATTTCACGATGCACAGCTCTCTTCTCGTTCTCTATTTACTATTCTCCCACTTAGGCTTAGCGAGAAGCAACTCTTTAGTGAGACTGTCATGGCTCTTGTCTAAATACATTCATATTCTGCTGCACAAACAAGTGCAACACAATTCAGTGTGGTGATATGAATTTGTCAGCACCAATATATGGTTACTTCTGTGTCTATAAGAATAAATATAAGCACGCGCAAAAATATGCTCTTCAAGCTACAGAAACCAGAGGCGTTAGAGTGTAATTGGCTGGATATGCACACACATTCTGCTGTCTCCATCCTCAAGGACTGCTGTGGGTTCCAGCATAGATCACCCAGCTTGCTAATGAGGGAGAAAACTAATATTTGGAGTGCATTAATATTGTTGATCTGAGGTGGCGCTGAGGCTAAGCACACCAGACAATGCTTGTTTGTGAAATATGCTGGTGTTTATGTATTGGAAATGCTGTGGCGGCCAGGCGGAGAGCATCACTGCAGAGCCACTGAACCCTGCAGATCCGCTCGCACGTACTCAACAGCAATCCATCCTAAATCCTCCATTACCCGTCCTGTATGTGTGCAGACGCACGTAGTGTCGAACACACAGGCATACATTACACGCACACACATGTACAAACACGTGCTCACTGCCAGAGAAGGAAAATTAAGTTGAACCAATTTACATGTTTGTTTATATACACATCATCCTGTGTTAAGTCTGCTTCTTCTCTCTTTCTTTTTGACAGTGATGACGTGAACCCTCACATATAACACATGTAATTTATGCCACACACATCATGATTCTGGGCTTTCAAAATCTTTTCTTTTACAGTTTTTTTATAAAAGACTATTTATAAAAGCAAGATTTATAATACAAAAATCTGCCTGAAAATTAGATCCTATTGGATTTTTGCAGTTCAAACATACTGTAGTTTCACAATTTGCTTTTTTTATTACTGAACTTTGAAGAACTCGTGCTTATCTGTAGCATCATCAAGTATTCTTTTTTCTTAACTTTATTTTACTTGAAGAATACTTTGATACTCGGTTGACACTTTTTACTGTAAACTGTAGTGAGCAATGTCTTGCAGCAGGAAATGGTACAACCATACTGTAAGTAAGTGAAAATAAGTAAAATTCTGATTATTATAATTCTGATTATTTTTTGGTGAAATAATAAAACAGCTTTCACATACTCAATACTAAACTTCATAAATCAGGTGTTAAACAGGATTTCTTCAGTCCATTTTAGCAACAAACCAATTTTGCTTGTATGACTGGGAATCTAAAGAGATCCCCTTTGATTAAATACATTAAACATGACTACACTCTAGCACTTTCCCTGTACAATAGATTATTGCCATTATCTTAGAATTATAATTACATTGATATGAGACAAGGGTTAGCTTTTCATGGCTTTTCCGTGGTCTTGAAACAACTGAGTACAGCTGTGACAGACAACATGGCAGTAGATGTGCTGATAATCTGTAGGAAATTTGGCCTGAGGTCACTAGGGAGAATCTAGAAGAATACATGGGATGTCGCTTCCATTTATTCCTGGCTCCAACAGTGTGGTTTGCAGTGTTATGGTGAATCTGCTGAGCGAAGGGAGCGAGAGGGAGGGATAGTGCATTTGCAATGTTGAGCCATAGATATTACTCCCTTGCCCGAAGAGTAAATGTTTGTGACTCAATTGTAACACAATTTCTAATGATACTTTCAGGAGACAGGAGACCACAGATGACATGCTGATCCCATTGTCTCCTTGTCTCAATCACTGGCATGTCACTGAGGCCGGTGCCAGGTCATTTGTCTTGAGCCTGCACTAAAGAAGAGGTGACAGGGACGACACCATAACAAGGATGACTCACCCTTTCAAGCTTGGCATAAAATCATCAGCCATTTGCATTTGCCAGCCCTTGGTTAATTTGTTTTGACTGGTGAAAAAAAAAAAGTTGTGTGAAAAACGTAATTGCCTCCTGCTGTTTTTTTGTTTTGTTTTATTTGGGCCATCCAGTTCCTGGTGGACAGTGTGTGTCTATATTAATAACAGTTATTTCAGCTATCTTACCTCACTGGACTGGCTGATTAAAAAACTAAATGAAAATTCTAATGAAGCTGATATCTCTCTGACCACCAAAATCCCCAGTCCCTAACCTCCTTTACCCCCCCCCCCCCCCCCCCACACACACACACACACACACACACACACTCCCGATGCCAGATAGTCCAATACCTCACTATCTCACCAGAGCATTCTGGCAACCACAGCTTTCATACAGATTGTATCTCCAGCGCAGCAGTGTCAAGCTGCATCAAGGTCTGGTGCAGGCGTTAGCTCATGTGGCTAACCAGGGAGGCTGCAGATTGAATTACGACTCTGCCTCATGTGGGCAGAATGAGCAGAAACACATGTGTCACTGTCGCTGATTTAATGAGCACATTAAGCACATCAGCACACTCACCATAAAGCGTCTGCACAGACATCTGCATGTTGTCGAAATAAGGAATCCTCTTACTGGATGCAAGTAAAACCTTTACATCTCATTCTTTTTTTTTCCTTTCTTAGAGGTGATCTCAGTTTAAGGTCAAGATCTCTGGAAAAATCAGCATCCACACTAAAACACTCGACTGTTGTTTTCATATGGAGGGTACATTTTTGGATGTTAAAAAAAGCTGGTCCTGTGGAGGCAAGGCCAAAATGTTAAAGAAAAGACATATCTTCAATTTTAGTCAGCTTACTTGCTGAAACAAAAAAAGGTCTGTCTTTCTCACTGTCTTTTGCACAGGCAGATGATGTACTAAGATGTAAGGTAGGTGCATGGACATGCTACACCAGCAAAGGATTATCAGTATTTCCAAACAAACTCTGAAAAACTGTAACTGTCCTGTAAGGTCTAACATGCATGAACAAAGCGAGTGCTACACACTAACAGCAGGGACAAGAGGCAAAGGGAGCAGTTAGCACAATAGCATCTTAGCTAGCAAGCTTCAGTTGGCCCAAATCAATAGTTATTTACTCCCTCCAACTGGCTGGGGACAAGAGAGAGAGAAAGAGAGAGCAGGAATACATGTGTGAGTGAAAGAGAGATGGTGGGTAACGAGGCAATCAATTTCAGTTGTAACAAAAAGAAAAACTTAAAAGAAGTCCAATGCTGCAAGGAAATGAGAAAATATCTGAACTAAGAAGCAACTAATAAATGTCAAACCATGTGTTCTTTTATAATCACTCCATCCATCTTTCTCCGTATGCTGCATATACTGTGTGGTATGCAAGCAGCCTGGTGGAAATCAGGTAAAACCTGGTATCTGGACCTGGGTGATTCTGCATGGTGATAGGCTGCTTTACAGAAGAATGCCAGTGTTATTCACTAAAGCAAATAATGTGAGAATGAATGGGGAAGAGATATCATCTAAAGGTGTGTCGGCATGAATATGTGTGTGCTGAGTGGGACTGTATCAGTGAGTGTGCTCAAAAACCTGTGTGGAGAAGTGTGTTGGAGAGGTGAAGAGCTGTACAAATGAGGGACCGTATTGGCAAGCCTGGACTGAGAGAGAGGGAGATGGTGAGGGCAAGGAGATAAGAGTGCCACAGCAAACAGCAAGTCAGACCAAGTAATGGAAAAAGGAGGGGTTGAAGAGAGAGAGAGACTGAGAAAGATACAGTGGCAGCATTAACACCTGGAAGTAATTCTGAGAGGAAAAGCAGGCTGTCTAGCCCTGACATACAGTCTTACAGTTGTGAAGATTGAACCAGTGTTGCCGTGCTTGGCTGTAAAGGCTCAGACAGAGACAGCACGGACAGACATTAGAGGTCACATCCCATCCTACAACACCAGCCCTGTAATTGAATCTAAATTAAAGCCAGTGCTCAAATAATCCATTCCACAGATCATTGCTGAGTATGTTACAACCAAAGCCCGAACTCTGTGCTGTACAGTACATTAAAACCCTTCATTACCATGAATAAATCGCCTAACAAGATATGAAGTGCCACTCCACATTGGATTCTCCTCTATACAAGGAGAGCCCAATGTACTCTGGGATATGGAGGGAGAGAGAGAAAGGGGGGTGAGAGGAGAGACAGGCGAGATAGTCCAATCACTGTCAGTGACCATGAATTATACATGAGTTGTAGTTTTAACACTGTCTGCTCACTTCCCCGCTTTGTCACCATTAAATATTCACACCAACATCTTCGTAGGCCATTGTTAATTACTCATCACAACAACAAAAGGTCTCATCCGGAAATTGCCAATGCCAACCACTATTAGTATGTGTATGAAGGGGACCGATAGCACTATCAGCTCAGATGGGTGGCTGCACGTCTTTCTTTTTCTTGGCAGGGACTGTCTGGGATTTGTGCTATAAAGTATGTCATGGTACACATGATATCTTAGGCGGATCTACTAAACATTTCCTAGTTTTAATGAATTGAAAATGCCAAGTAAACTGGCTGTTAAACTGGCAAAGATTTTGATGCACACCCTCCTGGTTGATCCAGAATGCAGAACAGAGTGATGGTGAGCAGTGAACATACTGCATTTTGGCAAGCAAATATTCAAAAAGGTTGTGGAAGAACAATGAGAAGTTTCTGAGACACTGAAGAGTCAAATGGTTTCTCAGGAAAATGTGTGGTCAGGCACTCGAGACCTATCGTGACTGGCTGTCAGTACTATTTCCAAAATGATAAATTTAGTTTTGTGGCCTGGTGAAAAGACAAATATTATATCCTCATATTAGAGTCAAACTTGCTTTTGCATTAGATGTATAAATATCCAAGTAGAACAATAGATAATGTATAGTCATAATGTACATACTGTAAACATAGAATTTATGAGCAGACCGGTTATGGTAACTTGCTATCACGCTGGAACAGCATTTCTTCCCTCTACTCATCCAGCAACATCAGACAGGAGGCAGAGAATAACACCTGAATACTGACAAATATGCTTTGAAAAAAAATGTTTTTCACCAAGGGAGAGAACAAAGTGAGCAAGCAACAAGAGTTTTGCCCCCAGAAGCTGAAATGTACACACTTTAATCCTGAGCTAAGCGCCATCACACAGGAACCTTGAGCTGTGTGGCTTTACTCTACTGGCCTGGCTAACAAGGCTTCAGGGACACGCTGGAAAGTCACAAGGCAGAAATGCCTCTTAAAAATACAATCTGTATTTTGTCACACCCAGTGCTTCAAGTGTATCTACACATGTAAATTTGAATTTGCACATATTTATAATAATGTTTAATAGGCCTTGTGGTTCCATTTCTCCAGTCAGCCGCTGACCAAAGTGAAGGAACATGTGCGTGTGTGTTGAGCATGGTGGTAGTCGGGAGGAGGCTGGGGGGTGGGGTGGAGGGTGGATGGTGTAAACACGCCAGCCTACATGGAATGGGCTAATATCCAGTTTGTTCCCTCTCGCCTCAGCTCCACGGTGGCTGCAACGCAATTTCTTCCAATTGACCTCCCTGCCACTGGCACAATCACTCTCCACCGGAGACACAACAGCTCCAGAATACGGAGCAGCCAGCAGCGCAGGCCTGACGCTGGAGGAGCCAGCACTGAAAGGAGGTGGGGATTGAACCAACCATGAGGCGGAAATGAGATGAATTAGAGAGCGAGAAGGAGGAGGCACAGGGAGGTGAAAGAGTACATTTATTCTGTGGGGTAGTGGCAGTGACAAAGCACAAGCATTTAGAGATCATCTAAGGAGGAAATTAGAAGTATTACAGCCAGGCCTAGCTGTTTCTGTGCTTTCTTTCGGTCTGACTTTCAGTTGTTTTGGTCTGAATGGCATTAATAAAACTTTAGAACTATAAGGCATCCGATAGAAAAAACACATAAAAGGCAACGTTAGCTGAAAACTTCTAGGTCAATGATATCCACATTATTAAGAGAGATGGATTCTGTCAGTATACAAATGTCTATGAGTTACATTGCAATAATACAAACATGAGGGAATCACCCAAAGGCCAGAAACTAGATTTATGGAAGTAATAGTCCAGCCAAAGGCTAAAAGGCTTTATAACGGCAAAGGATTTCCAATAAAAGTGAGGTTGGAGCACCCTAAGAGCAGCACTCTCAAGTAATAGGATTAGTAGAAATCAAGAGCATGGCCATCTTAACTCTTTATGTTGCAGAAATCGCTGAGAAGCATCTCTGCCACAGCCAATAGAGCTGTGCTGATGGTGCAAGAAAAATCCTGAACCTCCTCCATGACGCTGGGCCTTTGAACTCAAACACACACACACACACACACACACACACACACACGTACGTCTTGTCTGCCACACAGATGAACAACAGAAAGCAAGTGCTCAGTGTGATGTGCAACACTCTACTCACATCCATGCTCAGCTATGGAGAAACCAAGGAAGAACTGACTAGAGTTCAAGCGATGCAAAGGGATAGTTGAAAATGAGTAATATGTGGAGTAATGAAATGATGTCTCCCGGCTTATCTCTGATTCTCACTCCATTCAACACAAACTGCTGAGTGCACCATGTTTCCTCCAGCTCTTTTCCCTCCCCAACACTCCCCAACACTCCCCAACCACCACCCCCACCTCGGCCATGGTAAGTCTCTGGGACCTGTTCTTCTCATTTCTTTAAATGTTAAATGAAATTAGTGCAATGCATCAGTGAGTTCATTTTTCCCACTGAAAATCACTTGGTAATCTGCTCTGCACATGAAAGGAAGGCGCCAGGGCACCTGAAGGTCGACCACATCTCTGCGCTCACCATGCACTTCCCTTTTTTAAACATAGGAGTAAAATCATTGATTTTTTTGTCCACCTCCCTCTTCTGTATACCCCCCTGCAGACTTATTCCTGTGTTCTCTCTCTCTTTATCTCTCTCCTTCTGTCTCTATGTGCTGCTCAGCTGAATTTTTAAGAGCCAGTGTGTTGGGCTCTCCATTAAACTCAGTGAGCCAGCACATGAGCAGGGCATCCCCTCTGTGCCAGTGTTTATGTGAGTGTATGTGTGGAAGAATGTTGGCATATTTGCATGTATTTGTGTATGTGGTCACAAAGGTATGTTTGCACACACATGTGCCTGCGTGTACACGTGAGACATGCTGCTGTTTTCCTCTCTGTCCTGTGAGTATGCTTAAGTGCAGCCTGCTTCTTTACCCCCAATGCCTAGTAAGCTCATTTCTGCACCTTTGCCATTCTCCCTAATGGCTTGATGGGTCTTTCAGTTCCAAGATCTGGCTGTCTAAATCACCACACCAGACTCCCTGTGTACTAAAAAGAGCATCCCCTCAGCTTTCTGGGAGTATTCACAATGCTGACGGCTCTTTGCTTCTTCCTCCTACAGAGACAGACAACTCTGCTGTGGAAGTGGTAACCACCACAGGGAATTGAGCTGCAGGAGAATGGAGCAGAGGAGAGCAAAGAGTGGTGGAACTGTGCAGAGATTTAATTCACCTCTGAGGGGATGGCAGCTTAATGTATATAAATGCACTTTAACTAGAAGAATGAGGGGAGAAAGGCAGCTGTTAAATGGGGGATCACCATGGCTATCTCAAAGCTAAGGAGTAGAGACATAATACAAGATAATTCAGTTACTATCCAGTATAAATGTACAGCCCAAAGTTTAAGATGGCACACGCTTGCTGTTTGTTCGGTGCTGCTTCTGCTGCTGCTGCAGGGGTCATAAAGATCTGATTTCTTGTGACAAGAAGAGATAAGCAGATGAAAATAAAACCATTATTTTTTTTCTTTGTTAGAGCTGTTGTTTAGAAAGTCAAACCAAATGCACTGCTGAACACATACCATCTGTTGTACAAGATTCAAAAACAGCGGCCAAGTGCTTTCAGATTGCGCAACCAAAAGGCAAAATTTCTGTCATGTTTAAAACTCATCACTTATACTAGAATTATTATTACCTTTTGTTGGAAAAGGCTATGCATTTGTTTGCTTTGAGTGTGTGTGATGGATAAAATAGCAAAGGGCTTTCAACAAGATCAGGTCATAAACTAAGAATGACTTTGTTTCTGTGGAGTAGCTCAGCAGTGATGACATTCAGGCAGGGGGTGGCGGCTCTGTGGCCCTCTGTCTCTCTGCCCAGTCAGTCTGCCATGTGATTCCCAGACAGTGCTCACCGCCAAAACAAAAGTCTACCTTGACCACCTACTGTCCTCAAATCCCGTTTGGCTTTCCCCTCGCTCCTCATGAGGCCTGCGTTTACAAAGTTTGGTTTCATCCACATCATGCAGACAGCTAGCCACTGTCCCCAGCTATGGACTCCGGAGTGTCAGATCTGGGGTATGCTATGACACTCGGGGCTGGCTTTCATCCCACCATCACACACTGACACTTTGTTCACTGTCACACTTTGCCAGGACGTGCTAAGAAAATAAAACTAAGGCTGTTCAGTCGCTGCTCACCCAATGTGCAAACAGACACACATATGTAGACACAAATACACTCACACATGCAGATGCACACACACACACACACACACACACACACACACACACACATACATACCCCTCCTTCTGTAAACTACTCAGCTAGAAGACTACTGTGTCAGCTATTGCGCAGTGGGAGAGGGAGGCAAAAAGATAGACAGAGACAGAAAGAGAAAATAAGCTCAGATAAAGAATTGAATATGTAGGAGAGAATTCATGAGAAAGGCAGCATGAAAGATGCACAGCGACATGGAGGAATATAAAGAACAAGAATAGAGGGAGAGATCTGAAATAGACACAAAGATTGACAGACAAGGGGGAAAGAAGAATGGGAAGGACGGAGAAAAAAAACAGATCATCAGTCGCTGCATTTGGCATTCTTCTGTCTGTCCAGCCTGTGTCTTGTCCAGCTACTCAACTGTGCAGCCTAGCTATTCGAAAGCTTCTCACATAACCTTTCACATTGGGCTCCAACATTATCTTTCACTTCCTCCCACTTCATCGTACTCTCTCTGTCTCTCTGTCTCTCTGTCTCTTAACCCCCTACTGACACCTCAGCTCCTCAGTGTGCGACTGTCCAACAACACTTTTGGACACACAGAGGATGGTTTCTGCATGTGGGAGTGCTTTCACATCTCCTCCCTTTTCTTTTTCTGTTCACCTTAGAAGGGAAGAGTCTGCTTCTCCCAAAGTTGGGTTACACGAGCGGACACATTTCAATATAATGCAATATATAGACAAATGTCAAATACTATTGACTTTCCTAAATGCTAACCATGCATAAACATCAGGCGCTCCTGTCCACCCATCTCTCAGTCTCACTATAACCCTATCCAACAACATCCCTCAACAACTCTAATGAAGCAGGGAAAGAACACTCCTGCGTTATAAAAAGCATGGGGTGAGTTTAATTAAACAATACTAATGAGCAACTAATTAAAAGCTTTCCGATCAAAACAAGTCAGTAATTACCTGGAGCAGAGATGGATAATGAGCACACTACAATCACAGGCAGACAGGCAAACCCATGGAGACCTGAGTAGATCAATTCCCTTAGTATTAATGACCGCTCTCTTTTCTCTGTCTTCCTCTCCCCTATGTCTTTCTCCACTTCAACTCTTTCAATATGTCAGACCGTAGAGAGGATGAGTAAGGGTTGACACAAAGCCTAGAAAGAAGCTCTTGAGGAAACACTGTAGCTTGAGTGTTGACAGAAACATGCAACTTATGCCAATGCCACTCACTCACTGCCTCTTTCTCACACACTTGCTCCATCTATTGATTCTAATATCCTTGTCTTCTTCTTTAGTGGTTTCACTGGTCTCACATTTTCTTTCTAAATGGCAAGTAACTGTGTGGACTGGACTGATTCTCTACAGTGACACAATGGTCTTCACATTCTGGCCACATTGTCAGGTACGGTAGGTGTCTGACTGACTTCTCATTCTGGCACTCCAGCAAAATCCATGACTTGGCTGACAGGGTCACTGCCACAGAGACTGGAGGAGTCAACACAGCTAAACCACTCTGATGCCATGGGATACAACCATGGCAGACCTCATGCTTTATCCATCCAGCGCAGCTTAGCAGGAAGTGAGGAGGAATTGCAGGTGAGAGGAGAGAGGGATGAAAGGGAATGATATGAGTATGAAATTCTACTGATAGACAAATAAGCCCAGAGGCCTGTTAGATAAGACACGAAGACAGAAGATGGTGAAGAAAAGAAGAAAGGAGGAAGATGGGAGACAAAAGCGATCAAAATGCGGTTGGACACAGGAATATGATGAATGGCCAGAAAGAATAAGGCAGGACAAGGGGATATGCAGAGATAGATCCAGCGGCGGGAAGGAAAGAGATAAATAGATGGATAGATAGCAAATGCCCTTGGCATTTTTCTTTCTTTTGATCCTCTCCTCGCAACTAAAAAGATTATCAGTTTCTCAGAAACGCCTCAGTCAACAGGGAACAGTCAGCATCATCTGTTTCCTCTTGTCTCTTTTTTTTCTCTCAGGCAACTCGACAGAAGGATTTTGAATGTGTTATTTCTAAATCTCTATACAGCTAATATGAGGGGACAGTGGTGTATTACAAAATATCTGTCATGCTAAGACAGCCAATACTATCATATTATTTACTAGGGATGGGAATCTCTTGGCACCTCACGATTCGATTCGATTCCGACTATTCAGAGGGCTGCGATGTGATTATAAAAGGATTATCGATGCATCATTTTTTCCTATACAGGATCTCTGGATAATTACTAAGCATTTAATTTGCGCATTAAAATCCAAAAGAAACAGCTCCTAATTAGCTTAGAAGGACTTGTTTGCATCCCTAATTTACTTCATTAACGTAAGCTCCATGGTCACCACCTTCATCTCTTTAACAACCAGTTGTCAGACTTCTCTGAAAACTGAAATATAATTATTAGGATGTACAGTATGTATACAGGACAGAGCTGCACACCAGTTTAGTCGAAGCTTGTACCTGATGTTCTCAACCCTTGACAAGTAGGTAAGTTAGTACTAATGATATACAGATGAGCTAATTAATATTACTTCGTTACTAATTTGGCTAATGTTACATAACAGCTAAAACGTGCTGTACAGGGGAGATGTCAGCTAGCGCTAACCGCCTTCACTATTTCAGCAGTTAGGGAAACTACAGACTTTTATTAACACATACACACTCTTAACTACACTGCACATTTACTGCCAGGCTGAAATTTACTGCTAATATTTTTCTCCGCTAACTTTCACTATCATGCTGCCGCTCGCTCTCTCTCATTCGCTCGGCCACACACACACAGGATAGTCAGGGAGCTCGCCAAGCGTTGAGTGTCACCATGTTCACACATTGTGCGAGTTAAAATCATTACTTGCCCATTGATATTAATGATTGTGTGACATTTAAGTAGGTTGGTTATTCATTCCGTGTGTCTCTGTTATGTGCGCGCCACAGATTGTCCGCGCGCTGCACTTCCGCGAGTTACGCCTTTTGCGTTCCGTCAATATTACGTTAACAATTAAGATTTAAATAATCGATTTGTTATGATCGCCATTTGTTAATCAATTCATAATCTTCCACATCCGCATCGCAATGTTTCTCCTACCCCTATTATTTACAGTGATAAAAAATATGAAAGGTAGTCTTAATGAAAAAAATCTCCTTTTTTTGCACATAAATGAAAGTTTAGACTCTTGTACTCTTGTACATTGTAATTAAAAATTCAATACTTCTGAGGCAACCAGGATTATTGTTATCCTTGATGTATAATTAAGCAATTTGGCATGACCTATGCACTGCAGCACACACACATGCACAAAGCTTGTAGAGTTTATTGCTCCATCCTCTTTGCACTACTCACCCTGGATGTGTGAACCTTTTAACCAGGTGGGCAGATCAAAACAGCACCTGCTGTGGGCTATTACTGCTCCTCAGCCAATACACATTACACACTTATTGTACCATATATTTTAGCTGAAATATTAACCAAAACAAATTAATAAAATAGATATAGATAGATGAAAAAGCAAGATCCATGCAAAGTCAACTTTTTATTTTAAAAGGTTGTTTATTATTGATCAAGACAGGGCTTTATTATTGACGAGATAATCAATTCTAAACAATTTGTGCATTTATTTCTAAATCATTTCAAGGAGAGTTTCATAATTATTTTTATTTTTCCAACTACGCACCCAAAGAGCATGAGTGATATGCTAATTAGCTTGCTAATACTGAGGCCTTCTGTAGATTGATGAGACTCGCTGATGAAGCCAAAATGATGGAATCATATGTGGAGGCATGGGAAACTGCATAGCCCATAAACGCTATACTGATTGACTAGAAGTGGGGGTGACAGTGGTGCAGTGGATAACACTGTGAGACATCCACCAATGTGAACTTGAGCAAGACACTTAACCCTAGGTGCTCCAGTGGCATGCGACCTCTGCAAAAGCAATTGTAAGTGGCTTTGGATAAAAGCCTCAGCTAAATGAGTAAATGTAATTTAAATGGAAGTAAGTTTCCATTTAAATGAAAGATGTGGGTTAAAATAAAAACACCAATTTTTTGTCCCGAGCTGAATAGAAAGTTCCTGATGTCCGAGCATCTCAGACGCAATGACCTCCCAATGCAGACGAAATGTCAAATTGTTGGAGCTCAACGTCTGCAGCTGATACCAGAACCCAATCTCACTCCAGCAGAAACAGGTGTGAAGGCACAAGGTTACGTTCAGCCTTTTTTGAATGTCACACACTCAAAATGGAAAAAGAATTAATTTAGTGAATCCAATTCATTTACATTTTTCCAAACCAGTGCACACAAACCTAAGCCAGTTATACTTGCTTGAGTGGTCAGGTACTAAGTACTGTATTAATACAGTATAGCAAAGATTCTGATGACAGGTCTTGAGGTTGATGAACTTTAACAAAGCCCAAATTCTTTATGGACTGGCATGTAAATTGACAATGGATTAGTGTCAGTCCATGTTAACACTAAGCAAGAATGTGAGCATACAAATTGGTTTGCCCATCCTCAACTGCCTGCATTAGTTTTCACCAGTGATACTGTTGCAAAGTCTGTGTTAAAGCTTTAAAGTGAAAAGGGCAAGTGATGTATTCTGAGCTTGTTACATAGTGGGTCATAGAGTACACTCTCACTCAAACACACTCAACACAGATTTGAATTAAACAAAGATGCTTCACTGTGTCCTTCATTAAACCATCCCTCCAAATAGATAAACAAGGTAGGAATCGTTTCACAAACAATTTCGCAAAAAGCTGTGGCAGATGTTTACTTGAGCTGTTGTGGGGGCAGCTTCTTTTCACTGTTGTAATATTTTTTTAGACAAACAGATTAGAGCTACACTTTAGCAGAATACTTTATATACACAGGTATACACAGACATGCACACAAATATATATCACATGTATAAACACAGTTGCACTGTGACAAACTGACAAATTAAGGCCACTTATTTCCTGAAAATTGTCAAGAAACATTTTCACTCCCCATTTTCTTTTCTTATATCCTACCCTAAACACTATAGCAGATAAATAATAGCTTATTATTTGTAATAGAGTCTAATGAAGATTCAGTTAAGTCTCTGTGTTTGATATATATTGGTGAACTGGATTTGTGCTTGCAGCTGTAAGGGGTTTCCAGTGCAGATCTGAAGCTTCAGCCTCTGCAGGACAAAGCAGCCGACTCTGGCAGACAGCTACCTCAGATCACACTACATGTGTCTACCTCCTCTCTCGACTACTCTCATCTCCTGTCCTCTCTTTTCCACTTTTCTCCTCTTCTGTGAGGAAGGGGGGAGGAGAGACAGATAAGGCTGCTTCCTCAGAAATTACCTATCACAGCTGGGCAATGTGTTCAGCATTGCTGTCTGAGAAATGCTGAATTTGTCAATCCAGTTCAACTGAAAGGAATATGTGAGCTCAATTTTAGCTGTAGTTTTTAAATGAGTCAAGTACTGTGGGTGTATGGATATCAGAGTGCACTCTGCATAACTAAAATGGCAAACAAATCATGCTCTGTAGCTTTTATTCACATTTTCTGTACCGAGATTAAACCAGAGTGAAGACCTTCACAACCTACGATCAGAGGACATTCATCCCCAGCAGCAAAACAGACCTGATCTGTATCAAGGTAAGATTGCTCTCTGGCAGTACATACTACAGTGGATATATAACTAGCTACAGTAGTTATCTGCAGTGGTGCTATGAGAGGCCATCATAAATTATAATAAAACAGCATGGCAAGACCCAGCACACTATTATTACCAAATCTGCAGTTACAAAGCACAGAAGTAATTTTGGTAATGTTTATGTATTACTTACAGACTGCAGGGGGTATGCTTTTCATTATCTCATTGTAAGAGGTACATTTCAGTGGGAGTTGTACTCCTTTAACCCCGAATACAGATGATGAACAGGTCTGTTTCTGTACCTATTCAATATATTTTTCAAGTTAGCCTTGGGCCTTTAGGGGCCTCTTGTTCACAAAGGCAATCTCCATGATGTTCAGAGGCTATAGTCACTCTCCTATCCAGCATAGCCCTTACTTTGGTTGACTAAGTGTTTATAAGACACGTCTGCCTGTTCTACTCTGTCTCCGTGTATGCCTGGGAGAGATGTAGCGCTGCTGTGTTGCGTTGATGTTTTATGCTCTATCTGGGACGCATCTCTTAGTAACATGCCACAGCCTAACTGGATCACAGATGAAGTGCTATGATTGGAACAGATGGGTCTAGGTTCACTTGCTACCACTCCTGTAAAGGCCTGAAATAGACTTGAAAGGACAAAAATGCCAAAGGTGACAATTGCTGAGATGTGATCAGTTTTACTGGAATTGTCTATACGAGTCATTCAAGGTGGCATATCTTCAAATATTATGCAAGTCTTCACAGAACAGTGAGACTAGGGATGAAACGGTATGAAAATTTATCATATCACGATTATAGTGACCAAAATGATCACAGTTTTCAATATTATCACTCTATTGTAAAAATGTGCCGAAGAAAATTCAAATGTACTGATACACACACTGAAACTATTTCAACAAGTTTTATATTGGAAACTACAATTAAAATTGCCATTTTGTTTGCATAAACAATAAAATAACAGCCAATACCTTTTGTAAACATATGAAAGCCATCTAAGTGTGCATTATCAAGATTTTATATTTTATATTATATAGGTAATACAATGGCCCCATGCACAATTACATGAAAACAAATAAGTCTTTAGAAGACAGTGATAGAAACTGCAATGAGCCCAACAACTGACGTCAATACAGAGGAGTCTGTAGTGTTTTTCCTGTTTTCACACTTTTACAACTATCTTGATAGCTGCTGGGTTTAAAATGAACAAGATATGCTGGTTGGTTGACCAAACCTTGTCTTAATAGCCTCTTAATCGGACAATACTCAATTCCAACTAAGAAAAGCAACTGTAACTTCTCTCAACTGAACTCTTTCCACGTTAACTTCCATACAATGATCAAATCCACAATCTACGTTGGGTTTAACAACCAACTATGACTGGTTCCTTTTCAGGAAACACACATCATGCACCACTGAGATGATTCTGAGGCTAATTAACTTTGTTTATACCAGGCTAGTAGGGAGCAATCACTAATTCTCTTCATCACGCTCATTACTGATGAAAACCTCCACTCAGATCAACAAGATTGACTTGGAGATTAGTTTGCAACTTCCCTTCTAACTTGGAGAGGACATCAAAACTTAGATGTGCTGCTGAGGTGAACAGAGTGGACAGTGACTAATGTAACATCTGGTAGTACGGGACTGATTGTGACACCTGGGAAAAGGGCAGTGCTGTACATGTTGCCCCTCTTCAATCAGGAAGACATTCCTCTCATCACACAAGTGAAATACAATTCTAAATTATTACCCGCCAGCATCCTAAATGTCAGGCCTAATTTGTAAATGATATGCTACTCCTAATTACGCTGATATTTCCAAGAGCAAAACAAACCTCTCTCGTTCTCTCATTCACTTTCTGTCTCTCCTCCCTCTCTAACGCTCTCTCTGGAAAAAGAAGAAAATCTTTCTTCTTTTTATATTTAAAGTTTGACTGCCTTTTTTGTGGAGAAGAGCAATTCCATTATCACAAAAAAACACTTAAATCTAACATTTAAGAACACTCATCTAACATCCTGGGGTACCGATGTCCAGAAGGTTACAACAGCTGTCAATAAGTACCTGAGAGTCACCAACTCAGAATCCCCAGACCGACTGGAAAAATGTAGGTGGTGGAAATGAGTGAGTAAAACATATCAATCCCAAAAGGATATGAGCAAGGCAGTAAAACTTCAACTGCTCTAATGGAGCTGCTAAATGTTCACCTCTACTGTGCACATTACAAAAGTGTGCAGTCTTTGCTAAATGCAGATTTTCCACAATGTGGATGAGTTTATAACTCAAAAACTAATGGTGAAATGTTGTAATGTGTTTGGTTTGTATTGACCTTTCATGTTCTTCCACTGTAATGTTCGTGTTCAGACATTGGGCACAGTATCCATTCCCTACAGTGTCAAAATGTCTGTGGCAGAAAAGTATTTAAGTGGTGTGTGATAATAAAGTATTCTGAGGATGGTGATACATGAGGTCACCACAGGGGTTAAGACATCCTTTGAGTTATGTCAAATGAGTCTTCGGGCTCCAATAGGCAGCACTGACCCTGAGGGTCAAAGAATAGGTCACGCTGAGACATCTCACAGGAGATGAAAAATCGTTCCAACATCTTAACCCACTGGGTATTACTATCATCATTAGAGATGTTTTTCACAACATAGCCTTGGGACAGAATAAATGAGCCTTTAGACAGAATAAATGACTGGTCTGAAAAAGGCCTTGCTTTATCACTGTAAGGGCAGAACTCCATGAGTCCCTGGTCTCCATTAGAGGAGACAATGTGATTTTCTTTTGTGGCCTCCCCACGGCCCTCTCTCAGTGTGAGATGAGTTGAGTCTTCAGCTGCAGCTACCAGAGAGACATGCAGACAGCCATACTGACTTCAGCTACTATCATTCAGATGTGGAGACTGAATGAAAAAGTTGGCATATTTGAAAGACATTGTGTCTGGAGAGAGAGCGCATTAGGGCTTCAGAGCATCTGGAAGAGGACTGTGGGCTAGTCAGTCCTGATCTGAGAACCCCGACAAAAGCCGGCAAGCGCAGGGCAGACTCAGGCATCCCATTAGCCTTTGAGTCTAAATGTCATTGTCTCCACTGGCCTAGTTCAGCAGACTATTCCCCTCTCCCCCCACAGTGCAAAAAAACAAACAGAAGCAGGAAAAATAAGTCAAATGTCATGTGAGACTATTACAATGAAGTACAATCTCATTTAAGCCACCTGCTGATCATGCAAATTTATCATTTTTGGTTGATTTGCAAAAAACAATTCACAATTTAGATGTTATTTTGCAAAGCACTAAACATATTTCTTGTGTGTGTGTGTGTGTGTGTGTGTGTGTGTGTGTGTGTGTGTGTGTGTGTGTGTGTGTGTGTGTGTGTGTATGAGTGCATACAAGCATGGGTGTTTTTGTATCTGAGCGCTGTGTTCATCCTGGTTGCTGCAGCCTGGGGCCCTGCCCTGAGAGTGGCCCTTGATGCCTGAGTGCTTTGTGTGACATTTCCCGGTAAAGGCCATTGCAAATAAAAGCATCTCCACAAGGAATAACAACACAAAATTCTCTACCTTCTTCAGTGAAATGATAACGTTATCCCAATATATCTTTCACATATGTCTTTTTACAGTACAGCACACGAAAACCTATCCCTCCTTCTGCCCATTTTCCAGACTGAAGAGTTGAGAGATTCTCAGTCTCCTATTACTTTTCCTGTAAGCTCTATTTAACTGGTGAAAGGCTGTCCAGGCGTCATGCATACTTGTGGTTAAATAGACCGCTTGAAGGGGGAAAAATCTTTTTACTTAGCTTTAAGTAAATCTCTGCAAAGCAAGCTATTTAAGATAGATAGATATCTATACCGATGGAAACAAATGGACACTAAGGAGGACAGTTTGTGAGCCAACAAACAACTGCAAACCAATTTATACACTCTAAACATGGCAACAGAAGCTTACTGGTGCCAAAAGACTCGCACAGCATGCGACTGGCATGCAAAGCACTTGCTCTCTTTCTCTCTGTCTCTGCATTAATTGCATGCATGCTGTTTTAGCAGACATAAGTATACTCCAGCCAATTTGTTGGACAATAGAATCACATTAACGGCATCTGCATTGTACTCCTTGCCCCAATAAATACCCTGCTCCCTTTAACTGAAACGCTTTCTCTCACTTGAGTACACTATTTGTTTAAATTTGAATGACCCAAATATCTTCTGTTTTGTTAATTTATTACCTTAAACATTCTTATTCTCCTCTTTCCTTATGGCTCTCCTACATACGTTAATATATTACACACAATACCTACAGAATCTGGTAGTAAAAGAAAAGGTAGGAGAAATTAATGACTAGTGTTGGCTTGTGTTTTTGGCATGGCAGCATATTGCTCGCTGGGTTTCCATCCACATTTAGAAAGGGCAATAACAGTTGGAGCCAACTTCCATCCTAGTGCTCAGAGGCCATCCATTGCGTTTCATCTTATCTCATCCTATCCCAAACAGCAATTAGCTAACCCAAGCCGCCACGGTCTAAATCATATCCAGCATCTCTGGCCTTGGTTTACCATCCCATTACACACATTCCATGTAACTAACCTCCTTTTTTATGACTCACAACCCATCCCCTCATACACACACAAACACACACGCACCCACATGTACACCATTGAGGTTGCCTGGGTTTGAGGCTAACCTATTCATCATCAAATGTGCTTAGCAGTGCAGTGTGAAAATTAAACATTATCAAAGTGAGTGTTGGTTTGAGAACAATTGGCAATCTTCCATTAAGTCGCCAATGAGGCCACAGTGGTTTTAGCTTTAGCACAGTTAATGGTAACATTTCCTCTCCATGTCAGCAGCATATGGACACTTATTGTATACACAGTCAAAGTGAGGCTGAGAGGCTGGGATGCCATTTTTTTTAAATATAAACAGACACAAAACTGACTTAGATCTTTCAGTCTGCAAGGAAATATCATTGTTTCAAATGTTTAAACCTATTTTGAAATAAAACGTTACCATTTCCGTGAGATGCCTTCCAGCTGTTGTTGTTGGGAAATTAGATTAAGCTGCTGTTAGCAAATTTAAAAAGGCTGCAAGATTCAAATTAAATACAGAATACATACATGGAAATTAAATAACAACACTCTTAAGCTCAATTACCCCTGGTACAACTCAATGGGATGTGAAAACAACAACCACACACAAACACACATAAACATACACACACACACACACACACACACAGAGGCAAAGAAAGAAAAAGAGAGACAAAGGACAAACTGAGACACATTGAGCCTGATGAAAAATGCAGGAAGCTGGTTTAGCAGTGGCTGCGATGTCACCAGGGAATTCACACAATTGTTGACTTCCATGTAGAGAGAGACAATGAGTTCAGCTTCATTGACTTCTACAGAGTCAGTGAAGCACAGTAATTACCATGGCTCAGACAGAGGAGGCGCTACCACCACAAACACTCAGCACTGTTGAGGCACAAAAACACACACACACACACACACACACACACACACACACACGCACAGGCTGACACATACATTAACCTTAACTACGTTTTTAACTAATGCACACAGGCACACATGGAAAACATACAGTAACAAGGTAGAGATTATTCTTTAGCCAAAGAAGCAGAAAAGGAGTAGAAGTAGTTGCAATGCAAGTGATAGAGACAGATAAACAATATCACAGGGGTAGGAATGTGCTACAGAATAGGAACACATAGATCGAGAAGTATGAAAAAATGAGGAATGAGAATCCCCAAACAATCTAATCTGTCCTTGAGTGCCCTCCTACTGCAGCATTGTTCTGTCAGAGCCAGATAAGTTGGGAGGCGCTGCAGTGAGTGAACAGAGGAGAGGAGAGAAAAGAGAAAATCAATGATAAGAGTCTCCACTTGCCACAGTAAAGGACTGAGGTGGGGGGGGGGGGGGGGGGGTACAGGCTGAGGAGGGTGGAGTTGGGGCAGACTATAGGGGACAGCAGGAATAGGGAGAGATGCTGCTAACAGTCTGACTTGGGCTGATCCTGGGTTGGTATGAGCATTTTTTCATCTGCAATAACCTTTAACAATCCAGAAAATCATAATGTCAACACACAAAGCCCAATGTTGTAAACACGTCCTGACTTTCCTGTTCAAACACACATTTTAATTTGAGGGCAAGTTTTCTCTGTGGCTGAGACATAGGTGGAAAAGAGAAAAGAAGCCCATTCCTCTACATCCAAGATAAGGAAATCCCTTTTCCCCTGATGATGACATGAGAGTACATTATGCTTAATTTGCAGACATCCCATCAGATAGGTGTAATATATACAACCTCTTTGTCTCCCACCTCGGGTCACCCATCCAGGGCCTGCTTAATTCATTAAACGCTATCTTAAGTGGCTGAACTGATGGACTTCCATTATTCAAAAAGTTTCAGAGTAAGTCCTCCAACACAATTACCTCTGAGCACTGGTATCTAAATTAAAGTTAAATATTTAGAAATGCTCTCTAAAGCTGCTAGAGGGATGGGGCTAGCTGTTTTATGTGTTCATTTCCAAGATAAATCTGAATGCAAACAGATGAAGAAGAAAACAATTTGCTATAAGTCTGTTCTGAATTTCCTGAGCGCTGTGGTGTTCTCTGTCCAAACATTCAGTGGTTAGGAAAAAAAGCAAGCTTACACATGTTCATATTCAAAAGCTGAGATACACACACCAGGACCTGATTGTGGATTTCCAACAGGAAGGAGCCTCCTGTCGCCATTTCAGGAGAGAATTTAAAGGTAATCCAAGTATTTGGATCAAACTAGAACTGGACTAAGAACCGTTACAATAATAGTTAAGGCGGCCACGCTCAAACTGGCAGAACACGTTGGTAACTGGGGCCAACTCTGAAAGATGCCGACAACACTGATAGGGAACCGAGGACCATCCCTCATGGATTTATTCCATCAGTAATGCCAATTGCCAGCCAGTTGGGCAGTTGTTGATAGCCTCACAAAATAGGTCCACAAATCTTGCTTTACTCATTGTGGCTCAGGCACTGCCATGGTTTATTGGCATTTTTACAGTACTCACTAGGCCTAGGCAATAAGGTCAGACTTTATCCTAGCGACAGAAGACTGACAGGTGCTCTCCCTTACAGAAACATCAACATGAATGATTCTTGCACCTGACTGGACAAATGCCCAACTTGCTGGTCCATCCTTTGGCTTCTTTCAGCTATTTACTTTATTTTACAAGGAAAAAAGAGGTGGGGGGTGGCATTGTGATGTTAGCATGTTGATGGCATTTAGAACAAAGCACCGCTGTACCTTCGGCAAGTACAGCCTCAGAGAGCCACTGGTTTTACTGTATTGTGGACCCGTGATCAATTTATCTTAAACACATTCACACACACACATACAGAGCTACATGTTCTGTTAGTGGAAGGAGTTTCTTTGGTTTTTGGCATAGATTAGTGCTTCAGCTGTGAGGAAAGGACAGCCCAATTTGTCAAGAGAGTGCATGGAGCTAATCACATCAAAGGAACTGCTACCCAGGCTAATATCAGCCCACAAGCAGGACACTTCATTCATTAGTCTGCATCTGCAGGACAAATCACTTCTGTGCTGACATACAAAAGCAACACACACGCAAGCAAGATCATGTCTAGTAAAATCTTGCAGCGGGCTATTGACATGAGATAAACAATGCTAAAAATATTTGATTTGATGAATTAAATGTGACATCATATTTCACTTTGTGATTTATTTTCTGTGTAATGGCTCGCACTATAAATCTCTACATGGTTAAGTGGTGCTGCAATGCACACTGCAGCATCATGTGTAAGCAAATGTGTGTGTGCTTCAAAGAAAAATGGCTTTTTCTCTATGGCATAGCTCCATTTAGAGCACCTTAGCCCCTCCTCTGCTTAAGTGGAAATACAGATCAAATGGATGAAAGATGTTTCCACTTCTTCTAAGGAGCAGGCATCTACGAAGAAAATTCTACCCTCTTAGCTATAACAGAACAGAGTTGTGCCCTTCAATGCAGTATCATTTGTCTCTATTTTCTCTGTCCAGTGGGTATCACATCCGACTCAGCATTTCCACACACCCTCCTCTGAGACAAGCCCTGCTCTAGGGCTTTTCTGGCCAAAGATGAGATCACAGTTAAGGTAGAAAACCACAGCTATTCAAACTTCAGGAACAAAATGTTGCCAGTCACTGGGTAGAAACCAAACTGTTACTTATATACTTAACAGAGTTATTACACTGCTGTGTGTCAACCAAAGTACTTTATAGTAAAGGCTATAGCCATCAGCCAACAAGAAGCTATTGAAAAGTACTTTCACTTGAACAGATCACATCTTTACCAGTCCTGTCAACTCAATAATGATCTCGATTTAAAGACAATGCCCAAAGAATGTCATTTATAAACTCATTTATAAAACCCCTTTAAACATCACAGTAAACCTGGAAATGTGTTCATGTGGATCAGCCTCATATCCAGCCCTCTGCACGCCCACAACTATGCTTTTACTGAGGCTGAAATGAGTGTACAGTATTCACATTGTTATGTACCTAACAAGGTGGTCATCAGTAATGGGGATGAGAATGTGTGAAGCTCTATAAAGCCTCTCAGAATGGCAGCAAATTCAAGCTCATACATGTTGCCTGTCACATAGCTGAGATGGCGTTATAATGCTCTGCTTCTGTTCCGTAATTCCTTTTCATCTTAGATTCTGACAATGATGTTGTTGTGAGGTGCTGTAGCGTGATGACGCCAAGTCTTTTATCACCATCCCACTTAGTGTCTTTATTCTGCATTTCTTTCAGTTCATCTCATTTGGTGGAAGAAAAAACAAAACTTCACCAGTTCAATCTTCACCAACAGGCACATCCGATTTTACACACACTTGTGCACTTGCACCGGTTTCCACACAAACAGGAAGCAAACAAAGAACACATCCCTGATTCCACACCTATTTTCTTAAAACACAACAGGAGCTGTCAAATTGTTGTCGCTAAACTTTGTGATTTACCAAACTATGAATAATTTGTGCATAAATTAAGGGAAGGGATAATGAGAAATGCCACGCTTCTGTGATGAGAGGAAATGGAACGCAGCAGTGGCCAATCAACTCGTGAAGATTGGAAATAGAATCAACAACCTCACCTGACATAAGAAACACAGGGATGAAAATCTGACTGGAGAGTCAATCAGCGTCCATGGCACTGGTGTCTGACCAGCTGTGAATGAAGGGGCAGGGGCTTCTGTGTGGACGTGGGGAGATGAGCCGCTAAAGATAAGATGCACTGCCTCCTTAGCTGTCTCTCCTTGCTGGGGGTTGGGGTGTGTGTGGGAGTCTGTTTCTCTGTTCTCTCCCGAGCTTTGAAGCTATAATGCCTCTGATCTGTCATCTATCTTTTGCCTCCCATGCTGTCCAGTGTGCGTCTACTCATGAGCAGGACGATGTGACAGCACTGCAGCCAACGCACAGTGGGAAAGGTGGCCGGGCCTGTCTTTTGGAACAGACAGACTATGCTAATGTATATTCATTAAAGAATTTGGTTCTGGTGCGACAGTTTAATATTAGCTGGCTGCTGTGCAGGCTTGTCATTTGGTCTAGATTACCCCTGCCACAGACATCCAAAGCGTATGCATTTATAAACAACAGAAATCAAATGTTTAACAGCGGGGTGTGCTGTCGAGTGCCTTTTCATTTACCCCTGCACTACAAACAAGCTGCCAACTACTTTATCATGTGGAAGGCTTTGGCCACAAGCTGAAGGACCAACACTACTGTGGATCCAGATTTTGTTAGGTGGTGCTGGTTGATCAGCAGTGGTTCTGAAATGCAGTCAGTGAAAACAATATCATAATAATCTCCTTTTGCTTCCATGCCCTCTCTCTTTCTCACCCACAAGCCGGGGGTGTCTGCCTGGGAGGCACGTCAGCATGTATCTCCCTACGGTCTGTCTCTCTACCACCGTGGCAAATCAATTCTTAATAAACCATCTGAAGGCTTCCTCTGCGATACCTTTCATTTCCCCTCCTCAAAGCTGCAGGGCAAATTAGCCTGCCAAGAGGATGAGAGGGAGCAAGCAGCTGAAGAAAGCAAGAGAGAGGGGAAGAAAAAAAAAAAACGAGCCAACACCTACAATTAAATTAACAAATCACTGTTCTTAATTAATCAGGGAATTACAAGCAGAACCGTTGGTTTGAGACGTGACTGACATGGCTAGTGCACCCTGCATCTGCTTTTGTTAGTGCTGCTGTGGAGGGGAAACAGAGAGAGGTAAAGGAGAAGAGGAAAGGCAGATGAAAGCTTAATAAAAACTCTTCGCAGAGTCCCCTGAGCTGAATAGCGAGGCTGTTACCTCTACTCCTCCCTCCTCTCCTTTCTGTTGGTACCTCTTCCTTCCACTCTCTTATATGCTTGTCATTCCTCCCTTACTTGGTTTCTCTCCCAACCCACTCCAACTATTTCTATCCCTTGCCTATTCCCCCTTATCTCTTCCCCCTCTCTACCTTTCACTGGTTCGGGAACCTATGTTTGCTAATGAGGTGTGATTGGCAGGTGGATTACACCACTGCTTTGTAATCCTTTCATTTCTGTGTTTAGGATAATCACCAACCCCCCAGACCAGGGTCTTGCCTCCTGCCTCTAGGGACAGGCAACAATGTATGTGCGTGCTTGTGCGTGTGCATGTATAAAAGCCCATGCATGTGCAATATTTAAATGTGTGTGACTAACCTTTCCCAAAACCCTGTTCATAGGAGGGCAATAAAACATTCATTATCTCCACCGTACACTGAGGCCAGCAATATGCCAGTCATCATGCTAGACTACCAACGCTCTGCTACATAGTTCATAAACCACTCAATGGTACAGAGTGAACCCATCTTTCTGTCCATCCAAGTTGTAGCTTAGAGCAGAGAAAGTAGCCCATCTGCCTGCTTGCCAACCTGTCTGCAGATCCTCATCCCTTTCTACCCGAGAGATGAGCAAACACTGTCTTCTCTTCTGAGTGTGGCTTCTCCTCTAGCTCTTCTCCTCCTTCTCTGCCTCTCCCTCCCTCCCCCCCTCCTCTCTCTCCTTCCCTTCTTTCCCCCTCACAGGAGCTTGTTCCCTCTGCGGCCACAGGATTCACTTTGTTTTTGATCATTCTCAGATTCAGAGCTAGACAACTTATCTGCTTCTCTACATTCTCCCAGGCCCAGAGGAGGAAAGCGGGGCTTTTTATTACCCTCGCTCTTTGCCTTTTCCTCTGATGTACTGAAAAAGACAATAGACAGATAGGCAGAGGGAGAAGAAAGGGATTCTGGCCAGTGTGCTTTTAAAATTGTGTTGGTCCCGAGGCTTGAAACGGCTGGCTCTCTGGCCTACATTTAGTCATGGAGTTTGACCAATAGTATTACAAGGCCTTATTAGCCTTACAGAGAGATGCAGCAGCACCTGGCTCAGACTTGTATAGAATATCAGCAAAAAGATAATTACAGTTCTCCACAGCAGTCATCCTCTGTATTAAAGACTTTTGCACCATTCATTTTCATATAAAATGAAAATCTTCAGGCTCTCAGAAGAAGCAAGCCTCGTAAACATCAAGGAGTGTAGTTAAATCAAACAACAAATTACCTTTCACACTCTGTATCCGCTAATAAAGTGTTTGGCAGAAACAGACATGTTTAAGAGACAAAAGTGGAATAGACTTTTTACAGCACCATACTATATTTGCAATGACCTGTGGATTGCACTGTAACCCTAAATTCAACAGCCATCATCAATTTATAAATGCATGTATTCATTGCTCACTGGAGTGCAAATGTTAACCGAGTAAATGAGTATGTGCAAGTTAATAACACTCCATGACAACCGTTGCCACAGCTACAATGATCTGTCTATGACGTTTTCTTTTAATTTATTGTGAGAGGTACACCACTGAGTTCACACACAAAAAAGGATTTCTTACATTCCCCCTGCTGACATATAGCTTTACAGATAATTAACCAGCAAAACAAATAAACAACATCATACAAACATAAAAAAGAGCTGCAACAGTTGTTTTAGTTTAGAAATGACTGCTTCATTGTAACATTTTTAGGAAAATTCATATATGTATATTCCGACATATTACAACATCAGCCTACCGGGTTCTCTTATAAAGCAGTTACTCACTTCTCTACTGTAATGACACTAACAAAAAAACACAGTGGTGTAGAAATTACATTAAATAATCATCATCATATTTATCAAATAAGGACTTTTAATCTAACCTGTAGCATTGAAACAACTAGTCAATTAACAATTGGTCGAGCAACAAAAAATTAATGAACATTAAGGAATCTTTTGAGTCAAATATTAAGCAAAATATTCACTGATTCAAGATTCTAAAATGTGAGGATTTGTTGCTGCTCTCTGTTTTATAGTTATATTGTTTATGTATTTAATATATTTAGTTTTTGGATATTTGACGACATCAATGTGGGCGCACAAAACTTGTGATGGTAACTTTTCACATTTTCTGACATTTAAATCAATTTTAAAGATCAATTTCTTAATAAGAAAAAAGATTCAACAACAAACTCAAAGGGCTTAACTAGCCAGCTAATTTTGCCCCAAACCACAGGGCGATATAAAGATTCTCCCTTCGGGGAAAATCAATAGTCTGTCAAAAAAAGCCAGCATCTATCTTGACATTAATCATCAGACACAAAGACAAGAGCTCCTCTTGAAGTGCCTTTGTTAGCCCTGTATTAGCTTTTAGCCGGTTGAATAACGTCGGCCCAGACACTATGGGACTCGTCATTGTCTTCTGATTAATTAACATTACTGGCACTCTGTTTGTCGACCCCCGACTCCCCTATCCTTTTCTCCCTCTGTCCCCTGTGTTCCCGCACAGCTTCCTTGTTCAGAGGCGATGATTCGGCTGTGTGCTGAACTTAAGAACTTAATGGGGAACATTCACAGGGAGTTCAGGACACAATTAGTGATTACCAGCCAGCCATGTCTTCTGAGGGCTCCCATCCTTCGTTTCATCCTCCCGTAACAAAGAAAAGGGATCTTCAAGCAAAAGGAATAGCATATGAGGCTGTAATGCTACTGGATTTGTCCTGCCCACATTCTCAGAGAGATCATACACTTCTGCTGGTTGATTAGAAAATGGACAGAAGTCTCCTTAATTAACAATAATGATCTGATCTCAGTTTGGGGAAACTAGCCAGGGTATAGAGATAATGGAGGACTGGGTTAGAGGTGAGAAAGCTGAACCATTTTTCATGTTCTTTTTTTACATCACTGTTATTAGGAGTTTTTATAACAAGCTCTGTAAATGAGCTTTTAGCCCACTTCTCTTTAATCATGTTTTGTAGTTAAAGATTTTTAGGGAGAAGAGGAGATTTATCCTAACTGAGCTCATGCATTTTTAATTTGCTCAGTGCTTAAACAGTAACAGAAATTTGAAATTGAAATAGCAAAATGGTGTCATCCATGTCTCTTCCACTACCACTGCCTTTCTTTATCACAGCACAACAAAATAAAAAGTGATGGAGCCGTGATAGTTGAATCATCACTTTATTGGCTGTGTGGCTTCATTTCTAACTTAATCAATTAGGCTGTAATTAAAATACTGTCACAGACAAACAGAGGAAGTGGAGGAGTTAGGAGTGAGTGGGCAGGAAGAGGACACCACAGTGTTTGGGCCCAGGCCAAAGCTGTACTGGAGCAGTAGGCGGCCTGGGAGGGGAAATCTGGATCCCATTTGTTTTAGAGTGCCATAATGGGTTTTGTGTTTCTTTGTGTGTTTGCATGTGCATATATATATATGTGTGTGTGTGTGTGTGTGTGTGTGTTTGCATTAATGCGAAATAACAGTGAACAGCACCATATATGATGACGTGCTAGCTGCCTTAGGGTACAGAGCCTTATCTTAAACTCGCTTTTCTACCCTGTTGAGAGGAAAGTGTCTCTCTCCCTCCACTGCACCCTCTATTTCACCGTCCCTCTGACAGTAGCCTTGCTGAAGGACATGGTCAGTGTGACTCTCGAGCAAAGAGAAACAGCCTTGTAGGCTTATCGTTATCCTGCTGGTGTAATCCCTGTCTACCACATCCCAGCAAAAGAACAGCCCTGGGAGCACATTGCGTTGCTCTTGCTCCTCATGACAAACTATTTTACCAAAGACAGTAGGTACACCTCAACAGCCGCTTAATCTGACACCACCAATGAAAAAAACCCTCCTAACCTCAGACAAAATGTGCATGTCTGTGTGTGTGAGAGAAAGAGAGAGTGAGAGAGAGAGCTGGTATTGTCCCCTTGTCATCTTACAGCCTTCACAGCCCATACACACCATCTGTGCATTAAAGAGTTGGAGTCCATGCAAAGTATTTAAACGGGTTTAATGTCTTCAGGAGGGCAATAACCTTGGTCCTGTAGGACCCCAGAAGGCCCATCATATCAAGGCAGGAGGTCTCTTAATGTACCAAGCAGATGACAGGGATTCAGAGTTCACACACACCACAGAGTAACTCAATCTGCAGGAAGTCTCCCACATTTGTTCTTCTACTCTTCTCTTCCCTCCCTCCCATCTCCTTTGTCCCTCCCCTCAAAACAAAAGGAGAAGATGTCAAAAATCTCATTAAAAAATAATGGCCTCCACCTGCTTTCTTTGTTTTCTCATTCTCTCCTGCTTGCCTTTTTAATGACCAGCTTGGAAAAACCTGGAGGATAGCCACTATGCACAGAGCGCCGGACGGCTACCTCAGTGCACACAGCGCATTCAACCACAAAACGCACACACCAAGCACACAAAAGCACATAACTGTTGCACAGCACGGGTTCCCAAGGCTAACAGTATTAATCAAAAGGAACTCCTGCAGGTGTAACGTCTGCCCCCCTTTGCTCATCTCATAAACCACTCATGTCTAGACCTTAACAAGGAAAGAAACGCTCAACCATGTGGCTAAATCATCTATATGAGCCTCTCAGGAAAATCCACACACAATTCTTTAAAACTATTGGACACATACTTCAGGCCTGAGGTTACACATTAAGTAAATATGTGTCAACTGGCTATTTGTAACAGCTCCCTGAGGTCAGATTAGCCTTTGGCCTGAAGAGCATAAACCAGCACCTCAGTATGTCTGTAGAGTCTTTACTGCTTCACAAGACATCCAACAAATGTCAGCCTCATGCGTTTCTGCAATTAATAACCGTAGAAAACGGATGTGTCTGTGCCTGTCTCTGTGACTCTATATCCTCACAAAAATTAGCCATAAACCAAGTAATATTTCAAGCAGATGGCGGAAAGAGAATAAGGATTTTTGTTTTTATTTTGCATTATAACAGAGATTAGATGGTTATATGGGAGGGGGCTGCAGAGACAAAACATGAATGATTCAGCACAACGAAAAGAGAGAATCAAAGAGAGAGAGGACTTTGCGAAAAGATTAGAATAAAGTAAGATACCATGATCCAAAACTAATGACGAGAGGAAACCATAAGAGTGATTTAGACAGACACAGAATGAAACAAAGGAGGCTATATTCCAACAATATCTAATCTCCATGAGGACGCCTGTCTGCTATCGACCCAGATAACTCTGCGGGCTGTGTATCATGAGATTTGGGGCAAAAGGTAAACAGGAAATCAAAACAATCTAATTCCATTTGAGGGTGAAAGGAAAGATAAAAATTGATGAATTGTCCATCCCTATAGAGTGTGTGAAAATAAATGACATCTTTTGTTCAGGCTCTTGTGAGTTACTCATTCAAAGCGAACTTCTGTTCCCACATCAGCAGCACTCTGAACCACTAAAGAGTGTGTGTCAACTCTGATTTTGGGTAGAGGGGATGATAGTCTCTAATTCTTGGTGTATTATTAATATCTCAGGCAGAGGATCCTGTAAGGTTATTTGAGCCATTATGTGAAAATGGTTATGTCCGTTAAAGTGGTGGTGAAATTGATGCTTACTCTTACTTCTGCTCTTGAAGTTGCAAAATGATGTTCAGAATACAAAGCCTTCAGCAAAGTAACAGCCTGGCTAATGGATTTTGAAAAATCACCTCACAGGAAAGCTCACCAACCAAGGCAAGTGAGACTCGTCACCAGGGGCCTTCTGGATGCCCGCTGGAGGACATTTTTGGAAATATTATCCTGGAGAAAATTACAGCTCTGAACAATTTGTTTTATTCAGAATGCAAAGCTTTCTCATCCATTCCTAGTGGGCAATGTGTCTTGTGTATGTGTTTATAACTCTGGAGCTACGAATATGATAGAAATATGGTGGCACTGAAGGGTGGGAGAATGGATCTGGGTCAGAGAGGCAAGGCATAGATTTAAATGCCATCAACTGAATGGTGAATCTCTACTGAATGGCATCATATAAGGACACTGCACTGACACTGAATGTGTGACTGTGTGTATGTAAGGGAGGGAGAGAGAAAGAGTGCTTACAGTGCAACAGAATATGTATTAATGAGTACAATAGCAATCCTGAGCCTGGCCAGGAGGGTTAAGGACCTTTATACAGACACTCAGGCCATTCATTCTGGCTGATGAGTTACTCAAGGGATCTAAGTTTTAACATTTAAAATGGAGCCCAGCATCAGTAGAGTTTCTAAAAACTAATTGATGACTGCAGAGAATATCTCCAGTTCCCTCTGAAAAGCTGGACGTCAGCATCGATATAGCTCAGGTACTGACATGTCCAACATAAGCACATACAGACATTAGAATATCTCTCTCTCTCTCTCTCTCTCTCTCTCTCTCTCTCTCTCTCTCTCTCTCTATCATACACACACAGAAAGTGAGGTCTGCCCAAAACCACCAGTAACCCAAACAAAGTCCAAGGTCAGCAGAGTGGGCTCGCTGAGCTGAAACCACCATCCCTGGCTTTCATTACCAGGAACAGAATCAGCAGAGGGATGCAGAGACACATGGGATGAGGTTACGTTAGCTGGCTCTGTTTATCTGAATGAGTCTGGCCAGGGCCCAGCTCATACTCTCTCGTCAGTGGGATACAAAACACTCCAAATATCATGACAGCGTCTATTGTTGATCCAAATATCAAACCTTCAAATCATTTTAACAACTGAGTATACTTTTCTACACCGCTGAAACAGACTATAGCATAGCGTAAACCAGGCCTGGCAGAACACTACCTTTAATGGTGCCTACAGTGTGGTAAAGAAGCTGTTGTAAGTCTAAAGACACCCCCCACCCCTTTCACCCCTGCTGTTTCTCTATGTTCATATAATGACTTTTATATGGGAATTTAAAACTGTAACTATTGTTGTGAATTGCCGCTATATAAATAAAACTGAATTGAGTTGAATTAATCAGTTTGGTGCTAAAATGTAAATAAACACACCATCTGACCCAACATCATCAATACTCAGCAGTGTAATTTTCAAACAACCATTAAATGTCCACTTTACAATCCACTTTGTAATCTACCAACACAAACTAAGTGGCATCCTGTTTTTATGTGTTTCTGCCATTAATTTTGGTAACTGGCAGGGGTTTTCCAGATAAATTGAGAGTGAATGAATTCACTTAGCAGAAACAACGCATGGTGTAGAATCTATAAATGTTAACTGCACAAACTGTGTTTATCAATGAAAACCCTCAATTGGCCAGAACCCCCAGAATTTTTGGGAAGTAATCTAAATGAGCATCCCTGCTCATCAAAGGAAGATTAATCAAAAATCAAAATGACTCATGAGAGGACATTATAAAAAAGCGAGCAGCGCATTACAAAGACAATGCAATAATAACACTTAATCTATTCTATTTCATACATTTTGGACAATATATCCTAGACTGTATCATGAAAAATTGCAATGTTATTTAGCGTTCTTAGCTTTAGCTTTGTATCTATATTTGCTGTGGTGGTCTCACTAGTATTTTTTATCAAAATGATAAAAATGTGAAATGTAACACCCTCCTCCTCCCTGCTGACCTCCTGTCTAGACCCTGGCATCCTCCCCATCATGGCCAAGGTCCTAGTTCTGTCCTTCCCATTATTCCCCCGGTGGCTAACATGAATATATATACTTGTGTGTGTGTGTGTGTGTGTGTGCGTGTGTGTGTGTGAGTGGAACTGTGCATGAGTGGGTGTCATTACTCCTGCCCCCATGTGACGGTTTTGGGTTAAACAATGTTATTATTAAAGCCTTTCCAGAGTAGCTTCCTGCCTCCCTCCAGTGACACCCTTACCAACTATAAATCAACTGCCTGAGCGCTGTAAATCACATATGATGCGTGTGTGTGTGTGTGTGTGTGTGTGTGTGTGTGTGTGTGTGTGTGTGTGTGTGTGTGTGTGTGTGTACAGCTGCTCTCAGACACACAGTGAGACAACATTGCAGCTGTGAGTGTGTCATGGCAAAGATGAGCACATGTTACTTTAGCAAGATCCTTTCAAACAACACAGAGGAAATGTTAAAGCATAGGCTTTGAATGTGATTTAAGGGAATACTGTGAGTCTGTTTGTGTGTTTATTTGGTCTGATAACAGGAATGTTTTGAAGCTGTGTTTTTGGGTCTTACATTAGAAAAAGGTGTGCAGTAGAATCACACTAAAGCATCTATTGGTAGTAAATTGAATTCATAATGCTGAAAAAACCCTGTTAGACCACTAAAGATTAGTTTATGCCTGAAGAGACACAGAGACAATTTCATCTCCCTGAGATAAATAATGCTCTCTGAAATAAATGGCTCCTGTGCAGCCGTGATGGCTCATTCTGTGATTGTTTGTGATTGTGTTGACACCCCCTGCTGGGCTGAAGACATCACTACCACACCAAGAGCAAACTCACTATCGGTGACAATGTCCCATATCCAGTCCCACTTCCAGCCAGGCAACAATATACTGAAGTTAATGAAACACTAAAATCAAGCCGGTAGCTTCCTCCAGACTTCTATCACTCCAGTCAAGGACAAACACAACTATAGACACAAGAGAGAAAACAACCCAAAAATAATATATTGAACCCTATTGTGCTGTATATGCTTAGTCTACAACGCCTGTGTGTGCGTGTGTCTGTGTGCACACGCACACTCAAGAGAGGGAGTCTAGACAGCTGTATCCCAGCCAGGTCTCTCTCTGCTAAGGAGAGTGAGAAATATATACTGTGCAGCTGCCGAAGACACAGTCGACCCACAAAAGAGCTATTGTGCGCCCACAGCAAAACAATACAGCTTAGCTGAGCTATGAGAAAAAACCATTGGGATCAATAGAGAATTGCAATTAGCCCACATTGGCAGGAGCAGTGCCAGATTAGACACAGGATGTCGATTCCATTTCCTGCACTATCGGGTCCTCAAACTTGGTTGGCTCACTGTGTAATTGGAGCAACACATATCCAACTTGGTAAGACATAGTAGTGTGACGGTGATATAAGATTATAATGATTAAAATATTAATAATAATAAATGTTTGAGAGGTTGAGCAATGTCAAAAAACAAAAATAAATTCTAGCCCACGTACCCCAAAATGTAACAGACAAGCTTTTGGAGTGTAATAAATACCATGTATTGTGTCGAGTTACATTTTTGTTTTAAATTATTCAATACACTTTTTCATCATTTTGCATAAATCAATGCATAAGTGCTACTTCAGTAATTTAAAAACTATGTGGCTTGGCATTGAAAGCAAACTTATCAGCACACACTTTTCCTTTCACCGGCCTTAATGCAGAAAGGGAGCTCTTTTACTCACACTCTAAATCTTCTTGACAAAACATAAAAGAACTGACTCGCCAATTAAAGGTCTTACCTTTAAGTATGCCCTGGCCTTGCAGTACATCCCTCGAAATCAGCACAGAGTAGAAGCTTTGTGAGAAGCCAGCTTGGCAGGGACCACTGGAAGCATGCTCCCCATTATTCCTCTGGAAGGAAGAGAATACAATGTAAAACATCGATAGACATGGATTTCATTGATTTCTTGCTTCTCTTTGGCCCAGAGCAGTGGAGAATAGCAGCATATAGCTCAGCAGTTAGCATAAATTTATTCAACAAGTTCTGGTATTCCTGGTAGGCACATTGCTGATTAAATACAAATACAGACAATGTGATAAAATGTGCTGTGTAACTCCATAAAGAAACCAGCCCATGATGAAATGAGGACAATTTTCGAGTATTGTGCTCAGGGTTAAGTGAGACATGCTGCATACACACTCAAAAAGAGAACTGCATGAATGCAGCAAATTTTTCTGCCTCCTGACTGTGGGTCTAGCAGAGGGGTCCAGAGAAATAAGAAGGAACTGAGCAGTTCTTGTGTGTGAGATGTGTCTGTATGCTCCTCAAATGGTTTGCAGAAAACTTTGCACACAACATTTAGTGCTCACTGTTGGTTAAATTGAATGATCTGACCCACTACAGCCACTACAGGCGCACAAGTAAATGTGCGTGGACACACACACACACACACACACACACATTCACACACACCGGTGCCAAGGCTGGCTGGAGTCTGACTGAAGAGTAGGCATAAAGCACCAGGTTCCTCACCTCTTGGAAGGGAATAAGGCAGAAGTCAAATATTTTTGTATAATTTCTCTAAATGTAGCCTACGTAGTATGAGAGCAATGTCTTTAGTCACAAAAGCGGCAGCGAGAAAGATTTCCCAAAGCTTCTGGTGCGCCGTCAAGAGTAGCCCACCGGCGCCGACTTAATTCAGCTTTTATTGATTAAATGGCGAGAAAGGGTTTTAGAAAACCTTATTACAAAAGTTTAACTTATTGTTGGCTGTTGCTTTTTGGCCAGGCAAGCCGTATAGAGGAAGGCTAAAATAAACGATATGACTATAGGAGTTTGATAGAGAATAAAGGGACGCAATTGTTCTTTACATGTTTAATTTCACACTTGCTTTGGAAACGTAAACGTATGTTTCCCATGCCAATAAAGCCCCGTTGAACTGAACTGATCACCCTGGGTGATTAAATTGTGCAGTCATTTTAACTTGTGTAATATTGCAGAATCCGCAGCGATCCAGAGAAAAACCTGACGAGGGTCACAGCGGACAATACTGAGCGGTTAGCTCTTACTTTCTTCTTTATTTTTCTCCCTTATAGTGAAATTCATTTGGGAACCAATTAGCTTACTTGCACGGAAATAACGACCGGCGCTGCGCTGCTGCAGCAGCACACTGGACTGACACTGGACTCCATCCGACTACATGACTTTATTTAAGCCTGTGTGCTAAAGCTTTGGAACCCTTCACACTGGGTACGCTGCGTGTTGTACTCTCACAACTCCTCTACATAGCACAAGCTGTACTAAAAAAAGAGACATCTCACCCAGAATGTGTCAAGAAGAAGGGCTGCTGTCAGGACCAGAGCGAAGTCTGTTCTCATCGTGGCGAGCAAGCGAGCCAGGGCTGCCTGGACGAGGAACCAGAAAGAGGGTCGATTCGTAATTCTTCTCCAAAAATTGTGTAATTCCCCCCCTTTCTTGGTCAGATTGTTCGTTACGTCCCTCCGTGTGCTCTGTGAGTGTGCTGCAGCTCTGCCTCGAGTTTCCCCAGCTCTCTCATCTGCAGGTGAGCGCTCCGCTCAGCACCAAAGCGCAGCCAGCGTCACTCTCCAACCCCTCCTATCACCCTGTGCAGGAAAACTCCACACACGCACTTAAAGAAACACTCGTAGGAGCTTTGGATCAAACAACCACACATCTGACGTCTTTCCGAGGACCTCGATATTTTAATCCCTCGTTTATGGCGACCTGAAGTGCTTCTCGGTTTTATGGTTTCAAATGAAAGGCTCTGTAAACCATGATCCGAGTCGCTGTGCCCAAATGTATGGCAAACTCTTCAACCATTCGCCATGAAACTTCCAACACTGCTTTACAACCATGTAGCTTCAACACCTGATACATCCATTATTAGATTTCGACAGCTAACTCGTCGAGCAGGTGTGCGTAGCATTTAAAACTTTAATATCTGCTTTACTTTATTATGATTTTAAAATTCTGCAATGTACAATTCGGTACAAAGGTACAAACTTACTATAGCAGACAGTAGCTACACAGGTCACGTGTGCAGTAGGTATACCATATGACCTGCAGAAGATCAGCACAGATGTTTTTAAGAATGCATCACTATGAGTTAGCCTTCATTCTGTACACACAAAAATTCCATCAAAGCAGCTCATTACTTTTATAGGTTCTTAAGTTTTTCCCCATATGATATACAACTAAACTGCTGTAAACTGTGAGTATTCTGACTGTCACAGTAATTAGGAAAAATGGGAATCCTTTTGACAAAGGGGGTGTGGGTGGGTGAAATTGAAATGCTATATGAATAAAGGGCTGGAAGTTGGCCCGCAGTCTGTTTTGGTGGGAGCTTTTTATATTTGATAAGCCTTGTTTGTGGTATTTGATTATTTTTTATGACATTTGTTGTTGTTCAGTAGCAGTTTTCAGATATGTAGTTAATAGTGTTCACACAGCCTTGGTTATCTGCTCTCATTTGATGAACTCACCAAATACTCATCCTACCTTTTACAACAAATCTAACACTGTCTCTGAGTTGTTAAAAGAAGAATTTCATCAAAAGAAACGCTGAACAAACATCAGTTCAAAAAGGTTTTCAATGTGAATCCGAATGTCTCACAAAACACTAAACTTTGCTCTCTTTGAACTGAGGTTCCTTTTCCAAAAAACAGTTTTCTGAATAAAAAGGTTTGACATGGCCATGTCCGAGTATTAGTTCAATACTACCTCAATACAGAAAAGCTTTCCCTGAAGAAAACCCCATAATAATATAGAGATTGTACCATTTGTCTGGCCTTTTGAGCTACTAATGACCTTTATATTCTGCCATCTCTGATTGGCCGTGTCTGCTTAGTGAGGCAATGGGCTCTAATCCTATCAAAAAGAGTATGACTCTACGTTAGTGGGCGGCCTCTCAGCCAATTTCCTCAACCATGGATTTTACCACTTTTCTCATCCCAATCCCTCAGTCCCAAGGATGAGCTGCAACACTCACATCCAGAATCCTTTTTTATTCATGAGGGCTCTGTGACATGGTTATGATGGTTATTATTTATTCCTACAGTATTCATACGTGGCAACTACACTGTGGTTAGCTAAGGTTGAGTAACTAAAACTTTGTTAAGGCTTGTGGTAATGTAAAATTAACTATGGTTAATGTAGAGATAACGTATGGGGATATTTGCACTGAGCTGAGCCATGAGCATCTGCAACCATTCAAGCCGTGCTGCGATCCTGTGTAACCCACTGAGACTGTGCAGTGCCAGTGGTTTACACAAGATAGCAGGTAAAAGGTGTTGTTTACCTTTATGGCACGTTGGCGTGAAGATGTGCTTGTTCACACAAGCCACAGTCCAGCCAGTACATCTGCATCGCTTCATCTACCAGCTCACTGTGGCTGTTTCTGCTTGTACTTTTCCTCCTGCAATATTAAGAACATAGAACAATTTATATTGAATAATGTCTCTGCTAACTAAGTTCCGCTAACCAAGTCACAAATTACAGAAAAATTCAGTATTGCACTCAGTCAGTTGCTGGCTCAAACAGGTTCAGTTCAGGCATGTACGAGCACTTAATACAGGGTTAATAGCTCAGCAGCCACCTATTTGCAACAGATTTATCACTTCACAATAATTTCTGGTGCTTTTGTGTTCTTTTTTGTAAGCTTTTAACCAGGCAGTAAATACTGTTTATCACAGACGTGCTGACAACCAGGGAGCTTCACAGCTAAAAGCTACTGATTCATTCAGTGGCAACGTTGAGACAGTGTAGTCAGTTCTGTCTGAAAATCTTGTGTATAAGATGTGTTCATACAAACTGAACACCTCCATGCATGCAGGCATGGGATGTAAATTGATGAATGCAGAACTGCTAGATATAAACCTAATTCCTAAGGACACTGGGCTGTTAAACAGGGACAGCATTTAGATTTTCAGCCAGAAGTCTTCCGTGAAACAGTACTTTTGAACTTGGTCAGTCTTTATAACATGTATTATAGCCCTGTATTAACCCTATAACCCTATACTCAGCAAAACAAGACTAAACCAAATACATGAAAGAACATCAATAAACTGATCTGAACGACAAACTCAGAAATAAAACTAACCTAAGGGTGTAGATTAACATTTACAGATTATAAAAAACCCTATCCCTTATATTACATTTTAAAATTTTGGAACATTAGAAATTATTTTGTTATTTTGTTGGTTTACAGGTTTTAGTATCGCTATTTTTTTATTGTTTGTTTTAATACACAGTATATACCCAGGACTTCCAGGAAAGCAACTGAGTTGATTATCCTGGCTAAATATCTCTTTAAACCAATTAGGATCAATTTGTCTTGTAAACATAAGACATTGGAATGCCACTTTGTCTTTGCATTATCTTCTTCTTTGCCTAATGTAGTTAAATACAAGGCTTTGTAAAGACCACTGGAAATGCAGATACTCAGCCCAGACTAAATGACTCCCTCACCATAAAATTCCACATTGCATTCCATCTATAGAAGCCACAAGTTCTTCAGTTATTACTGTCTCCTTCACTACCATCATTAATGACTGAAGATTTTATATAGTACTGCTGATATGTGTTTTGCTTCAGGGAAGTGCAGATGTTAATAACAGAGAAACACAATTTTTACTGGACACAAATTTTGTCCAAAGTCTAGTCCTGCAGTACATTGGTATTTTTTTAAAAGACCAACAGCATGATCTTCACACCATTGTTCCTCCCAATACAAACATGGACTTGTGATACTTGCTTTGAAATGTTTGAAGCACTTCTGTATCCCTTTGTGGCATTCTTTAAGAAAGAACAACAGAGAATGAAGGCTAAAGGAGAAAAGTTCAGAATTTCACTGTTTAAACATAGTTTTCCAATGCTTTTGGACAGTTCACTCTGTAGACTACTATTAAGCATTCACTACATGGCCCACAAAACACATATAGTGAAACAAAAACAACAACTCAATAATATCCTCTATTATAACGTTGGACATTGATAAGACAAGATGAAAAATTCGTGACAGTCCCAGATTGCGAGGAGTTGTCTCGAGACCCGTCTTGTCCTGTTTGTCCCGAAAATGAAACTAAACCTGAGTTTTTGATTAGTTTTAGCCTAATAAAAATCCTTGTGAAACATTATTTTGGTGTTGTCCACAGATGGGCACTGGTCTGCAGGGTATCGTGGAAATTGTGTCAACAGCGTTGTTATAGCCACCAGTGTAGATGAAGATAGTGGAAGTAGTCGCGAGGTCAGTGGAAGTGTAGTTGCAGAAAACCACGGAGAAGGAGAGATCTGACACGCACAATGTGAAAAATGTGATAGGCGTTAGACTTTGTGTAAGGGATCGTGATTTACACAATATTACATACAACACAGTCATTGTGTTATTCCTAATGACAAATAGTTAACTTCATGAACAAGCAATATCAATTTTGACTTTCAAGCATTTCACTGTTCATTGACACTGAATGTAATGTACTGGAGGCCACGCCCACCCCCAAATCCCCTGACCCAAATTTCAGCCATTTTCATGTGGTCACACTAATTGGCATGCCTTTCATAACAGAAGAGGTCAAAGTTTCTGAGATATTGTTTTATTCAACAAGAAAAACTATACATGGTGCATTAGATTAAAAGCTCTAGTAAATTAAGTCAGTGTCTTTGCATAACATTAGATCAAAATGATATGCCCTAAGAGAATGGCAGCTCTAGGCATTCATAAAGAATTGTTCATATTCAAAAATAAGCACTGAATTGATCTGTGATGTAGAAAACTTACTCTATGATTTTTCTTGCTGACAGAATGTTAACCACAATTGTACAGTAGAAACCAATTTGTTGGCTAAGAAAATGCTATTTTTTACTATCTATGAGTTATTATTTTTCCATACTCTTCCTTACAATTCACATAGCTAATTGATCTAGCACTGCATTCTGGCTTTACACCATGAGTCTACCTAGCTAATCATCCACTGCAAGGTACAAAGAAGATGTATTTATATTTTTACAACATATGGTTGTACCATGCTAACAGTTGTGTTAAAGCAAGGGCTTATATTGCATAATACATGACATACATTTTAGTATGGTTAGCTAATTGTCAGATAGAGCAGTGAAAACATTAGCTAGGCAAACTAGCTAATTAGTTGCTGTTCACAGCTATCGAAGCTCAGTTAGCAACATTAGCAACCACATAAGCAATATAAAAGACATTTTGCTCACTTACGCAGCAGCAAACTGTCCTTTTGTCCTTTATCTTTTGTAACAGATTTAGGCACTGTGTTGACCCATCCAGACTACCTCAGCTTTTATCTGCAGCAGAGTAGAAAAACACGTAGACCAAAAATATTTGAAATTGTTTTGAATTGCACTCTTGGCTCTAGACCTTTTTCACAACAGATATTTTGACTTGACCAGCAGGTTAAGCACAGGTGGAACTTACAACAGTAATGATGGCTCAGTTCCATTTAAGTCTGAGCCAGCAGCACATTACCAGGGTTCTAGAAAGTCAACCTAAATAGAATGCAGCCATCATTATGTTAAGGTGTGACTGCTGCTATGTTTCAGTAATGGCATGGTAAAATGTTCCTCTGTTCTGTTCCACTAATAGTGTGTCCCAATATCACACAATTTTTCACACAAGTTTTTTTTCATTTCCTCTTAGCTAACTGTAATAACAGTATAGTTTAAAGATAAGTAGCCTATATAATATACAATCACAATATGTTATGGAACTGGGACACAGCATTATTTGCTCTTTATAGTTTTTTGTAAACACACCCAGAACAAAAACAAAAAAGAGTTTTTACTGCAGTTTTCAAAATTCACAGAATATCTGCCAGAGATGTTATGTAGTGGACATTTTTCAGCATGGCTTTGGCAGAATTTCAGAGACGCACAGAACACTGCTCATTGCTAATGCTGATAATGGAGCATTAGCCATATAGCTATTATACAGTGAGAATTGTTAGTGGTTTTTAAAAATAGGATATTTTGTAACTGTTCAACAAGTGAAAAAAACCTGATATGTTCTAGGAATCCTTTCGAGCTCTGGTCACCTTTGAATCATTCATGGTGCCCAGCGGCAGTCCTGCTCCAAAAGTTTGACAGCGATGACAAATTTGAATTTATATTTCACAATATATTTGTTAGCTCAGAGGTTTATTGTCTGTTTTAAGGTAGTGAAATTGCTGCGCAGTCATTGAATGAATCCCATTTTTACAATATATATAGATACCAAAGCTCATTTGTATTCTATTTAAGATAGAAATCTAACTTAATTCATTCACAGACACACATTTTAGAAAACATATCTTGAAAAGCCATTTTTAAAGCAGGAAGTGCTCAACACAAACACATGGACTGCAGTTATCAAAATCTGTCAGCAGAAGTTATAGGGGCTGGGAGCAATGGGAGCCCTTATTTCCTCAGAAAACAGCATCTCTCTGCCAAACTCCCATTGAGGCTTGCCACTGCACTGTGAACAGGGTGCTTCATTATGTCATCTTATATTACTGTATTCAAAATACTCAAATAAACTCAAGCCCAGGGAGTAGTAAACAGCCAGACAGCCTGGGTCTAATGGCAGTAAAAGAAAGTAGGGGAGACAGGCTGCATCGCTCAAAGTCTGTGAGCATATTCTAAGGGCCCCAGTCATCTTGCTTTTCTGATAATGATGCTTTCATTAGCCACTGGGATGCCAGGCATGTCCCATACAGTAAAATCATTAGGGATCTCTCCCTGTGTCTCTGTCCATCTTTCTCTCTATCTCTCTCTCAGTGAACTGATTTAGTCGCAGTTTAGATTTCACGTTTGTATTCCTCTCTCCACTTCACTCCAAGCCCATTAATGCAAATTATTCTGAGAAAAGAAAGCGAGTAAAAGTGCAAAGGGTAAAAAGTAAACCCACTGAGTGTGGTACCAATCTTCATAAAAACGATTAAATTATTCTCTCTTTATGTGCCACCAGGGACTTTCCTCTGTGTCTGAATAGTCACGCAAGACATAGAGATTCTCTTGTCACCCGCTGGACTACCTTGTAAGAAAATACGACTGGTACATTTACGGAAAATTGGATTCTTATGGGGGGAAAGGATATGATCCCATCCATTCCATCTGGATTATGTGGCTGCTGGGGTTTCCTCGTCCTGGCTCCTGCATCCTGTGGTATTGCCCATGGTTGATTCAGGAGGCAAGGCCCTCAAAGGTTGATGATGGATTCAAAGACTGGTTGACAGCTCCCGAACAATGACTCAGGGATCAGGGAAATTCTAGGCTTGGAGCAATACAGAATACTATTGTTTGATTTCCCATCTTTGATGGAGACACTGTGGAAAGAAAATGCAGCTGGATATCCCCAGTGGCATCGCAGTGGCATGAAGCCTTATGATATTTAGACATCACAAAGCCAGCTGCAAAGTGGTCAGCTGAACAATGTGGAGCAGCGGGTCCCACAGCCTGTGAAATTCACATGGCAACTGAGTTAAAATGGAAGCGGAATATGGCATTGTGCCATTCAAATGTATTCATCTCTTAAATGAGCCATGCAAATCCTGTGTTCTGTGTTTGAGAGTCCTAACAGTTTTTTTTTTAAATAATGTGTGTAATTTACAATTACACACATTATTAAAAAAAAAACTGTAAGCTACATTATATTTATATCTATATCCTTTGAAACCCCACTATCCCACATGCATCAGAATAAATGGATGAGACAGGAAATCTGATATGAATGGTATTTTATTAACTACTATAGTTTAGCATTGGCTTTCATGTGCAACTGTCAATCACATTTCTATCTCTAGTAGAGCTGGACTGTGAGAACAGATCAATCCACCAACTGCAAATCATTTTCCATTCTCTTTCATTAACAAAAGCTCCATCATATACTGGATTGATGCAAGTGTGGGCACACTGAAGCATGTACAAGTGCTTTCATGTGCAGCAGACAAGATGTATGCGCTACGGCCTATGGATGGACAAATTTGAGAGGGCTATGCAAGGAGAGGTGCTAAAATGATTCCTAGGCAGGGAGAATTTTTAGCAGCTATGGGAGGCACTCAGTGGAGATGCCCCTAAGGCTGATAGGACGCTTTGATCAGAGATGGAGGGACACGCCTGTTAAAAATCAGCAGCCGCCCGTTCCCCCTCTACCTCTTTGTATTCCTCTCTTTCTCTTTCCCTCTTTCTCCATTTCCACTGCCTCTGTCTTTCTATCTCCTCTCTTTATATTCCTTCCTCCCTTATTCGTCTTACCTTCTCCTTTACCTCTTCTGTCTCTTCACCTCCATTTCTCTTTCCAACTCTCTGTCTTTCTCTCTCTCTCATAGAAACATATACATATTGAAGGGTCAGTGAAGCCGTCTTGTTTCCACCATGCTCCGGCTCATTCCAGCTCCCCATGTGGCCTATAGCGCTCCCTAACACCCATTATACCCATGAGACAGGCAGCACTAATACAATAAGCACACAGCACACATATAGGCATGCGCATATGACTTAATAAATCATACAAATCAAATCCAGGTACAATAAATACACAAAGGCAAATATGAATACACAGCTGCAGCTATAAACTGATTACATCCAGATGTCCGTGCTGTTCGATATTTCACTTGCTTTTCTGAAAACGGAAGGGGGCGGCTGTGGCGCAGCTGGGTTGTCTACTGATTACAGGGTTGGCAGTTCGATCCCCACATCTTCCTGTCCACATGTCCTTGGGCAAGACACTGGTTGCTCCCCATACGCTGGTGATGCACAAGCCAGTGCATTCCTAATTGCCAGTCCCGAGCCCAGATAAATAGGGAGGGTTGTGTCAGGAAGGGCATCCGGCATTAAAAGCCTTTGCAAACTCAAATATGCAAATCATCAGATCTCTATAACCGGTTGGGCGAGGCCCGGTTTGCCAGCAAGATGGAAACAGATGATCTGCTGTGGAGACCCCTACGGGGAGCAACTGAAGGGAGAAGAAGAATTGCTTTTGTGAAAACACTTTCCCAGTGATTTGGTTAGGGGTTGGCTGCATGTCTTTTCCAGGGTTGGTGCAGTGTGGGGATTCTCTGACACTGAGCAACAGTAGTGAGTAAATTATTCCATTCAATTATCTGAGCATTTGCTCAATATAAATACCATCTGGGTGCTTGAAATAGATTAGTTTAAGGCCATATAAATTATTAAACTATTCCCAGTGAACGAGTCCCCATTCCCCTTTAAATGAGGCAGACTTATGGGGTTCATACCAACCCTCTGGTCGTCTGATGCACTTAAATCATGTCTGCCTGGAACACTGCAAAAGGATTCCCAACAGGAACATGAAAACAGGGTCCACTACCACTTGACCCTAATTTCTGTCCACTTCCAAAACAGTTTCCAACATTTCACAGACTAAAGCTGATGATACACAGAGCAACTTTTAGAGCAATCGTGCAGGGCAACGTTGCTGTCAGTTGTAATGAGTAAAGATTACTACCGTAATCCCCTTCCCCCACCACTCTGCCACCCGCCCCGCACCGCCGCTATAAGATTGCCCAGCAACATTGCTCAAAAAGTTGCCCCGTGTATCATCAGCTTAACAGGCCTGTCCTAGCACATGGATGCTTAGGCTAACTCTAAGTCAGTATACGATGGCATAAGATACAAGACCATTCTAGACCATAATGTATTTGGCGGGGAAAGTTTTCTACCACGTTAGTTTAACTTGACCTCAATCACTCTCTTTCTCTCTCATACATGGATACAGCACTTTCAGACAACAGACGCATTTCAGCAAAGCATTTCTCTTTTATTTGGCACACTCCCTCCAGAGGCCCAAATCAAAATGTGAGCATATGGCTGCACTGCGATGTGCAGACACTACTACCCTCTAAACCTCCTTAGCTCAGTGCATCAGGGGCTTGAACTCCTTGACAGTTCACACAGCAACACACATACAGTACACTTGACATTCCAAAAGCTTTCAGCTCTGTGTTAATCATCTTATGACCTGTAAAGCATCAATAAAATGTCCTTGCCAGGGACTTTTTTTAACCATTTCACCAGATTTCTCAGACAGCTAAATTAATATGAACCTTCATACTGGAGCGAAGGGAGAGAATTTAGTGCCTTGAAGGAAACACTCAAAGACAGAATTCAAAACATGTCTTAAAGGTCCAGTGTGTAATATTTCTGAGGATCTATTGACAGAAATGCAGTATAACTATGTTTTCAGTGGTGTGTAAAGACCTTACATAATGAACCATTATGTTTTTATTACCTTAGAATGAGACATTTTTATCTACATAACCGCAGGCACCCCCTGCTGTGGAGGTCTGACTTTTGTCGTCATGTTTCTACCGTAGCCGTCAGCGAACAAACAGCGTTACAGAGCACGTTTCATCATCTCGGTGATCTTCTTCTGTAGTCGCCCGTCACTACATTGAATATTTATAGTAATATAGAGTCTCCGAGTAGTCTTCTGGTTTATTAGGTAAGAAGAGAAGTGACATTTGGACAAATGAAGGAGCACACACGTGTTATTTAGCACAAGAGCTGACAGCAAGATGGAGTCAGGACAGACAGCTGACATCTGACAGCAGAAATCAGGGATTTTGTGGATTTTCCCAGATGAAAGACTATATTGTGGGACAGATGTTTTCAAAGCGGTGCTGAAGTTGTCTGTTTTCTGCTGGACAGGTAATTAACTTTGTTTGTCAGACTTTAGCAATGCAAATGAAAACTGTTGGTTGAGAGCTTTAGCTATTAGCTGGCCATAATCACAGAGAGCCATGACATGTTTCCCCTGTCAGTGGTGTGAAATATGGATTAATTTCTTGGCGCCTACTTATTCTCCAGTCTGTGGTTTGGCTTTGCCAGTTACTTAGCGAGACAATCAGCTGATCAGTAACGTTAATTGCCAATTAAACGATAACGTTAGCTTAAAGCATGGAAGCATCAGCCAGCTAAACTTTTACTGACTGGTAGAAAAACATTTATTGTTAGTTGGATTGGTTTAGCGCTGTGCTTTGGCTTGCGGTGTTATGTTAGTTGGATTAATTTCATGTAGTGACTCTCTCTCTCTCTCTCTCCAGCGCTCTGTTTTGGCTTTGTATGCTAAGTTCCTGAGAATCAGCTGATCACTAATTGGCAATAAAACAGCTGATTGCTAATTGGCAATAAAAGGCAGCTTCCAGCATGGAAGCTCAGATCAGTCAGCTTAACTTTTACTGCGCTGGTAGAAAAAATATGTAGTTGGATTGTAACTTCATGTAGTTCTTCTCCAGCCTCTGTTATGGCTTTGTTAGGTGGACAGAAATGTGCTGTTACCTTCCTGAGACAACCAGATGATGAATATTATAGGCAATAAAACGTAACAGCAGGGAAGCTCAGATCAGCAGCTAAACTTCATATTTTACTGCCCTGGTGGAAAACATGTATTTCTTTTTACTGCTAATGGTGATATATAACAAGACCGTGTGCCTATCAAGTGACCAATAATAAATACTTTACGAATTTGCATTAAAAAATGTTATTGGATATTGCTTCCCATTGTGCACACAAATATGTAATTTTTACTTTCACATGCTAAATGCCCATTAAAACGTTGCACCGTTTTACCACAAACTGAAATTATGGCTGTCAGTACTACTTTGTATTTCTGTTGTATTTAAAAAAAATTAAAAAGACGTTTTGGTAATATTTACAGATTGCTTATCTAATTAAGCAAAGCCAGAGGAGCCTTGATCCTCACCTGACTATGCCTTTGTAAACTTCATGTATTATGTGGTTTATAATGGACTGTGGTGCAGAAACAGTGAGGCATACATTGTCCTGGTATCTGTCAGTGGTCATACTTGATACACTAGATGTTATAGTGTTTGACAATTTCTTCATTTACTTTGGTATGTTAGTCCAGATGAGCCAACCTTCCCAAGAGTATAAGACATCATGTAGCACTTAATTTCTTCATGTGGCTGTGGTTTATTAATGAAAAAGTAACAATAATATTAAAACAAACATATGGTTTTACATAATTTATATAATTTCTTAATATATCTAAAAGAAACCTCATTTCTTGACTGGCAATCTCTTTTATCTCATAGATGACATCTTTATCCTGTCTCAGGCACCGTAGCTATACTGTTCGCTTGGGTAAGGGAGGGGGGTGCAATTCGCAACCCTCACCACTAGATGTCACTAGAACTTATACACTGAACCGTTAAAGCAAAAATTCATGTAACAACAGAGTTTGGGGCCTCATCTACATCTTCGTTTTAAAATGAATACGATCTCCATCCACACCAGCATTTTAGCTGCATATCAGAGTTGATCTCCGTCTACATCAAAACGACTGAAAACGCACATCTAGTGGGCATTCACGTATACTGGGCATGCGTGCGCTGGTGTAAACATGAAGCAGATGGTCTATTCAATAGTTGCAGAAGGTTTGGCAAAAGAATAAAGTACTGCAGACAAAGAACCACACCAGATTTTATTTTGCATTGACCAATAATGAGCTGGGTCTGTTACTGAATGTGACACGGGAGTTAAAAGCGTCGCAAAGTAAGTGTCATTTGCACAGTAGAAAATATTTTAATAAAAATACCAAATCAAAAACTCTGTCAGTGGCATCATGTTTCTGCTTTGCATGACTAAAGTCCTCAGTTTTTGCCCGTTTTCAAACTCCGTTTTAGTTCATTTTTGCTGCTTTAGTCTGGACGAGAGGTGCAAACGTAGCAAAAGCATGGGCGTAAATTTCATCTCACAGTAGGGGAGGACAATAACCATAAAATTTCACAAGAGCAATTTTTGAGGGGGACACAAATAATACAGCAAAAATTGTAAGCCGAGTAAGCGAAAATAAACAGTGTATTTCAATCCCCAGTTGATCAATCTGCGCATCTCTAGCTGTAGAAGATGAGTTCGAGTCCAATAAGCTGTTAAACAAGCCACCAAATAAGCTAGGTAATGTTATAATAACAGAGTGGGCTCATAGAAAAATAATTGGTTATCATAACCTTTTGTCATGATTAATTTATTAATGACTCAGCATCATCTGTATTAAAGACAAAAGAATCAGTTCATCCAATGTTTAAAGTGCATAAAACAGACCTGCCAGCCTAATTAACATTACTGGAGCTCCACAACTACTGACAGATTTGAACTGGTTTTCTGCCATTGGACTCCTGTGAGAGGGAAAGCAGGCAGTGGACCAAACCACTGTGAGGCAAGAGAGGGGTGACTTAAAATGTTTCTAAACTTAAAAAGCACTTTAATTGCCCTGTTTGCGTTTGTATTGTTTTACTATTTACACAATTGTTTTAAGTATATATCATTATATTATTTGATTGATGAAGGGGGGGACATGTCCCCCCCGTCCACCCACTGATTTCCGCCTATGATAAAGGTCTCTATTTTAAAACGAAAACGTAGTAGTGTGGATGGGGCATCATCAGTGGAACTTGCCTCCTACCGCTTCAACCTGCTTGCACTTACATGTAAGATTTTTAACCAGATACTATATTTTTAAGAAATTACTTTAAACTTTTAAAGGTGTGTTTTTATTCTGTTGAATAAAACCCTGGAATTACTTTGGGAAAAGCAAACCTTCTCTTTACTGCACACAAATAAGATCTAGGTGATAAATGTTTCCCTGGTGAGGGTTGGAATCAAGATCAAGATATTATATCAAGAGATGTATGCTGTGGGGTGCTTTTTCAAAGATGGAATCTCACAGGAGAAGGCACTTAATCTTTTAAATCAATTACGTTCAACTGCCAAATTTATTCAGTAGCTACAATAGTTTGTTATACATGCTTTCAATAAGCATAAAGTAAATAAATTGTGACACTCAATTAAAGTTGCCTTACCTTAAACAAGCATTCAGGTGCCAAAACCATCTCTTCTCGCTCTCTGCTGTCTCTTTATTGCGCTTCTTTTGCAGATCAAGGGGGTCATGTGTCCCTAAGCAAGGCCTCTTCACAATGAGACCCTTCATTCGTCACTTCCACTTAGCATAGAATGAAACAAGAAAAGCAAAGCACTGTTACCAGCATTTTGGAAAGCAGGGCTGAGACAGTCCATCAAACAGTACATCATCAAAACACACTTTGAAAGAAAAATAACTTCCTCTATCTTACCGCAGATCATGAGAGCCATTTTTCAAAGACCAAATATAATGGAAATTATGAAAAGGCAATTTCACCCTTGGGTAGAATTGTGCCGACCGAGTGCAGTGCTGGCATTGTGCTTTATAACGCTGGGTTGTAAACACCGAGGCCTGCAAGTTGTTGACACATCTCCGTGCTGCATGGTCCTGTTAACCAGAGCACCAAAAAGTCCACAGTTCAGAGAACAGAATAAGGGGCAACCCTTAACTCCTATTTTTAAACCATGTGAGACCTGTCTTTTGTAGTTGTGATGTTTGTGCTATTCAGTTACATCCAAAGCATTGTATCCATTGATTAGATGGTTTGAGAGTACACATTTAAGTTACTATTAGAAATACAGTATGTGTTGATAAATTGTGGCATCTGTACACCGTTGGTCACTACTAGAAACACAAGCGTCATAGTAATGGTGTCCTGAATTATTTGCTGTAATTCAATCTTATTTTTATATTTTCTTGGAAGAAATGTCTGCAATTCTCAAACTGTAACCTCTGGAGAAATTGTTTTTGGCCGGATCTCTGGCAACATCCTGAGAATATGTTAACCCAAGTGCTTTAACTTCTATATGTGAGTATTTAATTGTCCAAAAAAGCAGCACCACAAATTATTTTCATAAAAATAGTGTAGAACATTGAAAGATCTCAGATTCAGTGAGCACAGTTACGCAGTCATTCTTTACAAACGGATGCATGTAAGCTTCGGAATTGGCTGAATGAAGACGAGTTTCTGCCATCTTGGTGTAAAAAAAAAATGCTGGGAAAAGGGGAGAAAGGTCAAGTGGGCTTGCCTACCACTATTGTGGTATTCACAATTACAGAAGTGGTTACTTGACTCTGTTTTTTATTTGTTCCTGAATTATGATGTATTATGGGTCTTATTTGCATGAGTTTTAAGATCTGCTGAGACTTCTGCTGCAACCCAAATACAATATCTTTAAATGACTTGTGCTTTGTGGTGCTCAAAGCACTGTGGAACTCTATTCTACAGAGATAATGTTCTGATTTGATGATAATATCATGCAGGTTTTGTGTTCTGACCTTGTATTTCAATGGGAAAGTTAAAAGAATTTCAAGAGAGATTTCAATAGAGCAATTTTCTTTGAGCCAAAAGCAATAGGAACTTCAGTTTGAGTCATTTCCACACTGGATTCAACATTTTTTCAGCTACTCGTGTGGGTGGACATTTCTCTCTGTAATAGAAATACTATTCTAATAGTAACTTAACAAACCACACATTGATTACATTTTGAACTCAAACTGAATTCAGTGAATTCTGTAGCTAATTCTTATGTTGTGAATTTTACTGGCTGATTGGAACGTGGGCAATAACCTCACACCATGTGTCTAATTTAATTTGCCCAGCTCTCCATCTCTGACTTAACATGCTTCAACATACTGCTTTTATCCCTGTGTCTCCTGCTGGGGCTGTTGGATTTGTTTATCAACTGAGCCATCAAAGTGTTGGCAGTACTTAAACTGGTGTAGCATTTATGTCAATCCTTGTTCCACAGTAGGAATATACAGTTAAGGTATTTCAGAGGTATTTAAAAAATGCAGCAAATAAGAAAAGAAATCTACTAACCTAATCTAATACCAAAGTGTCAAATGTTGCTACAAACTTTTAACATTTATTGACTCCAGATCTTGCATATCTTTAGTGGAAACACACAGCACACACACCAAATCTATACAAACAGAGAGAATATACAGTGTTTAAAAAAAGTTCAATTCAGGAGGCTTGTAACAAGTTTGCTCCCATTCTTCTTGTCTCTGTGATCACAGTTCAGCTCATTAACTATAACTGTAACCTTCTTATCAAATAGTACTAACAAATTTTTTAAAATGGCTTTTTCAGTTTTTTTTTACCTATAAACACAACTATGTAGTCATTCTTAGACAATCAATTATTAAATGAAAAATGAGACAATCATAATTTGGATAAGTAAGAGTGTAACCTAACAGGTCATAAATGGATCCTCGTTTCCACACTTGTTTCTGCACCTGAGTATTACTCACTGTAATCTCATCGTCTTTTTATTTCACCCCTCAGCTCTTGCATACAAATTGCATCAAGAGTGACAGTTAAATTGTACAAAAAAAGGGCTACAAAAGTATACAAAGACGCTGACATCCACTCAGTAATAACCAAAAATATGTATTAGATAACATTTTTTAAAAGTGAGGGGTTATTTACCATCTTGTCAGATTCTGGAGACCTCATTTTCACCTGGGGATACTTGGATTCCAATTTTTGCAGTGTTGCCACCTTGAGGTGAGAATGTGCTTTCTCCTCTCTAACCTCTGGCTGATAACACTAGTCTGGAATTAAAGAGAAACTTTGCCATAGCCCTGGGTTGGATTTGATATAGCCCATATAAGCTCCCTATGCTCATATCCATGCCCGTATATGTATGTAGGAATGTATTTACACATATTGTAGATCCATTCCTATGAATTATACATATGGTTGTGCAGTTGTTGGCCACTGCCAGTGATGCTGCACCTAATAGATAGCTAAGGGAAGTTAAGCATCTGGACCCGGCTGGTTTTCCCGTCAACTCTGTCTCCAACTTTTGCATCTTAACCCCTTGACGACTAAATTTATTTACAATTACAACCCTAACCACACCACCCAAATGTAACAACAGAAACTCAATAACCAAAACCAAAAGCTCCAGACTATGAGGCTTCCCAAAACTAATACTTAGCATTATAACCAGTCTAACAACTTACTTCATACATGAGACTGAATCACTTTCTACTATACTTTGCATTCGAAAACTTACCAGACAAAGAAAATGGACAATCCCCCGTTTTTGTCACAGTAAGCAAGATTCAACATTACCAAATGGTTTTGGATCCCGTACGAGCTCCCATTTTGTCACAACCTGGCTCAACAGTAAGTGACAAAAGCAGGAAACCACAGTCTGAAAATAATAATAGATATTTTAATAAGTAAATTAAGCAAAATATACAATTGTAGGTGTTTGTCAGATCAGTATGTATGCAGTGTATGTTTGAGTGGAGTGTATGGGTGTAGAACACAAAGCAAAGCAAAACAAAACAGAATCAGTCGGCAGGCCAGGAGAAGAGAGGGAGTCAAATCATCAAGAGCCCCGCCTGCTCAGGTGTGTTGCTCTCACACCAGGTATCAACTCCACCCACCAATTACCTGGATTAAAGGGACAAAACACAGCAAGATACAAAGAACAAGAGAGGGCCCAAACCTGGAAAATGTATTATTTTAGTTATCTGCTTGTGTTATCTGTTATAATCACCATTATGCATTAAACATTGCCAGTTATGCTAATGTATAATCAGTAATTAAACTAATAAATGCATTAATTAGCAACACTTCTATGTAAACATATTTGTGTTCTAACAGAATTTTGACAATATTATAAACTATAGGCTTAATACAATGAGGGTTATAATGTAGTATCAAGAAATCAGTTCTCCTTTGGTAATATGCAAAAATGTGCAGCAAAGACCTCTAAAATCTAGACAGATCTTTCAGACTAATAGAGCTGCACAGACGTCAGGTGTATCGTTTTTCTGGCACCATGACGTATTTGGTGGGAGGGAGGCATTAAATGCATTTATTGCAACTCTAGAAATTCTCGCATGCTCCCAACAAGCTCAGCTCAGTTTTGTTGTCGCTGACTTTTGTAGTGTGAAAGCAGACAGGCCAGGTGTGCATAAGGTCAGTACTATGTCTCTTTGTTGTGCTTGTGGTGTGATTAACCTGTCTGGCACCTGTAACTCTGGCTGAACTCAGGTCAGTGACACTGTTGGCAGGGATTGTTAACCCAGCTGGTGTCTGTGACTCTACCTACTTAATGCCTGAACTTGGATCAGTTAGACTTATTAGTGCATGGCAGCCCACCTGGGAAGTTGAACTTAGGTCAGTTGGACAGTTAATAGCAGACTAAGACCCATTTCCCTCTGCATGCTGTCATGTAGCCCTGACAGTTAGCTTGACCCCATACAACAAGTTCTATGTGTAGACAGCCTGGTCTGCTTCTGAGTGTTTAATAGACACTGCACTTTTTGAGACCGAGAGACAGGCAGGATTTATGTTGAACCTGCAGTGTACACACACACACACACTGGAACTATGCAAGTTAATTCAGAGGATGTACAGAGCTGGGTGGAGAAATGGGTGGACAGAGGCTCCTGTGTGTTTGTAAGTGCACACATTGGTACTGTATGTTCATGTGTTTGTGTGCATCACAGTTACATACAAACATCAATTCAAGATCTTATTAATAAATGTTTTCTGTAGAAGATCCCACTCTCTCCTCCTGAGTTTGAAGAAGAACTTGGTTTAATAATAAGGGTATGAATGTTAAGTAGCATATCAAACATAGCAATAATATTTGCTTATTGCTTTTTAATATGTGGTTACCTTATGAATAAAACATGAGTCATCCATAGAATAATGTTGCTTCATAATGATATCTTTATATATTCATGCATTTTGTACAAACTACATTAAAGCAGTACAGCAGATACTGTCATATCTTCCAGCAGTGTTGTGAAGACAGAGTATAACAGATCATGTGTTATGGTCACTCACCTTAAATATGATTTACATATGTTAATTTGACACATTATATCACCGCGCTGAGGTTTTCAAAAGCATTGGATGTCAACCTCTACAGGTATTTGCAGTTAATCAGCTCATTGTTTAGCATTACTGTTTCATATGTAACACACCAACATTAAACCAGGTACCACTGTTTCCTGCAGACAACCTAAAGTACACCACTATACATCGTGGTCCAGCAACAATGTGGTGCAGAGCTGGTGAAAGGAAGAGGCCGTAGAAGAAAGTGGGGCAAAGTGGCTCTTTTCTTTTTCTTTTTTGTTTGGGGGGGGGGGTTGCAGCAAATATTGCAAAACTCTTTACTCTTTATTACATGCAAACACAAATTCAGTCTGTTGTGACTGTTTGATACATGTAGTTGGGGCATTGAATGGTTCAGTGTTACCCTTAAAAAGTACTGCAAAAGCCTCAGTACATAGACTGCAGTAATAAACCACAAGACCATATTCACAAGGAAATTTGCTGGAGTTATTTACTTAGCAGTGCTGCGACCGAATACTAATAGATAATTGATGTAAGTGTGCGTTACTACTTCCGAAATGACTTGGAGGAGGTTCATGTGTGCGTTTGTTTTGCTAATGAGAAAGATATTAGGAACATGAAAGACCTAAAGTAATAGGTGAAGTCACGACCACTGAATTGATCCCATTCCCTGCTTCATTCTGTGTAATTGGCAGACTTAAAAAGAAATCAAAGAAACATTTCTGATCCAGTATTGAAGAAACTATACTTGATTTCCATCTTAATGGATATAATCTGTAGTCCTCTTGAGAATGATCTTTTCTTTCATTGTTTCATTTTCAACTTACTTTACAAATTGATTCACACGAAATGCCTTACTTTCATTGTTATCATTTTATCAAAGACATTTCAAGTTTAACACCTTTGACTTGAATTAAATTTCATATCAACAATTTCATATTCACGGTCAGAAGCCAAAAAAGAAAAAAGGACTAAAATCACTCTCCTCATGAGCTCTGTTATGTACTGGTAGTTTAACAGGCTTTATTACATTATTGCAGCTCTTTTAAACACTATACCATACATGTCTGTGAAGATTCTTAGTCATTCAGGTCATAGTTATTCAAGGAGGGTTAAAACAAGGGCAACTAGACTTGACTGAAGATACATGAAAATGTTTCGCCCCAACGCTTTTTACATTATAAATGTATGGATAATAAGTTTCGCATCTCATCCACAAGAGGCTTCTTACGTTATAACTATATGGATAACTATACAGTGTTTTGCCTCTCATGAGAGTCTTAAAGTATCTTCATTCAAGTCCAGTTGATCTCGCTTTAACCTTTGTATAACTTTGGCTTTGTATGAAATCAGCCACTACTCACCATATAGTGGACTTTATAGTGAGCTCGCTATTATGAAGTTCTGTCTGAATGTATAGTGAGAATTGTTATAACCTATGTAGTCTACTCAAAGTATCCCAGAATGCATTTTGAAAAGTAGTGTACTGTCGATGGTCACTAACCAAGTCCTATATACCATCATGCTTTGCGCCAATGCATCCAAGCAATGATGCAATTAAAGGCGCCGAGGCAATGATCGGAGTAGTGTCTGAAAGTCTTGCTCACTATATAGTCCTCTACATACAGCTCACTAGATAGGGAGTAGTGAATGATTGAAGTGAAGTGATTTCGGGCACAGCCTATATCTTATAGTACAGTAGTGTTTTAGTGTTGAATGGTGCTGAAATGTTTTCTGTATCGGAGCTTGTAATCCTTAAATGCAGCATAAATTCACATAACCCTTTATCAGCAGCAGGGGCAACAATCCCTAATTTCAACAAGTATTTTTTAATAAGAAATAAAACTGCCTATTCAGAATCCACTCACATATTAAAAATACTTGAGACAATGACTCATCCCATCGATTTTAAATGACAGATAAAGTTCATCTAAAAAGGAAGACAAAGGACAAAGTGGATGAAGAATGACAAATTAAATCATTAACAGAGACTGATGCATAGGTATAGGTAATCAATGTTTGAATAATTCAGAAAGCGAGAAGCCAGTGGTGGGATGTAAAATTTAATCAAATACTATACAAATTCAAGGTACTTTACTTTGTGTTTTATTTCTCAGAGGCAAATATTATATTTTTTACTGTATGTGCTACATTTGTCTGACATCTTTAGTTACTTGAGACATTTGTGATTACAATTTGCCATACCATTCCTGTCCAGTGAAAACCACGTATGTCCAAATTAGAATCTTTCTGATAAACTGAAGGATTAAATGTTTATGGGTTGTTAGCCAACTTCTTAAAATAAATAATCTATCAAAAAAGACTACATTGGATTAGCTGGAAAATGCACCATCACAAAGCTGAAAACATGGCTGTTTCCATGAGCTCATAAAAAAATTACTTTTAAGAGATACATGGTTCTCACAGGAAAGCAGGAGTACAAACATATGATGATCTGATAGAAAATGTAGATAATATATTATCCATCCATCCAGCGAACAGGGTTGCAGAGGGACTGAAGCCAATCCCAGTTTAAATCGCGCGAAAGGCGGTGTACACCCTGGACAGGTTGCCAGTCCATCGCAGGGCCACACATAGACAAAAAATCACTCACACCCATGGACAATTTTGGAGACACCAATTAATCTAGCCTGCATGTCTTTAGACGGTGGGAGGAAGCTGGAGCACGCGGACACGGGGAGAACATGTGAACTCCACACAGAAAAGCAGGGGCAACCTGGCTTTGAACCTACCACCTTCATGCTGTGAGGCAACAGTGCTAACCACTGCACCAACCACTGCACCACCACCATCCCAATACTTTGTTATATTATTACATATTATAGTATTATTAGATTAAACTACCAACAGTATATAAAGTAGAATAAATTAACGCAACCTTGAATAACTAAAGTAAAAATGCAACATACACATTAATGCAGCAATAATATTAATTCCAATACATTAGAATAAAACAGTGACAGGGACAATTTGTCTGCATTATGAGTACTTTCGCTTTTGAGTACTTTTAAGTACATTTTGCTGATAATACACGTTCATTTTCTTTAGTAAGGTTTTCAATGCAGGACATTAATGTAGTCAAGTTTCTTAAGTATGGCATTGATATGCGCTGAATACTTGCACCAGCTCTGCCTCCTGGTATCCTCTCCAAAAGGCAGAGAAAAACGGGTGTGTAAAAATATAAAAAATCAAAAATAAAGTAAATGATTAACATAGTGTGATTTGCATCCTGTGAGGTTATGCTTTTGGAATGAATTACAACCTGGAGTTAAATGTGCAAAATATTAGCCGCCAATAAATCCAACCCACGCTCATATGACATGATCCTAATACAAACTAAAAAACTAAAAAATAGCATTTATAATTAAGTGTCTATACAAGGTTTTCTTGTTAATTGAAGTTGACACTCTGAAAAGCCACATACTTCTACCATCTGCTTGTGCCATGAAAGCTTTCTAAAGGTTAAATGTTTTGTTCTCTCTAGAAAAATAGACAAAAATTGTTCTATCCTCTGGCTAAAACAAAAAATGGAGTAATTAAGTAAAAAGTAAGAGATGCATTTAAAGCTACAAGTGCAGGACTTTTACATAAAAATGAACGTCGTCCACGTTACATTCAAACCCTTGCCAAACGAGTTTACACAATACTGATTAAGCCTATAACATATATAAAACTACGCAAGTCTGTCAACAGTGTATTACTCTCACTGATGGAAGGGGGAGACATAAGTTCCACTCTTCAGGTCACTTTGTTTCTCATCTTTATTCGTCCATACAACCATAGTTAAAGTCAACAAATGGTAAATAGTAAAAGGACTGCATTTATATAGTGCTTTTCTACCTTAACAGACAAAGTGCTTTATAATTTTGCCTCTCATTCACCCATTCACACACACACTTCACATGTACCAACTGAACTTTCACACAAACAAGTATCCAACAAATTGGTGTAAAAACAACGCCAGCTGAGATAGCGTAGAAATAGCGCCACATAAGAAAAGCAATGTGAAAAAAATGCCACATCCAAACTACTACTGTCATAATCGGCTTCAAATGAGGCTCAATATTTACACAATTTCTCTTGGCTGTTCCTCAGTATTAAACACTCAAACATTGTTCCAGAGCATGTACAATACAAGCTATGGCCACATTCGGCATGGATCATGCTAAAGTCAAGTTCAACAGGCTAACCTGCAAAATAAACAGTAAAGCAACATAAAAATGGCTAATCTCACATGTTCCAAGTTTGAAGTCAGTATTCAATCTGGTTTGTAACGTTACTGGCCCTCGTAGAGCAAGCAGTCTAAAGTAATGAGAGTTTTCCAGTTCTTGTGGGGACATTTCCATCAAAAATAAAGTAAATCAACTGGGTCTTCACTTCCTCGGCTGGTGGAAATAGATGAAGACTTTCAGTGAAATTGTCGTGCTTTGACCACTTCATATATTTGTGTTACAAGAGTCGGCATTAGCAAGGAGATAACAGCAGACAGCAGGTTAGATTCATTATGTATTTCCTCTTTGATTAGATATTAATTAAATATTCTTCCTGTTATATGTTTATCTGCTTTATTTTACCTATTGTTTTAGGCCCCATCTACACTACTCCTTTTTGTTTAAAAACGGAGTTTTAAAACTAATATGATCTATGTCCACTGGGCATGACAGAACATGAAGCAAATGGTCTGTTCCATAGTTACATTTGGCGAAAGAATAAAGTACTACAGACGAAGAACCACACCAGATTTTGCATGGACCAATAACGAGCTGGGACTGTTGAATGTAACACGGGAGTTAAAAGCGGCTGTGGCGGTGGAAAATAGACTGGGAGTCATCTCAAAGTAAATACGGCGACATACACATCACAAGCGTAGGCTATAGCTGTTATTTGCACTGTACAAAATATTTTAATAAAAACACCAAGTCAAAAACTCTGTCAGTAGCATCGTGTTTCTACTTTGCATGACTTTTGAGACCCAATCAGAGAGCCAAACGTAAGTGTCCGTGTCATTGTTTCTAAAATCCTCAGTTTTTGCCTGTCCTCACTAAAACGCTCTCCAGAGCTTTGAAACAAAAAACGGGCTCAGCAGCGTTTCCAAACATTTTTTGCCGTTTTAGTCTGGACGGGAGATGCAAACATTGCAAAAGGTCTCTGTTTTACAACAAAAACGCAGCAGTGTGGATGGGGCCTTAAAGTGGAGGGGGATGACTGAAACACATTTATATCATAACTTTTGCAATATACATGACACAGTGATTCACGAATGCAGGACAGAAGCATAAAGCGTGGCGAGGACCCTCTTCCGGCACCCATACCTTATGATGCTCTTGATGACAAAAACATTATTCCACTGGCACTCTCAAGTGGAGCAAGGACAAAATGTTTACTAAAATGTCAAATAAGTGTCACAAACTCTGTCAAACACTATACAATGTATGGGAAGTTTCAGTTATCAGTACAGTATATGCATTTGATTACTTTGACCAATTTACTGTCTATTTGGTGCAACAGCTTCTGACATAGAGGCTAATTTGCAGGTGCTGGCATCACAAAGTGGTTTTCCTTACCCAAATTTATGGTCTAAGGATAGAGGTCGCAGTATGCTGTACAGATTATAAAGCCCCTTAACGCAAATGTAAGAATCTTGGGCTATAAATAAAATTGACTTGACTAACTACTGCCATATCTGTTATTGATTCAGTGAGTGTTTTGTCAAAAGAATATCGCACTCATGATGCTATCCTGATCTTGATTTAAGAGACGGAGAAAAAGAGGAGTGAGTGGAGGCGGTGAGTGTGGGAGACAGGTTGGTGGGTGAGGGTGCTTTGATGTCAGCAAAATGTCTTTGAAGCCTGTTAGCTTTGTAATGTGCTTTAAACGTTTCCATACCTGCGCAGAATTTCTACCTTGTATGGTCTTCCTGCTACCTCTGCCTAACCTCGATGTCAAGAACAAATTCCCATAAGACCTATGATCCCTCATGACCTGAAGAGAGCAAAATTATATCTTCACACTGATGTTGTGAGGAAGTCAATTTGCCAATAAACTGTAGGCTATCTCATCCTTTCACTCCACTCTCCAGTCCCCTCAGATCTCTTCGTCTCATAGTCCCAGCCAGGTTACAGCAGACACCAACATAAAATCGAGATGCTTCGATTCTGACACATTTGCGCCTGAAAAGCACCACAACTGGTTGTGGTCCTGTCACCTCCCCTCCCTGTGACCTAAACCCAATTCAGTGTCACACCTGAAGCACAGGGACCATAAAGAGCACTAATCGGCAGATGCCAGGGTGTTCTGCACAAAGTGCCCCAGTATGACAGTCCGTTCCCTTTGTAATTACTGCATCTTGGTTGGGATCATTAAATATTCATGCGCCATCAGCTGGGAGCTGCTCCAATCTGCTATGTGGCAGCTCTTTTCTCATATAGATTGTTAATGCACCCTTTTCTTTTGTATCCCCTGTTCTCTTATTCACTTTTAAACATTTTACTTTTAACTTTGTACTAGAGTTTCACTACTTTCACCTCATACTTACGCTGTTTGGGTTTTTTCAACCTTTCTGGATGTTCCCTTTTGGTAATTTTGTACTTTTTTCATTAAGTTCATTAGATATCTGTTATATTTTTAGTAGAACAACATGCTATTTCAGGATAATTAACATGTAATCAGTTATATTCACTGTCTGAGGAGAAACAGATGCTATTGTGATGCTGCAGATAAACATAAAGAGGAGATGGGGGGAAGGTGTAAACGCTAAGAAACATTGAGGCATCTCTCTATAAATCATAGAGCATCAAAAGGGGGGGGAGCTGAAAATCACCACTATCCCACAAGATTAAGTCTTAGTATTACTAAAGCACGGTCGGGCACCATTTGGGTTAAATCTGTGTGAGGGAGGTGCATTTAATATGAGAGATCGTTCTATTCAATATACTCAGCTTTATTACTCCTGTGTGTCTTTGAAAAACAGACCAAACACCTATAGTATAAGCCAAGGGACAAGTAGAAGTTAAAGGTCAAAGTGGTATTTTCTCATTTTAGAAAATTGCAAATTCTAACCCACAACACTGCATTCAACACTCAGAAATCCATCGTTATCTTCTAACAGTAAATATTTTACTTTCACATTTATAGACACCTAATGAGGCAGACAGTTCTTTTCATTTTGTTTGTTATCATTTAGAGCTAGTATGTGTTTTGACTAAACATTTACTGCATTTATTATTAGCTATTACAGTGATTTTTCTAACCTGTGCATGAGATATAAATGCTATAAAGATGTGCTATACATGTCATGGTAATGTAGTGTAGTGTCATGTGACAATGCCAACGATGATCATTCAGACTTGCCTGCACGTGACTCCAATGACCACAACGACTGTCGCTACAACAGCCAGGAGTACAATCGAACAAAGAGGTATCCATCACTTTCATAATGACCCCACAGAGGTTTAATGGCTGGGATTCCCTACCAGTCAGTCAGAAGCAAAGAAGCCCCTTGCATGAGAGGCAAGTGGACTTGGTATCATCAACCAAGTCCATTTGCCCTTGATTTTAAACTTCCTTGGAAAACAATGACCTGGATGACTGAGAATCACAGACATTCTGATGTAACATTGCAAAATGTGGTTGTTGACTTCTCTCAGAATTCTGGAGATTTGCTTTTGGGCCCATTAGTGGTGGAGCCTATAAATGGGTTTGTCAGCTACTTAGCTAGTTAGTTGGGGGCTGCCCCATCATTTGTGATTCTTAGCAAAATATCCCAAACCACTGGCCACATTGCCATAAACTTTAGTGTGGGTATTGATGGCCACCCTTTTTAGCATACTACATGAGATCACATATTAACAGTCATTAAATTTGCTGAGCATGAATGTGGTTGTTTTGAGACAATGAATATGATCTATAGTCTAATGCCACCCTCATACCAACCTTTACTTTTGAATCCCTCCTAGGCCCCTTTTCCCACTCCACTCCAACCCATTCATTGGACCATGAACAAAATCAGCAAGGGATTTTTGCTAAAAGATCACTGTTTATCTAAATGACAGATGGAACTGGATTGCTGTAGAGTGAGTACTGTTAAAAAACTGAATATTATACAGCTTGTTGAACACAAATTTTTGAACACAAAAGGTGATCAATTCAATGTCAGGCTTGACGCACTTGCTTATGAAAAACTCACACTCATGACCTTGAAGATAACAAAACATGAATCGAGCTTAGACAGTGGTACATGGTGCTGAAGACAAAGTCCACTCAATCTTACACAAATACACACATTGTGATAATGCAATTCTCCTTGAAACAAACGGATTAGTTCAGAACACATGATAAATCGGACGTAATGACTTAGGCCAACCGACTGTTAACTAGTCTCCTTCTGTGCTTCGTTCTGTGAACAGAACAGACAGAAAGACACAAGCTTTTAGGCCTTGATGGCACGTTAGCTGAACAACACAAATGCAATGCAAAACAAAAAAGATTGGATTTTTTTAATAGGCTTAGTTAAAGACCGTGGCTACATAATAGGTTTATTAATATGCATCAAACCACTCTCAGTTAATAAGAACACAAGTGTTAAGTGGTCGATGTCTAATACACAGTAAGCTATATACAGCTGCACTGACAAAGGTTTAAAAGGTCATAACAAGACACGGCATGACAGCTGACACAACACAAACAACATAATGCAAATATGAATGGCTTGAACTTACTGTCTGTAGGTTTACTAAAACATAAAACCTTGTAGTTCTTAGTGCTCAGTCTTGACCTTTAGTTTTAACTAACTTCAACTTTACGAGACTGGCTATAGAGCTGAGGGTTGTCTGTGAGAAGTCCAACTGTATGTTTTATCTGTTATAAAGAATAAGGCTGCCATTATTTTCTCATTTTCTTAGCATCAACAATTCCCATGAAGAAAACACAAACAGAAGTGAATTTATCCTGATAAAGTGTTTAGCCTACTTTGGCTATGTGTTAGATTGGCGCAGAGGTGCTAACGTTAGTTATGAGTAAGCCTACATTCAAGAATCAGTTGGTTTTGTTCAGAGTTGGAGGTAAATCCAACAGCTTTACTGTGAGAGCAGGCCTTCTGGAGTGCTGCTGCGTGCAGTCACTGGAGGAAATGTTAAGCTGTTGTTGGTCAGCAATGCGTTCCATTTGAAATGGGAAGTCGGAATTTCCGAGTTTGAAGTCGGAATTTCAAAGGATACGCCCCCTTAGTCGCATTTCTGACTTGGAAATTCGGGTAGAACTGCACTACCCCGACTCTGTGATCCAAGATAGCTGCTCTGAGTATCAACAGCTTTTTTATCAACCGGCGTAACTATAGCTAACCTGGCTAGTTGTTAACAATGGCTGGCCAAGTGAGGTTTTCTGACTTGTAACTGGAACGCTGTCAACTCAGGTGTGACGTCATTCCCAGCTCCGAACCTCTGGCTTCCGAGGTAAATGGAACGCACTGTATATACCTCCAAAACATAGACTGGCTGTTCACAGACCACGATAAAGGCCGTGTGTTCTCCTCCTCTGCAGAAAAAGGCGAGAGAATGCAGGCACAGCTCCCAGGTACTGCGCAATAATCAAGATGGCGCTCGGAGACATTTCTAGAAACAAGTAAGCTGATTTTTGGACTGAAAACAGTGAAAACAGCGAAAGTAAGTCAGCGGTTGTAATTGTATATGTATATTGGTGCGTTTGTTGTTACTCTTATCCAGCTGATTAGTCTGTAATTTTGATTTGAGTAATGTGAGCTATGTCTCAGGGAGAGATTAGCTTTGGTTTGAGTGAGAGGTTGGACATGAAGATACATTGTGATTAGAGAGAACTGGATGCTGATAACTGCAGCCATGTACAGTGCTAACAGAGCTATTTTGTATAAGCTAATTTAGATCCTTGGTGTTTGATGTGTGTTTGGTGTGGTAAAAATGGTTGGTTTGGTCTTCTAGCGGAGCCTCCTAGCTTCACAGAGGTGTGTACCATGTATAGGGTGGTGCAATACTAGTTTCAGACATAAATTTCTCAATCTGCATTTTGCGTGAAAATCGCATGCTGCCCCAGGTACCGGGGGTGTCAGGGCTCAAGTTAAGTTACATTACCAGTCCGTAGAGGAAGAAAAGTTGTTTTGGTGTACTACTTGATAGCTGCCGGTTTCGCTGTGCATTTGCCAGGCGGATAAAAATTTCAGTTGTTCCATTGTGAAAAGGTCTTTGCTGTAAGACGTCCGCTTGTAGAGATGATATGATGCTGGTTCTTTGTTCTCCTCACAGTTACCAGCTCTGTGCTAAGCTACTTCATTGCTCTTGTTGCTTGTTAAAGTCATGGTTCATAGGTCAATGGCTCCGTTTCATAACAAAAGTTCAGTTTAGCTCACGCAAATCATCTTTGGAGTCCCTGTGGTCCGGATACAGATACAAGCCGTATCCAATGAAGTATTTGACTTGTATGACTTATGTCTGCAATATTTATTCACAAACATTTGCCAAAAACACTGACAAAATGTCAACCATACTGTATACTTGTGACCCTGTTATCCTGTACATGCAATGACTGTAAACACCTCAAACATTCAAAAGTGGACAAAATAGACAAACTTACCTTGTGTAACATGGCTGACATTAATTTAGAGACATAGATGTTTTCTTTAAATAAAACATGCACTGATGATGACAAGTGTTCCAACATTTGTCAATTGTAGGTAGATATGTGCAATAAAATTACCTTTAGCTTGCATGCAAAACACTGTGCCCTCTGTTGATTGTAAGGTTTTGCCATGGTTATGCCTTGGAAGATGCTACATGAAAATTTAAAGCGTGTCATTTCTTAAATTAATTTTATACAATTATAATCACTCTGTGTTGCCTTTAGTCACAAATTTAACCTCAAACTGAGATTTTGCTCCACATCTAACATCAGCATCCACACCTGGGCTTCCCAGACTTGGTGTCACCTTGGCATTCATTATTCAAATCCCTCCCTCCTCCTATTTTCATAAATTTCCATACAGGTTAGAGTGTTACGATGTACTGTACAGTGTTGTGGTATAGGTAGTGCAAGACATGGCAGTGACTAGGATGTATGTAGAAAGAGCTGGACAGTATGTTTTTAGGGTACAGTATACATATTTGCTGATGTGTTGTATGCACTCATGCCCTGGTCAATTTAAATTCCTTACATAAGGTATAATATGAAGCTCTTAGCATTATCTCAGTTTTCTGATGAAACTGATAGCCTTGACTGATTAGAAGGGAGTTTAAAATTGCTCTGTCTTTATACTGTCTATTCCATCTCATCACCATACCCATGGAATTTTGTGGTGCAAAAGCAAAAATTTGCTAATTTCTATTTGTTTAATGCTGTTGGCAGCTAAATAAACATGTATTACACAAATCCTCTGAGTATAGTGATAATAGCTGTCTTCCATTGGCTATTGGGAAATGAGCAGCAAGCAAGACACTGCTGCAGCATTCAGTGAGGAGCTCTCTGAGGAAGCACTGCTCTGCCATCTGTAATAAATTGGCTGTTTATTACGTTACAGGAAATTAAACAGTGGCCCAGGAAAGGCTGCACGTTCAATTTAAACTCCTGAAGAGAGGAAGATGTTTAAAGGACCAATAAAGTCACTCCACAATTCCTCCAAAGGAGAGTGAGATGCCTTAGCAAAAGCCTTTGTCTTCACGATTGCCTTTGCTCCTTTTTACTTATTTTAATGTCAAATTTGCTCTCTTATCTTAATCCTTATTAACAGTGTTCTCCTGCTCCAGTCTGATCTCCCCTAATGACTTAAAGGAGTCAACTGACACACTTAAGACTCACCGTTGAGCTTAAAATTCATCGCTCCCTTTGAGAACTACATGTCAAGTAGAGCAAACAAAAGTCATTGTTGCGGTGATAACTCACACTCTACGGCTCCCGCGGTACTGCTGCTATAGTCAAATTAAAGGTTTTCTGTTGTCAAGCACACACAAATGATTTCACATACTGCACACAAACAAAAATTAAATGCTTATATCTTGCTTAAAGGTAAATGAGAATTTGTGTCACTAGTGAAGGCTGTATTGTTGAAAGGGAAGGGGAAGAGAGACAGTAAGTGGTCAGACGAGGCATTGCATGTGCATTGTCGACAAAAAAGGGTTGGTCACAAATGCCCTGAATCCCCAATCTTATTCCTCAACCTTCTGGGAAATAAACACCAAGGAAAGTTTAAAGAAACACTTTGGAGAAAAAAAAACTTCACTTCACCTGAAAAACATGGCTATAGATATTTATCAAACAGAAGAGTGAAAATATGTAACATTTATCTGTTTCTTTGTCAGCGTGGCAAAATTGTATTGCCTGCACTTGCTAGAATCCCAAATAGGCAGAGAAACAGAGTGAAGGCAGGAGAGACTATGAGTCAGGCGGCTGGTTATTGTCACATCAACACTCTCCAGGTCCAAAGTTATTTTGGTGAACGACTGACGCAGACAGAATAATATCACTATAAGCTTGTGTCTGCTTCATCAGCCACTGACTAGTTTAGGCTTGTGTGTGTTTTGGTGAGTGTTCCAAACAGGGAAAGGAGGTCATGTCTGACTGATCAAGTAATAGAAACAATGGATTTGCTGCACAGAGCTTTGCAAAATGGACAAGAGCACACACTCACACACATAGACAGTAAGTAATTTTACTTTTAGGCCCACTATGTATGTTTTTAACATAACACCTTGCTTGACATTATCATACATTATTCATAATTTGTACATTAAATAAACAGAGTTGTACTACAGATGCAGATTAAGTAGTTTACCCCCGTATAATCACACGGGGAAATAAGTAGTTGTGCCTCAGTGTGTTGTACTAATCATTCTGAGTGCATTACTTTAGCAGGAAACACAGCACAGCAGTTTTGTATTACATTATTCAAGCCCCCTCTAACACACTCTCCAACATCTTTGCAAATGTCCAGGATGTAATAAATACACCAAACTGTGTATGTAAGAAAGTGACCAGCGAAAGACGAATCATTTAGTGAGCACTTCAGAAGGCAGATTGGCTGGAATTTCTATGTGTGTAATGCAGAGGGTGGAAATAAACACAGCGTGCCCTACTCTGTTACTGGACTAACCTCGGTTCAAGTCTCATCATGTGGTTATGTAACCACAAAGTTCACTGCTAAATAGAGAAGCATGAATGGCATTTAGCTAACAGAGTACAATATGACGGCTTTTGCCTCCGACCTGTACTTATTGGTCGCATGAGATTCCATGCATTACATTTTAAAATAAGAAAAGCAGAGAAACTACATATTGCTCAATTAACATTAACCCACCAAATTACCTCCTAAGCTACTATGTATTGTACAGTAGTGGCTGCCAGCTTACATTACATTATTGTCAGAGTTTCCCAAATGACAAAATAAATAACATTAAAACTATAACTTAATGCATTTGCATTACATTGTCCCTTTTTCTCTTTTCCTCTTATATCTATACTCCTTTGGTCTCTCCATTTACTCACTATATTTATAATTCCCAGTCATCTTTTTTATTCCCTCCTTCGATTTTCTGTTAATATTCTCTCCAGTTTTGTGCATTTTTCATTTTTCATTTTCCCATTTCTCTTTTTCTCCCTCCGTCCTCTCCTGCTGTGATGACAAAATGATTGCCTATCCGCAGAGGGGATCCTCATCTACTTTATTACACAGGTGAAAAAAAAAGTTTATTCCATCACTGTTCTCACAGCTCCTACGGACCAGAGCAAAAATTAATAAAGATGATGATTTTGTTATTCTTTGGATAGAAGAACAAGAAAGCCATTCAATATTAATCTGTCTTTTAGGGTGGTTGTAGAGTGGGCTGTACATACAGAACCTCAGTGGAGAATGGAAGAATGTAGAATTGAAAAGCTGGTCATGAATAAATATGACACCACATTTTTTCCTTCTCCTTATCGAGGTTGCCCAGAGAGAGGTGGAAAAGGAAGCACACTGATTACTACAACTGCTGCTGACTCTCTGACAGCAGATGTCTTGTTGATGATAGGGCACATAACTACATGAAGGCAACATACAAATCTGTTGAGAGTTAGCATACAACCTCATAGCACTGTGGTTATAGTAAAAAAACAGCCATTTAGGCCTACAATTCTTCTCAAGTACAGTCATAATGTTCAGCGTCTCAATGAAGACCTTGAATACCCTCTCTGGATTTTGGTTCTGCTGGTTGTGTATTTTTTCTGGTTGAGTATTTCTGGTACGGCACAGCGTATGTGCTGCATCCATCATTGTACATGTTAGTACGCACCACTGGGTGCATTCTTGCTGAATTTCAATTAACATAATATTTTTTTATTTTTTGCACAGATGTCAGAGCAGAAACAACAGAGGGATTTAAACATCCAGATTTAAAAACAGCCACCTTACAAAACAATGCAAAAAGATAATGCTCATGTGCATCTGCCCATTGCCATGATGATCTCCTGCTGTGTCCCAGAGGCTTAACATGAACTAACTGTACTTTGTGAAATTGAATGAAGAAAAAACAGAGGAAGAAAAAAATGACACAGGTAGACACAAGGTTGAATTATTTGAAATAATAATGGTGTCCTTTTGTGTGTGTGTGTGTGTGTGTGTGTGTGTGTGTGTAGAGTGTTCCTCCAAGGGCTATTCTCAGCACACAGCAATGCTCATCAGCTCCTCCTGCCTCTCTACACACCCCCACACAGAGCTCATGCATTATCTCACTTTGTTTATGGTTTTTTTTTGTTGCCCTTTTTCGGTCTCCAATCTCTGGTGATTGAACAAAAGATTACAGATTGCTGCCTTTAGCCTGGAGGAGCAAAGGGAGCAGTATGCAGCAGTCACCACAGATTAAAGAGACTGTTGTCCAACAGTAAGTTTCTAGGGATCATGTAAACAACTAAAGCAAGGTGTAGCGTATGCTGGTGGCTTTCACCTTTGAGTGATGTTTAGCAACTGAATAACACACTGTCTGGACGAGGAACTGCATGAATCACAAAGCAGATGAACTGACATCTCACTTAAATCAGTGTCTAACTGACTGACACACCTGGATAGTGAGGCACATGTGCGTATATTTTTAATGAATGTACTGGAGAAGGATGTCACAGTGATTGACCTCATCCGCAAAAAAATCTCCTGTCACCAGGTACGTTTTCCTGGAGATCACAAATAAGGTGGAGTGTGGTTTTTAACCCTCATCTCAGCTGATGACCAAGCTGTTGTTGCCACTCCTGAAGAGCGGACGCTCTACCATACCAAGCTTTAAATATGCTAATGCCCACCATAGTCCAGGACGTGTTTTGTTCACTAAGGCTCCTGCTGGTGTAACTATATTAAGCTTTGACTTCAGCTTACACAATTGGATGCAACTCTTCCTTTAGCTTCTTCAAATTCTCATCTCAACTTCTAAAATCTATACATGAGTGCTCCTAATCCTTGCTCTCAACACCAATGTAGAGAGCAGGTATGCCTTATCTCTGATCCTAGAAAACTCAAAGGATAGTCTTAATCATTAGCATGCTAGCTAGATTAATGCCACTGTAGAGTATTACCATCCTGAAACTCTGATGAGAGCGAGAGGATAGTTCCCGTAATGAGGCATCCATCTAAGCGCACCTGTTATATCTGTTTTATCCATTTTATCTGTGGACAGGAAGAGACGAGGTATTCTCTCATGTCTCCTGTGAATATGCCAGGTAAGATCCACTGGATATGTGTCTGTCTCTGCCTCATTAATGGGCACACTCCCAATCAGGGAAACTGAGGGTCATCAAAAGCTAGGACTGTACGGTAGTTCCTTCCCACTAATTCTTCTCCTTTCTTTCTCTGTCTGCCTGTCTTTCTTCTTTCATGGAAAACCTGGAGTCCCTCTTACAGACAAAGCACCAACCATCAACATTGTTTAAAATACCACACTTGCATCAAAGTGACACTTTTCTTTACAATGTATTGTTGAAAGTCAGCGTTATTTGGATTTAGCTGAGCACCCGAGGCTAATGCCATCACCGTGAAGAACTCGTGTCACTGAGCACTTTTGGATCAGATACACTTCGCTGGATGAGTCCCCTTAAGATTGAGAGTAATAACCATTTCATTCAGAATTGCCATCCTCCTCTTACTGTGGCTTATGCACTCCATTAAATTATTATTTAGAAGTTCTTTCAGCAGAACACACAGTATATACTGTATTTGTACTCTAATAAATGCTTAATAAAATTATTTTCTAGTTGTACCGTTTATGTGTAGGGCTGCAACTAATGATTATTTGATTATTATTTGTTATTTATTCGATTACTTGACTAGTCACATTATTTTTGTCACCTCTAAACCTAACCCTAATTAAACCATTTAACTAATTAAATATTTTTCAAGTGAATTACTTGAAGTGTGATGTCCAACACACAGCCTAACCCTCTAATGTTACCATTAAGTGATTCAGTGATTAAGGTTCACTATTCAGAATGAACACTGGTATAAATGCCAGGGGGAAAATAGGGAAGAAGACAAGACAGCGTAAGTTGCTCCTATAATTCACTGATTTATTATTGCACTTTACGTGTTTTCTAACACAACTAAAAGAGCGTTCTCTAGGCCAGCATCATCCATGAGACCTCAAAACCAAGATTGCAAAGAACTATGGCTACTCCTAGATAACAGACAGGCTTTATCACCCAAAACAATAAGCTCACAGTCTGATTTATTGCCAAGTAGGTTTTAAATTTAAACTTTAACTTTAAAACTTTTTAACAAAGATTTTTGCTTTGGAACTATATAAAATAAAAGCAATGTAAAAGCAAGGACTATAACCACAACTGTACACTAAGAATGTAATGTCAGCGTTGGGTGGCTGTGGTTCAGGAGGTAGAGTGGGTTGCTTGTTAACTGGAAGGTCAGCAGTTCAATCCCTGTGTCCTCCAGGCAAAATACTGAACCTCAGTTAGCATGCAAATTTTAGCACTGATTCCTGCAAGACGTTACTTTTTGTTAATGTTATTTCAACACCTGTTCTGTGTAACAGTGCTGTGTTCATCCCACGTTATAGTATAGGGGAAGGGTTTCTAGCTGTCTCTCTGTCATCGGTCCAGATATAGTGATGGCAAATGACCAGATGTGATTTGAATCACACTGTAGATTGGCTAATGTTGACCCTCCCACTTGTTTAACAGTCTGTGTGGCTGTAAGAATTTAAGTAATATTATGGAGTACTTGTTTTTCACCAGTACTGACAGCATCAGTCAGAACCAAAAATGCATGCCCTTGTGGACAAAGGTCACTATTGCAAAAACTATTTGTAAAAGAAGAAAAAAAATCTTCTTTTTGGTAATTACATTTTGAACAAAAAGTACAGAACAAACATTTAGAAGACATATTCCTTATTGAAAATCCATTTTAATATCAGTTCAGATTTGCTTTAGTAGCTTTACAAAATAGGGAGTTCTTTCTGTTTCTGTAATGATGACATATTTGTATTGTCGACCTTGATTGACTGTAATGAGGAATGTCATCAACATTATCCTGTCTTGTCTGGTGGGATGAGTGGTGGATCACAGAAATGGGCAGGGTAATTGTTAAGTAATTTGTATTGAGCAGCCATTGGTTCGCTTGTGCAAATGTACAATATAAATGGAACTTAGCAAGACAAGAAATACAATGGACGTGGTGCTGTCTACCAATGAAATTATGTTGTTCACTGATGACTCTTAATTGCCATAATGTTCACACTAATTACTCTCTGTCACATTTTCAAAAAATGATAACTGAATGTTACTAAATGTGGGTCTAGCTTTGAACCACCTGTTAGACTAAACCATCACAAATTCTATGGTAGTGTTAGATAGAAATGCACAACCCCCTTTCCCTTTGACTTGACTTTGACCATGCACTTCTCAAAGTCCCAATTTGGACATGAATTTCCACCAGTGCACAGTTTAGTTTACCAGTTCCACTCAGCTTGGCAGCCACTGAATGACTAATGTCACTGCAGAGTAGAAGAAAAGAAAGAAGAAATGGGATGGGAGCTTCCATTCTAAAGCTCTGTCACCTTCTTGAAAAATCTCCAGTGACAAGGCCAGCTCATAGGCACGGGAGACCTAGCTTTAACACCCCATTCAAAAACTTCAGACACCCCTAATCTTTTATTGACTTTGTTGTTTAGCAGCAGTTTCACTCCTTGCTCTTCTCTCAGTGGGACAGAATGGGGAGATAGGGTAAGATCTGCTGTCTCAGGGAAACTGGATATTATTTGAAGAAGAAGCCATCTACAGTGTCTGGGAAAAGGGGATGAGATTACGAAGTGGTGTGTGACTTGAACATCTCTTGTCCTAAGGCTTGTTCAAACTGATTTGTACTGCGCAATGCTCTGGAGAGATTGGGCTGGAGAGACATTTTGTTTGGTCAAAAGTCTATCTGTTATCAAAACAGGGAGCAAAGATGCAGTGTGTGAGAAAGAAATGTGTTTTGGTGTGTAATAAAAGGTTTGTTTGATAAGCCTGAAGAAAACAGATAGCTATTAGATTGTAATAGATATTAGAGGTGTGGTGTAGCCTGACCAGAGTGGCTAGGAAGGTGGTAGGTAGGCAGACTCAAACATTGTATGTTCTGACAATAGTCACGTAGACAGGAAAAGGGTGGTGGCTGATTTGACAGGAAAACTCAGCTACGGAGTAGGATATATAAAGAGGAGTCAGAAAGAGATCGGAGTTATTCCTCGGCAGATCTCAGAGGCATCGGACTCGGAGCAAGACCATCACCACACCGGACCAAGAGCCTAAGACAAGAGTTGGGGATTTGAACAGTAAACAACTAGAGAATACTTCAGAGTTTTCTTCAATGGATTTCAAGAGATCGAGCCACAGAGGATAATCACAACAACCAAACCAACTGAAGAATCATTGGACTCTGAAGTTTCTCTCTCTATAACCAGAGGTGATTGTTTTATTTACAGTGGTCTGCAGTACACGGATAACTCAACAAACAAACAGACTTAAGAAAATAACTCATTAAACTTAAAGCAACGCAAACAAAAGACACAACAAATCCCACCGTTTATATAGGGTGTTCAATTCATACCCAAACTGCTTCAGCCCATCCCATTCTGATGCAGGTTAATCTACTCCATAACATTACTACCTAGAAATCTCTTAACATTTGGAACTCAGTTACCAGATTACTCCGCTCCAACTGAAAACAGGTCAAGGATATTTATCACATTTATTTATAATAACCAAAAACAACCAAAATAAACATTCCTATAAAGGAAGAAAACTCTCTACTTGGTTTGGCCCGGTGATGTCATCCATGACCACCCTATTCCTATAAAACAGGAAATGCTTAGGCCTGCCCCTCCCCAAACAATTGTCCTGCATGGTCAAATTGAACAAAGGAAACAATTAAACCAGGTTTAAACTTGCAACCTAGTAAAATAGAACTGAAACTAACTTATGACTGTGTGTTTACTTTAACTTATCATATGCTTTGCTGTAGACTGTGACATAATGCAAACACAAACAGGGATAAAACATAAACCCGGGATAGTTAGTGGTGCACTTTTACACAAGCTATGGTAAATTACAAAAAATAAACACTTGTATAAACTAGAAGGTGTACTATAGATAATAACCTGTATGGGACAAGTGGTGAGCAAACCCACTTTGTCACAAGAGGAAATACAACAAAAATGTCTTGTAGCTGAGTGTAGGAGAGACTCCAAAAGATGCTGTCAATGTGTACAGTATATTAATGAAAATGAATCATTCTAATCAGGGCTAAAGAGAGGATCTTATCATAGCCCACCGAGAGGCTTATCAACATCCCAGCTTCAAAGAAGAGGGCTAACAGCACGGGCCTGAGAAGTATCTTCAAATTACTGCAGTTGTATCAAGGAATAGTCCTCCTAATGAAGGAGCTGAGCGAAATTATAGGGTAAGTAATAAAACTGGCTAACATCAAATAAGCCTGAAATGGGATTTTTCACCCCGGCATGAATTTGGGTATTTTTGCTATAGATATTTTCCCTGTTCCCTGTCAGAATATACTGCTCAATGAATGACATGCAAATGTGTTTGGCCTTGTCAGTATTATCAACAAATTTCCTTGAGTGAGCTGAGAGCGCCATAAAGCAGTTTTGAGGATAAAGAATATGTCTTCTGGTATGCGCACGCCAGATTCTTCTGACTGCTCACACATACACTCTGACGTATAGAGATACACTCTGTCATATAGAGATCTGAGGATAGCTTAATTGAGCATACCACAACGTACTTGAACTCCAATTATGCACCTTTTTGTTCTGTCAGCTTCAGCTGTTAATAGCTTTAAGCTTATTGTTCATTCCAAACACAGGTTCAGCTTTCATTTGAATGGAGTGAAAAGCAGTTTTAAACTTCTCACATAACTGTATAAGTAAATTCACTTTGAAGCCATATTGCTATCCTTTTTAGCAAGTAATCTTTTTGACTTCCACACACACATATTTGGTGGAGCTCACAAGATGAAAGGTAAGGTATCAGCTTGTCAGAAACTATTAATGTGGGAGTAAAAGTAATTATATTGGCATCGCTTTGAAAATCAGTCACATTGTTGTGGAGTGCTTCCAGTAGATACAGTTGGCCGTTGATGCTCGTAGGGTGTTGCATTTGGATGAAATGTTAAAAAAAGAAGCCAAGCTATGAATATGAAAAACAGAAGAAGGTCAAATAGCTGTGATCCGACTACAGGAAACACTAGTAGGATCATTTAATAGTTTCCATCTCACATGAATTTAGCTACATACATTATGAAAACTGTCACTAAAGTCTATATTAAATAAGAATTATTTTGCATATTGCTGCAATCACAATAACTTGTTTTATTTCCAATAAGCCAACCGCATCAATATACAAGAAACACAATAGAATTAAAGTTTCTGTTAAAAATGTATGTAATGAGTACCTGCTGAGAGCCATACTGTCCTGTTGATTATTAGATATTTATTTATGCCGATTTTTATACATGCAGGCACACACAATACAAAAAAAAAGACAGGAAATCAGACAAGTAAAACAAACAAACAAACGAACAAAAAAACATATAGCCAAAAAAAAAAAAAAAAAAAAAGAATATAAAGAAAAGAAATTGTGTTGATACACTGAGTCCACTCACACAGTTTAAGTCCAGGAGGCCTGAGCCGGGGGAGTCTCAGTATGGATAACTAATCAACTGTTGTTTTAAAAATTTAAACTAAGGTTTAAAAATTTAAAACGACATTTAGGTCCCAGTTTGTGATCTTTCCTTTCTGATGTATTCTATGAAAGGGCCGCAGTTCTTCTTAAACCTATCTTGGGAGTTAGACATAGAAACCGAACCTCTTCAAGGATTAATTAGGAAACCATATCATTTAGCTACTACTGACTTCCACTCTTTTAGGATGACCCATTTTGCAATGGCCATACCAAACATGAGGGCTTGTTGTAAAGCGGATAGAAGAGCTAAAGAACCGTTGGAGCAGCCCAGTATCACTAAGTGACAGTCAGGGACCAGTTGTTATAAACAGCACCGTACAAACTGAAAATGTCATCCCAGAACCTTGTGAGCTTAGAGCAGGAGCAGAAAAGATGCCCAAGAGTTCCATCTGCTGATTTGCATTTATTTTTTTAAAGCTGGTTAGTCTAGCCTTAAAAAGTGCAACCTATGAACTACTTTAAACTGAATGAGCTGAAGTCGAGCATTAATAGAGCATGCGTTTATCCTATTTAACTCTTTCGCCCATCGCTCGCCATAGTGAAGAGTTTGACAAACCGAGAGATGAAATGTTTGGTGGTCGGAGGTCTGGTCATGATATAAAAGAAGTCATGATGTATGGTGGTCGCATCTAGGCAAGAAAAAGATTGCTTGACAAAATTCCTAATTTGTAAATAACGAAACAATTCATTGTTAGGGAGTTGGAACTTAGCCTGGAGCTGGGCAATAGATGCAAAATGAATATCAATGTAGAGATCCCTGATAGTAGTTAAACCTTTTTCTGACCAGTGCTTAAAGGCAGCATCCATCAAACCAGGCTTAAAACAGGGGTTCTGACATATGGGAAAGACAGGCGGGTCCAAACCACCCTCCTCAGTGGGCTTCTGTAAGTGGGCCTTTGAAATACGGGGTGGCTTGGATGCCCAGATGAAGGGCATGATAATAGAGCTCTTAAAAAAGGAATAAGTGAGGAAGATGGGCATGTTCTGAAATAGATAAGTGAATTTAGGGAGCGCGACCATTTTGACTATATTGACATGGCCAATCAATGAAAGGGGGGAAAAGTTTCCATTTATCTGTCATACACTTGAGTCTTTCAATCAGATCCATATAATTAAGAAGCTTTGGATTTTGTGTGGTCATGGGTAACTCTGAAGGGCAAATTGAGAAACAAACTGGAGTCAAGACTATAAGACAGGGCCAAACATATTTTTTACTGGCCAAAGTAACAACTTGCCTTTTTGTGTCACAAATACATTTTCACAGATTTATGGATCATACTCTTTAACCTCAGGGGAGGACAGCTGGACCATAGGAAGATCTGACAGTGTATCAGACACTAGACTGGACCACCAACTTTCTTTTTTTGTGTTCTGCTTCAGCCTCCTTTTCGTCTGCGTCTTTAATTTTGTTGGTTTGGTTCCAACACCTGGTAAATGTCACCACATTACGGTGGTAGCTACAGTAGCTAGCTAAATACTAAAAACACTCCAAGCACAACTTTCGTACCGTTTATTATTAGTTTTTATAAGAGCCGTAGAGGGGGGTCCGATTTGATCCGCATCTGAGCCAGTAACGTTGGTAGTAACAGAGGCAGAACGATGTCTGTGTGAAAAGCCACAGAGAAAAAGTTGTATTAACACGTAAAGGTCTTTTTCTATGCCGCTGGTTCCGGTAAAGCAGGACCTCTATGTGAATGCACACAGGGTTGTGGGGTTATGCGAATGAGTTAATGAAGCATATTGGCAGATTTTATTACAGGAACTCTGTATGAAAGCAGCTACACTCTCCCATCTTTCCCTCCGGACTCCTATTGCCCACAAATCGCCAATTAAACACAAATAACATGAAACAAACATAAACTACAACCAATGAATCCCCTAATCCATGTGTTATACGATTTTAGATCCCTAGGTACAGCGGGGAACAATTGAAGTGTGACACGCAACAAACAGAAATGCCGGGCTGCGGTTAGTTACCATCAAATAGATATTATATGGCGATATCATGCCAAGACATATACAGCCTTCCAACATTTAGCTGCCAAACAGAAAATTTACCCACATTTGGTACGTGGTGGGTGTTAATTTCCACCGACAGGTAACCGTTTCTTCGTATCATTCAATCAATCAATCAATTAACATTAATTAACATTACAATTTTACAATGCTCGCCATATTTTGGGCGGTTTTCCATCTACGTGTATGTCATCAGTAGGTTGTCTCCATGTGTTTTAACATTGTGATGATTAAATTCATGCAACACTAATCAAAAGGTAATATTAAAACCTTGTATGGTTTAGTCTGCAGACATTTTAGCACTTAGAACATTGCTGCACTGCTGAATCATCATCACAGTTTATGGATTTACAGTAACATCTAAAATACTGTTTTAAAACAAATTTCATCACAAATTTAGAGTTAAATGTATTAGTCAAAATAACATGTGGGGCTGCTATATGAGCCCATAATCTGTTTTGGGCCAAATGTTTTTAGTTAGCTTTTCTGTCGGACTGCTTTAATTTTGTAACACTTAGACTTGTTTAAAAATCTGCAATCCAGTAGGCCTACATCTAAAAGTCATATACATTTATTTGTTTTAGCCCTGCAAAATTGTAAGCGTATACGACCCATTATAGCTGTAGCTTCATATTTAATAGACTGATAGAAGAATAGTGTTGATCTTCTTACTTAACTCACAGCAACGAAGTGAAAAAAACTATTCCTAGAAGTGTAGAATTGATAACACGACAATATTAAAAAGGTATTTATTCCTTCACCTAGGAAACCGGAGTTCGGTTCCAGTGTGAAAAAGGTCCACATCAGTTTTTGTATTAGCATTAGCTAGCTAGTGTTAGAATTTATTTTTTTGGGGGGGATTTTTTAGTGTTTATTTGTAGAGTTTTAGGTGGCGGTTAATGTAGCCTTAGCTAGCTAGTGTTAGCGGGGTTTTTTAGCTACCGTTAGTGTTAGCTAACTATGTTAACTGTTAACCCTCTCGTAACACTGATTGTTGCAAATTTGCATCACACTGCTTCAATTCAGACTGCAGCTGAGATAGCGTATGTATTCCCCCAATGACTGTTTATGCCTGTTGTCGCTAATTTGCATTATACCAAAATGTATCTCTATTCTACGTGCTATAGACAAATTAATAATCTCCACTTAATTTAGCATCAGAACACAAAACACAAATAACACAAATAATTATTATTTTGTTAATATAATTGTAAAAATAATTGTAAATACATTCAGGTGTCAAGGGGTTAAAGGCATTGACAGCCCCCCGAAGCCCATTACCCTAACCATCACAGGATTGTGTGCCTAAATGGCATTGGCCGATGTGTGCCACTGTGGGCTGATGTGCTAGCATTAACCTCCCTGTGTTGCAATGGGGAACAGAAAAGGCAAATTTATGTCGTTTTGGAGAAAACACTCATGTATGTCTTTTTAGGGAGTCATTAAAAACACTCATATCATTTTGGAGACATCAACTATCTACCTATTCTGATGTTTCTGTCTGAGGACATATTGCATACATCTGCTAGTCGTCAATTTTGGTGCACACCAGTCTTTGAGCCTGTGTCTGACTGAGGCTGAATCTCTCCAGTGTCCATCGCCAGCCATCTTGATGCACACTGCTCTTTCACCAGTCAACCTACCGCAAGCAGTGGTGGTGGATAGGCATTCATACATCCAGAATTTCTCTATGAAGGAGAAAGAGTAGATGTGCTTCCAGCCCCTTTTCAGTTTTATTTTAACTTTTTTATATGGGAAAAACTTGTTAACAAAATATTAATCATAGCAAAGTATTTTTACATGCTTGTGTCTGAAGGGGAAAATTAATTATTCAGTATTAGTATATTTGCTTCCTTTGAGAAACCCACCTTGAGAAACCTTTTAAGTTCATTGATCTAAAGGGCTTAAAAACTCTGACATGTTCAATGACCATTATGGAGACAAGTTCATTGTTAGTGAGGTCACACATGCACACAGAGGAGCAGCTGTCTGATTGGTTACTTATCACCATGACATCAAGACATTCCAGTGGACAAGACTGCTGTCAAGTTGATTCTGTCCAAGTTGACATTGTGCAATGTGGGACGTCTGCTGCAAAACAATCAGCTGAGGCCCAGAGAAGTAATACTGTTTGAGGTTGTTTTTCATTGCAAGATCATGGAGCATGTCTCCTCTGATACTCCCTTCACTCATTCACTGATGTGTTCATTTATTTATGGGTCTGGCTAAGCAACCAACAGAGAATTCACATCAGCCTTCCTCATGAGGAGCCCTGTCACATCTACATATTTTTAATAGCGCATAACTCAAACAGTCCTGATTTGACATGTCCCATCAAAAAGATGCAACACTTTCGTCTGACATCTAACTTTCTCCCTAAAACCGTGTGTTCCATTAACCCTTTTTCTTCCCCCTATCCAGATGTTTGTCACCTCAACATACATTATAATGACCCACAGGTAGTAAAAGATATAGCCTGCTATTGCTTTTTATGTATCTATACAACAGCCTGTTAAAGCTTGTTTGAGCTTTGGTGAGAAAGAATTCATACAAAAACTGTTAGATTACTTTGATTGTTTCTGTGTCATTATGGATTATTAATTGCAGATATAGGCTTAGACAAAAATAGCCATATAGCATTAATTTCAAGTTCTAGTAGGTGGAGTGTACTGTAGGTCCATATCTATCCCACTACAGCAGGCTGGTTGCCATGTAGGTATATTCCTTCTCCCCCAGCCTAAGATATAAAACAGTTTTAACAGCTTCCTGCCATCTTTGATTTCAAGTCAATATTTACTCCCAAGATTAAGAGAAGTGAAAAGCAACAGCAGCTATTAAACAGAGGATTTGGCATCAGCAGTTAAGACACACTTGCTTCTTCAAAAATGTAGAGGTGACAACAAAAAAGGTGTATGTGCAAAAAGTAACACATCCAAAATATAAATCACCATACCATACAAAAAAAAGACCACATTTCAACATTTTGTTTTTGTCAGCGGCTCAATTTAAATTTTTGCAAGGGAGTGATGGAGCAAGAAGGAGCAGCCACAGTGAGACGTTAGACGAAGAGCTGCAGGCGACAGGTTGTGCAGCTCCAACTCCTCAGCAAGGTCACACACTTTCCTGTGAAGCTTTGGTAAAAGTTCAATAAGGTAGATCTTTCGTTTTTCCCTTTCTTTCGTTATGGTTATGTTCAGTTATGACATTTTTCACATCAACTTCATGACTGACATATACAGTAGGTTACAGCAGAGGGCAAGCACTGACAGTTTTTACAAAGAGTAAGTCAAAAATGATTGAGAGGAAGATTATATTACCTAACCTTTAATCTCATGGTAAATTATAACAAGCAGGGGAAAGATTACAGAGAGCTTTTTTTGCTATAGAAAGCATCTTTAACAAACAAGTTATGAAACATGCAAAAGAAAACAATTTTGTCACAAAAACATTCTCCACTTACAATCATACTGTAATATGCTAAAATTGTTCCAGTGCCTTTTTGTATCCAGCTAAAGGTGAAGAGTATAAACAGAAGTTACTGTATGTAGCAGCAATAGATTGTGGAATATGTTTCAGATAACATACTCAGAAATTCTTACATCCATACATGATACACTAACCTTAACTCACTAATGCTAACATTCAAACTAAATCAATATGCTGTGTTGTTTACTAGAAACACATTTTTTATCGTAGTATGTTGAGAAGGAGTCATGTTCACCTTCTAAGCATTGCACTGGTGAGAGGCCTCTGCAGCTTAACTATGTTAACCTGTATATTGTCGTCGATGACTCCACATCACATTGTTTGCCTACGCCTGGGTTTGGAAATGTGCAAGTGAGTGTGTGTGCACAGGATTGTAATGAACGGTGTACACGGAGGAGGACATTGAAATAACTGGTGTCATCTATACAGAGTAACTGAGAGGATCATCCATCACCATGGAGAAAGCCAGTCAAGATGTTTGACATTATATCATGTTACCCTGAGAACCTGCGAACATTGTACAGAATTATAGTCACTGGCAGCTTCTGTTGAAGCTTCTGTTAAAAAACCTCCCCCACCCACCATCCAACTACATTTCAACAACTAGTTCCCTTTCTGCACCATTTAATCAGATTAATACACTTTGTCTTATTTATGTAATGAAACTGTGAAAATTATTTGTGGTGTTATTGAACAGCAAACAAACATTTATTTTAAAAAACACAGAGATGTCTTAATGTGGTGCCTCACATTGTGATGTCATGGGAGTGCAATCATTTAATCTCTCCCTTCTCAAAGAGCCACCTTATGCGATTCTGACGGGAGTGAGTTATGAGATGTTATGACTTGAAATCGTGTGCAATCACACAAACACTGTCTGACCTTAATTTCTGTGCTTATAACGCTCTGTGCTGCAAGGTATTAGAGTTGCTCGCTCCCTCCCTCTCTGTCTTTCTGTAACCCACTGCCCATCATTTGTCTTGTCAAAAGCAGGAGGTAGACAGGTAAATGGAGGCATGCTAGTTTGTGGGTGTGTTTGTTTGCATGATTACTGAAATGTGCGCAGAAAGTGTCTGACCTGTTTCACACAGTGCCTTGTGTGTTTTTAAGGCACTCTGAAGTATAAAGTCAATATCTGGACCCCGCATACAGTAGTTGGTCCATACACCATTCAGTCAAGATATATTCACCAGATAAACTGAGATGTCCTTCAGAATGAAAAGTATGTTATTTTTACGAGACTTTCACAAGAATAATAATAATAATAATATGACTTATTTTCTTTATTATTTCTCTTGGGCAAGGTGTCTGCTGTTATTTAACATATTTACAAGACAGCAGATATGGTATAAAAAAATGAAGGGGGAAAAAAGGTAAAACTGCACCCGGTGTCTTTTTCCTGTTTTCTTCACCACAGTATGAAAAGGTGCACAAGAGAGAGGAAATTGGCTGCAACTGATTTGAAATGAAAATAACAGCAACAACAAAAAAATGTAAAAGAGTCACACCTGGTATTTCAATAGCAAACTGTGCACTGGGATGTCAGGTATATCCTTACTTGCATTAAAAACCTCAAAGGAAATCACACCTGAAAAACAATAATGTGCAGAAAAAGCTGACAAACAGCCAGCCATTAGCAGAGATTTAAACCAAGGGGCAAATTATTTGACAGTGACAATATAAGCTTAATTCGGTGTTCTAGTCTACATCACACATACACAGCATTTTTGAAAATGTCAGCTGCAGGTGAACTGGTGCCTGACATCAGAAAATAAATTGTTTTGTCCTGAATAAATACATAGATAACAGCTAAAAGCACAACTAAATGACAGGGAAACCGTCAATTGAAGTATGGTTGCATGATGACTTGCCCTCCTTTTCTGAGTCACAGGAAAAAATAAATAACCTAAATGGTTAACTTGCTGGTGGCACACTGCTAACTGGGTTATTCTAACTGTGTTTGTGAAATTTGGTTATACTACTGTAAGTGTCCTGCGATGGATTGGTGACCTGTCCAGGGTGTACGGGGTGGTGATGGCGCAATGGATAAGGATATGCCTTTGGTGTGAGAGACCCGGGTTCCCCACTGTGAGCAAGACACTTAACCCCTCATTGCTCCAGAGGCGTGCGACCTCTGACATGTATAGCAATTGTAAGTCGCTTTGGATAAAAGCGTCAGTTAAATGAATAAATGTAAATGTGTACCCCGCCTTCTGCCCGATGTCAGCTGGGATTGGCTCCAGGCCTCTGCAACCCTGTACGCAGGATAAGCGGTTGATGATGGATGGATGGATGGATATTATAAGCGTGTGATAAGTCCGCAGTGAGAGTTTTTTCTCACCAGAAAAACTGCTGTATAGATGAATTATACAGCAGCTTATTATGACCCATATTTACAGTGGCAGAAGATGTCAGGTGACATAGTAAAAGAGCAACAAAGTCTGCTTAGGGAGGTGTTGAGGTTAATGGATGTGTCAAGTAAACTCAGGACATTCACTCAGGAGACTGAGTCCCGTGTGAAATAAGTTGATAAAATTTTAAGTTAAATAACTAGAGCCTGACCGATATGGGATTTTTAAGTCCGATACCAATTTCGATATTTGAGGATTTTAAAAACCTTCTTTTCCCCCCTTATTTTAAGAAACGCATAACATAAACAAAGATTATACCTAACATTTGTTATGTTGACACCTTACCAAGATACCATGACATAATGCAGTTTAAAAAGAAACTTGAGTTTGAACTAAAGTACAAAATTAGGGCTGGGCATGTTAACATGTTATTAACGCATTAATTAATTAACGCCGACAATTATTTTCTTGCACGTTAACACAGTTTTTATTTTATTATTATTAGTTTGAAAGTCCCTTGCTCACTGGCTCTGAATACACATACAGTCAAATCATGGGTCACAGGAGGGGCGGGATGTTGATCAGCCTGCAAATCACCCACCCAAACAAGCAGCGGAAGGAGGCTTCGGCAGACTACGCTATCATCTTTTTTCCATATTTTTCCACCGGCGATCCGTTATCACAGCAGCAGGTGAGCCGCAGCCTATCAAACAACTCAAACAGCCAAAAACAACATCTGCACCTTGTGTTCAGTGTTGCTTTACGTTACATGGTCTCCATCCATCCATCCATCCATCCATCTTCATCCGCTTATCCGGGGTCGGGTCGCGGGGGCAGCAGCTCCAGCAGGGGACCCCAAACTTCTCTTTCCCGAGCCACATTAACCAGCTCTGACTGGAGGATCCCGAGACATTCCCAGGCCAGTGTGGAGATAATCTCTCCACCTAGTCCTGGGTCTTCCCCAAGGCCTCCTCCTAGCTGGACGTGCCTGGAACACCTCCCTAGGGAGACGTCCAGGAGGCATCCTTACCAGATGCCCAAACCACCTCAACTGGCTCCTCTCAACGCAAAGGAGCAGCTGCTCTACTCTGAGCTCCTCGCGGATGGCCGAGCTTCTCACCCTATCTCTAAGGGAGATACCAGCCACCCGCCTGAGGAAACCCATTTCGGCCGCTTGCACCCGCGATCTTGTTCTTTCGGTCATGACCCAGCCTTCATGACCATAGGTGAGGGTAGGAACGAAAATTGACCGGTAGATCGAGAGCTTTGCCTTACGGCTCAGCTCTCTTTTCGTCACAACGGTGCGGTAAAGCGAGTGTAATGACGCCCACGCTGCTCCGATTCTCCGGCCAATCTCCTGCTCCAATCTCCCCTCACTCGTGAACAAGACACCGAGGTACTTGAACTCCTTCACTTGGGGTAAGGACTCATTCCCTACCTGGAGTTGGCACTCCACCGGTTTCCTGCTGAGAACCATGGCCACAGATTCAGAGGTGCTAATCCTCATCCCAACCGCTTTGCACTCTGCTGCGAACCTATCCAGTGAGAGCTGGAGTTCACGGACCGATGATGCCATCAGGACCACATCATCTGCAAAAAGCAGTGACGAGGTCATAAGCCTTCCCCAGATCTACAAAGCACATGTAGACTGGATGGGCATACTCCCAAGCCCACTCCAGGATCCTTGTGAGAGTAAAGAGTTGGTCAGTTGTTCCATGACCCTGGAGTAGACTTTTCTGGGAAGGCTGAGAAGTGTGATACCCCTGTAATTGGCACACACTCTCTGGTCCCCCTTTTTGAACAGGGGAACTACCACCCCAGTCTGCCACTCCTTGGGCACCGTACCTGACTTCCACGCAATGTTAATGAGACGTGTCATCCAAGACAGCCCCTCCACACCCAAAGCTTTTAGCATTTTTGGGCGGATCTCATCAATCCCTGGGGCTTTGCCACTGTGGAGTTGTTTGACTACCTCAGTGACTTACTCCAGGGAAACTGACGAGAAACCCCCATCAGCCTCCAGCTCTGCCTCTACTAGAGAGGGCATGTCAGTCGGATTTAGGAGTTCCTCAAAGTGTTCCTTCCACCGCCCAATTACGTCCCCAGTTGAGGTCAACATGGTCCCATCCTTACTGTACACAGCTTGGACGGTTCCCCCTCCACTTCCCCCTCCTGAGATGGCGGACAGTTCTCCAGAAGCACTTTGGTGCCAACTGAAAGTCTTTCTCCATGTCTTCTCCGAACTTCTCCCACACCCGCTGCTTCGCATCTGCCACAGCAGAGGCTGCAGCCTTTCGGGCCCGTCGGTACCTTGCAACCGCCTCCGGAGTCCTCCGAGACAACAAATCCCGGAAGGCCTCCTTCTTCAGTGGGACGGCTTCCCTGACCACCGGTGTCCACCACGGTGTTCAAGGGTTACCGCCCCTTGAGGCACCTAAGACCTTGAGACCACAGCCTCCCACTGCGGCTGAACATTGCCCACTCATGTTCAATGTCCCCAACCTCCACAGGGATGCCAGAAAAGCTCCTCCGGAGGTTTGAGTTGAAGATCTCACAGACAGGGGCCTCCTCCAGACGTTCCCAGTTCACCCGCACTACCTGTTTGGGCTTAACGGGTCTGTCCAGAGTCTTCCCCCACCCCTTGACCCAACTCACCCCCAGATGATGATCAGTTGACAGCTCCGCCCCTCTCTTCACCCAAGTGTCCGAAACATGCGGCCTCAAATCAGATGAAACGATTACAAAATCGATCATTGATCTTCGGCCTAGGGTGCTCTGGTACCACGTACACTTATGAGCATCCTTATGTTCGAACATGGTGTTCGTTATAGACAATCCATGACTAGCACAGAAGTCTAACAACAAACACCCACTTGGGTTCAGATCAGGGATGCCGTTCCTCCCGATCACGCCTTTCCAGGTATCTCCATCATTGCCCACATGCGCGTTGAAGTCTCCCAGCAGAACTATGGAGTCCCCTACTGGAGCCCAATACAGAACTCCATTCAGGGTCTCCAAGAAGGCCGAATACTGCTGTTTGGTGCATATGCACAAACAACAGTCAGAGTTTTCCCCCCCCACTACCCGAAGGCGTAGAGAGGCGACCCTCTCGTTCACCGGAGTAAACTCCACCGTAGCAGCGCTCAGCCGGGGACTTGTGAGTATCCCCACACCCGCCTGGTGCCTCACACCTTGAGCAACTCCAGAGAAGAATAGGGTCCATCCCCTATCAAGGAGTACAGTTCCAGAACCGAGACTGTGCGTGGAGGTCAGCCCCACCAGATCTAATTGGTAGCGCTCCATCTCCTGCACAAATTCCGGCTCCTTCCCCCACAGAAAGGTGACGTTCCATGTCCACAGAGCTAGCCTCTGCCGCCCGGGTCTGGTCCGTCGAGGCCCCTGACCTACACTGCCACCCATGTGGCAGCGCACCCGACCCCTGCGGATCTTCCGATGGATGGTGGGTCCAAAGGATGAAGAGGTGGGTGCCACGTTGTTTTTTTGGGCTGTGCCCAGCCAGGCTCCGTGGCAAACCCGGCCACCAGGCACTCGCCGGCGAGCCCTCCCTCTGGGCCTGGCTCCAGACATTAACCAGCTCTGACTGGAGGATCCCGAGACATTCCCAGGCCAGTGTGGAGATAATCTCTCCACCTAGTCCTGGGTCTTCCCCAAGGCCTCCTCCTAGCTGGACTTCCTCCGGGCAGGGTCTCTCCCCCTCTTTCTCGTTGTTTTATCAGGCATCTTTATGAACCATTTTCAGTCTGGCCCCTCACCTGGAACCACTTTGCCTTGGGAGACCCTACCAGGAGCGCTAGGCTCCAGACAACACAGCCTCACAGGCTCACCGGGGCACGCAAACCTCTCCACCATGATGAGGTGATGGTTCCCTGAGAGGATGTTACCTGGTCTGTGCTTGTAAAATATCCACCGCGACTTGTAACATCATTTCAAGTCGTTAACTGAGTGCGAGTGAACACACGTACCGACCCCGCAATACCCCCCCCCCCCCCAAAACATCCAAAACATGTAGCTGTGCTGAAATTGCTGAGCCTCCGGTGACAGATACACAGATAGTAAAGACAGTTACTGAAAGCAGCAGGCGAGCTAACAATGTAGCACGTCGGCTAAATGCAGTGTAACTTTATCATGTAACGAGCATGGATTAGTTCAACATCAAGCTGATAAAAATATTACTATATAACGTTGCAGTGGGAGTTTACCTGAGTTTCCAGCATGTTGTGTGAAGCTGGCTCCCTACCTGTATATATCCACTCTCACTTTGCCTTTTTTCGGGAGTACTGTGCCAATATGCCAGTGTCTCGCTGCGCTGAATAAAAGGTACGGCACCGGTGTCGATCCGCCTCTGAGACGGTAACGTAAAGTAACAGAGCCTGAACATGTCTGAGTGAAAAGCCACAGCCTGCATGCTGGTGTTCCTGCGTGTTTTGCAGGATTTCTGTATGAAAGCAGTTGTTGTGGAAACTACATAATGCCCCTTTAAGTCATGGAACTGACAAAATACCAACTCACCAGGAACACTGTGCTACCACGAGCTACTCTCCGTAGCTCCTGCACAGTCAGCTCTGAGCTCCGGTAGACTGTGGTCAGCTGATGTTTTGTTCTGTTGTGCTGCAGTGTTCTGAACAGAGGAGCTGCAGCAAGTATGCAACACTCATGACATGAGGGAAGGATCCGACTCTCTGTTTCTCTTTTTTAATAGTCATATATGGGCTGTTATAAACGCCGATGCAGATATATCTGCAAGTAGATAAATCGGTCGGGCTCTATAAATAACGTCATATGGTTTATGTAATGTACTTCTTTTTTTTAAAGAAATGTTAGGCTTTTGCCTTTTAATGAGATAGTATACCTGGAGAGGGACAGGAAATGCGGGAGACAGAGAGAGGGGGGCAACATGCAGCAAAAAGCCACTGGTCAGATTCAAACCCAGGCTGCTGTAACAAGGACTGTATCTTTGTACATGTGGTATGCGCTCTACCAACTGAGCTAAACAGCACCCCTTACTTATTTTTATCCAAACCACAAGTAGTTTTTGTTGCCTAACCAAACTACGACCGTTTCATATTATTTGTACATTTCAATAGACATATATGTCTTTTTTGGAAATCAGTCGTATGTTATTTTGGGACAATTGACCTATTTTGTTGTTCAGGTATGAGGACCTGTTGGATGACTCATTACTTGGTAGAATGTTTTTTGCATAAAAACAAAGCTAGTTATCAAAATAGTGTGCTGATGTGATAAAAGCTTTATACAGTAAATGTATTCAGTGAAATATGCAATTACAACAGCACTTGGCTTGTTATCAGTCACAGAAGAGAGTTCAAAAAATCAATCAACAAATTCTTGGCAGTGGATAGTAATTCACCTCGACTAGTCTATTGATAACAACATATCATACTCATTTACAAAAGGTGCTCATGTACTTAATTAATTATTTGGGTGAATTGCTCTCAAAACAAAGTCTGATAAAATCAGACAATACTGTACATCTGAAGAAGTTTCCTAGCATGTTACAAGTAGTTTTATGTTTACACCAGAATGGGTGTTTTTCAACTGGTACCAATTTGGCCTTGGATTCTTATCTGAAAGAAGTACTTAGTTTTTCATCCAGAATTACCTAAAGCAGGAGGCGTAATACTGTGACTGTAGCTTTAGTTCTATTCAAATGATAAATCAACTATGTATTGATTAGTGCAGGCATTCTATTTATTGTCTGCTTTTCCCCCTCTTTTTTAATCATTGGCTAGAGATAATAGTGAAGGTTTTAATCCGCAGTGATCTGTGGCACTATAGCAATTTGGATATTCCCTGTGTCACTAAGTGCAAAGACTGACAATTCATTCTGTTCTCTGTGAAAGGAACATCAATGTGATGTTAATCACTGAAGTCATTTATTTCCCTTAAACTCTGGAGCCAGCTGGAGTCTGCAGCAATAACAGCACTCTGATACCCCTCTCCATAGCCACTCAATCAGGATATTAATTGACCATCTATGTCCCCCTGTTATCAATCTCTACCAATCACACTTTATTAAATAAAGATACAACTGCCTTCTAGCACACACTCACACACAACAGTGGCCTTTATCATTATGTATCTATAGTCGACAACTCTGCAGCTCTGGACACAAAGATGACCAGCTCAAGACTGATGCACACCATCAACACTAAACACAAATTTCAGGCTTTCTAATTAAAATCCCTTTTGTGTTTTTCTTTCCAATGACATTTAGTGTGTGTGTTTATACACATATGGTTCAGCATGATAACGCTGAAGGTTGAAGCCAACATGTCTAATATACTTTTTAATGCTCAGTGTTGTAAGGAGCAGTTGCTTACCTCGTCTGATGTACCCCACTATTTGTTGTCTGTCCTTCCCACATGGGATGACTCAGTGGCTTGTGGGCTGCCATAGAGACTGTTTTAGGTTGGAATTATGATCCTTTTAGTTGATCAGATCTGCTTTACCACCCACATAAAAATTTATCAAAGCCCTCTTTAGGTTTGTTGCATAATATGGGGAGAAAAACAACCTTGGTTGAGATTAGATTGTCAATTTCATGCGTTTTCGAATTATGGAAAATGCTTTTAGTTTCAGGTTGGAAACTGAAAGAAGAAGTCATGCCTCAAAGACAATATTTAATTAATTTGAGAAGGAGTAATATTGTACATAACTTTAGTGTAGAGAACATTTTGTAGAAGGCCACCACAGACTTGCTCTATCATCCAAATACAGCAGTTTTATGGCCGATTTTATTGTGCTCATTTTCTTCTGGCTTATTTTCCCCACTTCAACCACAACCAGATACTACACTGCATCACAGTGGCTACAGAAAGCAATGTAGCAAACAACAAAGGAGTAATATCAAAAATTAACTGATGCCTCAGTGTCCATTGGGTCTCGCACAAATCATACAGGGGATTCCTTGGATGCAAGTTAAGACTGCACAACCAGATGGCTTCATTTGTGTTTCATATCCGGGCTCATGCAAATGTTAGTATATAGAACACTGCAGGCTTGGAAAAAAGTTAAAGTTAAATATAAAAATAGTTTTTGTTCAGTTTGTCAACTCTTGACTGAAGGCTAAAAGAAAGTGGGACAGAAACATGTCAAAAAAAGGTGAGAATGTTCTCATCATTATCAGTGAAATTATTTCACTCGATGTTTCACATAGCCTTTGAGCACAGACAAAATTGAATGCTAGGTTCAAATTAATTGCCTTTGTGCTGTTATCATCCTCCTACAGAATGGCTTTTATCAAAATCATTATCTAATGGATGGAAAATTCTGGTTAAAGTTCACACGGCTAGCAACAACTCACTCATATTCTGTCTCATGAAAGCTTAAATGACCCACATCCATTTGCCTCCCACATCCTCGCCTTCCTCACTGACACTACAGTTAACATAATGCTGCAGCACATTACCCAACAGAACCACGGCTGCAGAAAGAGAACAGAAGCAGATTTGTACATAATAGCAACGTCAAGGTTTATTCGTCATTATGCTGACCCTCCTACTCACCTTGTATCCATAGATGACCCCATGTCAGTCACTGACCAGGCACATTATTACCCACTGCAGCCAATCACAACCCTGCCTTTAAATTACTCTCAGGATGCCCTACCTTTGAACCTAGCAATAAGGTCATCTAACATGTAATATATTTCTGAATTATGAATAAATGTAATGCCCTTATCTCTCAGAATACCATCATTGATGTGTTGGTAGTCCAAATGAACCAACTCAAATAGTTTTGGTGAGAGTGAGTTTACAGTGCCTTTGAATTGGGAATTAACACAACAATGCTATGATTGGAGCAGGCGGCAGAGTGAATGGGCAGGAGTAACAGGTTAGCCTTATTAGTGTTATTCAGTAGGTGTAAGTGCAGGCAGCTTACAGAGGCCACACGTCGTTAAATTATGTGGCTCAAAAGCACAAAATGAGTCTTACGAACACAAGGTCATTGATTACAGGCTGGACAGTTGTCATTTTGCCTCTTGCCTAAGTCTGCCATCATCTTCCGAGTGCACCGCGCAGCTGCCCAGTGTCTGGACTTGCTGTGGCGAGCCTGGTCTGCCCTCCACCTTCTCGGACAAATACTGCTGCCAGCTGAATGAAGGAGGAGGAAGGGTGTTAATGCTCATCTGCCTAATTTCCAGCATGGCTGCAAGACTCTGTAACACCTGGTTGTGCCGCCAGGTGTAGCTGCCTTGAATGAGGCTGGTCTTGCAGCCCACTAGGATGTGTTTTAGTGTTGCTGGAGATGAGCAGAGACAGCATGTAGGGTCTTCTCTGTACCACTAGCTGATATTCTTGGGAGATGGCAAGGCATCATAGGCAGCCTTAATGGTGAAGCTTGCTCTGAATGTCTCCATTTCCCACAGCTCTTTCCAGGAGGTCTTTCTCCTCTGCACTCCCTCCCATCTCATACATTGCCCTTGTTTTGCCCGAGCGATGGCCTTTGCGCACATCACTACCTCCTCCTGCTGACATTTCTCCTGCACAACGAGCAGCCCCAAGGCCAAGACTTGTCCCACAATATCCCTGTGCTTGTGTAGCGGTTGCGTTGTGTAGAAAGTGAAACACACACACACATGGATCTTTGGCTTCAATTCGCCGTTTATCTGGTAACAGGATAAAGATTAATCCTCCACCACAGTCAGTCTTAAAACTCCAGCACGTTTCACGGAGACAGCACATGTAGACTGTTAAATTTTTCACAAAACCAAAACAAATTAACGAACTAAATGTACCTGGTAACACAGGATAAAGATTAATCCTTCACCACAGTTAGTCTTAAAACTCCAGCACGTTTCTATAAACCAAATAATAAAATGCATTGAACTTAAACCAGAATTAACCTAGCAAAAGACGACACACATTTTAAACAAATTTACAGAAAAACACAGTTAAGAGGCCACAAAGTTAACAACGCATTTTTACCGGCAACTAAAAGCTGACGTTCACATAACATGCTTAATATAAGTAATTAAACCACACTTTTACCCACAAGAAGATGATTTAAAATAAATATTTAACAGAGCTGACGTAAAAGTAACTTACCACGGAGACAGCACATGTAGACTGTTAAATTTTGGGGTGCACCGCTCAAATCTGCAGGGGCGCAGTAGAGGGCACCCACACCACACCCAAAGGTCTCCATGGCAACAATGTCCATCACACTCACAACGTACATAATAAAATAAACAGTATAATAAAACTAGTTAACAGTATAAAAATTAAGATTATATTTAATAATACCACACACAGTGATGGCAAGTGAAATCATTAACTCCACTACACTTGAGCACAGCCTGCTTGGATGCTTCTGAAGGAGACAATTTTCTCCAGGTAGCCACAATGGGGGCAGCTTGGGCTACCAATGGGTCACTTGACTCTGACAGCATAATTTCCAGTACTTACTTATTTTGGCGTACTTGTACTTCTCTTAGAGACTGGAAATGTCTAGCTTTAAGACTCCCTTGCTGTAGAATGGGTATGCTGCGGAGGCACCTGGGAAGCCCAAGCCACTTCCTTCCTCGTATGAGCTGATCAGTCTCTCCAGCTTTTCCACTTGGAGAATGGTGCTTCATATAGCGTTAGTGGCCACATGAGCCATGGAAGAATCCAAAATTGCATACATGAAAGCCTCAATTTGCCAGGGAGTGTGGTTTTGTCAATGCTCTCCAGGCCCCCAGATAGCATCCTTCCTGAGCTTATCTACTTGCTTACTACTACTACTGTGTCACTGAGGGATACATTGTACCACCGCTTCTCAGAGACTGCTGGAATCATCTCATAGTCAATGTAAAAGCTTTGGTCTGCCAGATTCCACTTGACAAAGGAGATGATCTTGATCTTCATCAAAGCCAGCTTCAACCAAGTCCAGGATCCTGGATCTGATGCCAAATAGTGCTGGTGTCTTCCATATAACTGGAGAAGTCTGGGATTCCTGCTTTTTGGATTGATGTATCAATCAGATGATTTCCTTACAAGAATCCTGACAGCATGTGTGCCACTAGGCTGAAGAAGATTTTACCCTCAATGTTTAAGAGGCTGAACTGAATGATTTCTGGTTTTCCCAGTCCTTCGACTTTGAGATCAGGATTCCTCTGGCTCTCCGGCCGGATGTTGGTATCTCCTGCCTGCGCCATACCATCTTAATGAGCCTCCAAAAGGAAATGCAGGACATCTGATGCTTTTTGTAGAGCCTGTATGGAACTCCATTGGGACCTGGAGCTGATGAGGCTGAGGCTGGACTGATGTCTAGTTAGTGTTCCGGTGGGTGGACTGGTGGCATGTCAGGTGGGAGGGTGATCACTTCATGACGTTGGTTGTCTCTGCAGGACATAAAATAAACATAGAAATGTCAGGTAGGTCTGACCACTGTGTTTAACTGTAAATCTTTAAATGTTGCAGTTATGGCTGAAAATGACAAACGAAAGAGTTTACCAGCTGCTACCTAGCTAGTGAAACTCCAATAAAACCCTACAAATGATTTTTAATAGATATATATTGCACAGTGTATGGATGCAAAAAAGCCAGAAGTCAGCATCCTCACCAGTTAATGAAACAGCTTCAGCTGTACAATTAAGGTAGAGTATTAAAAAAAACATAATATCAGACTCTTAAGGCACTTAGACAAACAAGGTCAGATTTATACTTGATTGTAAGTATTTTAAAACAGTATATTTAATTTTTTCACAAGAAAAACAATGAACAGGCTTTGGCTGGGGTTGGTACCTTTGGGCTCTACGCAGGCACCTCACCTCACCAATATCACTAATGCTCGGGTAGATGAGTACCAGTGATCTTCTGAGTAGCTTTAATCATCCGCTGAATAGCCATGCTATCCAGGGCTGTACGCATCCCATGACAGTTAGTGATGTTCCAGTCAAGGTGCTTTCTATTTCACCTTACATTAAATAGCTGGCATATTACACAGATATAACATATTGTTAAATCCATACCTTATGTCAATGACTATTACAGTACTACAAGCATGGATGTTTCTTCGGCTTACATAACATATTGTTAAATCCATACCTCATGACTGATAGCCAAACATATTTTTTACCGGCCAAAATAATAAATTTCCTTTTGTGTCACATATACATTTGTTTCCGTCCTTTTAATTGAGATAATACAGTATTCTGTCAAATACAATCTTAAAGAAGAGGCCAGAGTGAAATCTGAAGCAAAATGATATCATTGCTATTAAATGTACTTAAAACATAACAGCAAATTGTTTTCTAAACTTACAAGATGCTTATTAATCATTCAACTTAAACCGTATCACTGCTCACTCTTGTCATGCTTTATCACTTTCTACAATCAGCCTCTTCTGGTCTGCTGGTTCTGACAGAGTCCTGGTTCCACAGCATTACGGGTTTTGTGGGATCAACATTTTTTATACAGCCTATGGATCATTCTCCTTGATCTCTGGGGAGGACAGCAGGACCATTAGAAGATCTGACAGTGTGTCAGACACTGACTGGACCGCCAACTACCCAACTAAAAGCTAAAAACACTCTTTTGTAATTAGCGCCTAACACTAGCTTTCATGCTGCCTTATGTCACGGGGCTATTGCGCCAATCCACTGGCTTGCTGCACTTTATGAAAGGTATGAAGAAGTTTTTATCTGCCTCTGAGCAGGGAAAGTTGGTGACAGACACGAGACAGAAAGACAGAACGATCTGTTTGTGAAAGCACACATGATTGCGGGATAAAGCTATGACTGGACAATTGCCATTTGAGGGATAATGGTTATCGATTGGTCAATTGAGGATATGTACTATATTTCTGAAGCAAACACTACAACTACAAGTTTTATTATAATAATAAGTAAAGAACAACAATATGCTTAAAATTGTAACTATACCTTAACATAATAGCTTTCTTTTCTGTGAGTACTATTATACTGCTGCCGTAGAGAGACACTTTTACTTACTGTTGGAAGGGAGGGGTTGTTGTAAAGTGGACCAGACAGAATTAGGATAAGTGACTGGTGAGTATATTTATTGCTATTCAGTGGACTCATTTTGCACTTAAAATCATGACCATTAGGGACCTCATTTAAGGCTGACTAAAGGTTCATAGTCAGAATCTGAACTTTAAGCTATTATCATGGTAATGGCCAAAAAAATCAGAGCACTGCTTTCAAAAGTCGACAGAAATGAGAGCTTGAAGGCAGCTTTTTAAAAAAATTGCATCCCACAGGAATATACCAAAAGAGAAGGAGATGAGGTAGAGAGAGAGCCAGCCAGAGGGAGAAAGGGGGAAAACCAGATGAGTTTGGTGTGGATTTTCTCTATAACTTTAACCTGGGCTGTCTTCCTTCCTGTCTCTGACTGCTACAGACAATGGGACGTTAGGCATGCTTCTGCCTGTGTCATTGGAAGACTAATGAGATGGCACCAGGCCCATAAATGGCTCATTGGCCTGATGCACATTACTGTCTGTAAGTGTTTCTTCATCCCGTTATAGCCGGTCATGCAGCAGATCTTCTACCTGTATCAGAGATTGTGATGAATAACAAAAATGCACATCATGATGGCCCATAGTATACCATCATGTTTCATTCAACTGTAATCATTTGCTGTTCCAGACACACTGATTATATTCATTCGCACCTTTGTAACCGTAAGAGGTGGCATCATGTTAAAATTCCGGGCTGCAATTTGCATTTAGTGCCATAAAAAATTAAATGGGAAAATGCTCAGTAAGCTTACAAGTTGCTATTTAATCAAAAGTATAGGAAACTTTTGTTTGTTGAAGTTACTGCACAAGTGAACATGAAGCCATTTAAATTCATTCTTTGGTGTCACATCTTGCCTCATGTCTGTTTAGCGACAACCAGAGACATTTTGGCCAATGGACTAAAGCCGAAGAAACATCCATGCTTGTAGTACTGTAATAGTCATTTTAGCAAAAGTAAACTGCATGATTGTGAGATTAACTATCACTATGTCAAAACAGTTGTTGTTTGGAGCTGTGATGCTTTCATGAGTAGAGGGTATCAAGCAATGTAGCATTAAAACTTTGAAAAATTATATAATAATAATTACCAGACTCCTGAAACTGAAACAAAAACTTAGTAGTATAAAGTGGACAGATTCAAGATTTTTGATGATTTTCAGCAATTTTTTCAGCTGCACTGACTGCAATTTTCTTGGACGATTGTAATTCTAAAGTTGATTTCGGCCGATTTCTTTCTTTTCTTCTTTAAGGAATCATTCTTTCTTTATTTAGATATAAGATATTTAGATTTCTTTATTTATTTAGATTATCACAAGAGGAAGCATTGGCTGTTCTTCCTGAAGTCCATTCAACTGTACGTTCATAATGAACTATTGACTATTAAATAACTTTTAACAGGGTTCGGGACTTTCTCTCACCCTCTCTCAAACCAATCTAAATATAAAAAAGTGCTCCAGGTCAGGCTACTGGACAGAATTTTTAAGTACAAATAAAATCCAAAGGAAAATGATTTGCAATATAACATAGTTCAGTGTTTTCCACCGAATAACAGTGTACCAGGGGTAGAAATGACTGAAGGAAAACTTTTGGCTCACCTGCCAAGGGGGCTGGTAGATGAAAAGATACACAAGCCAAACATATTTTTTACCGGCCAAAATAATAAATTTCCTTTTGTGTCACATATACATTTGTTTCCGTCCTTTTAATTGAGATAATACGGTATTCTGTCAAATACAATCTTAAAGAAGAGGCCAGAGTGAAATTTGAAGCAAAATGATATCATTGCTATTAAATGTACTTAAAACATAACAGCAAATTGTTTTCTAAACTTACAAGATGCTTATTAATCATTCAACTTAAACCGTATCACTGCTCACTCTTGTCATGCTTTATCACTTTCTACAATCAGCCTCTTCTGGTCTGCTGGTTCTGACAGAGTCCTGGTTCCACAGCATTACGGGTTTTGTGGGATCAACATTTTTTATACAGCCTATGGATCATTCTCCTTGATCTCTGGGGGGGACAGCAGGACCATTAGAAGATCTGACAGTGTGTCAGACACTGACTGGACCGCCAACTACCCAACTAAAAGCTAAAAACACTCTTTTGTAATTAGCGCCTAACACTAGCTTTCATGCTGCCTTATGTCACGGGGCTATTGCGCCAATCCACTGGCTTGCTGCACTTTATGAAAGGTATGAAGAAGTTTTTATCTGCCTCTGAGCAGGGAAAGTTGGTGACAGACACGAGACAGAAAGACAGAACGTTCTGTTTGTGAAAGCACACATGATTGTGGGATAAAGGCCTTTTCACACGGGATAAAGCTGCAAACTTTTGTTCAGTATGAAGAAGCAAATGCGACATGTATGCGGCTATTCTTCCCGCGCTGATATCCCTATGAAAGCGGCTACACTGTCACTCGCTCTCCCCTCCCGACTCCTGTTGCCTCTCCCCTAACGCCCACCCGTTACAAATCTACTCCAATCAAACACAAGTAACGTCAAATGAACATAATCAACAACCAATGAACGTCCGTGTGTTACACGATTTTAGATACCTTGATACATCAGGGACTAATTTACGTGCGACACACAACCAACAAGAACGCTGGTCTGCTGCTAATTATGGTAATTAGTGCTAATTACGGTAATTAGCAGCAGAAATAGAAATTTTATGTCGAATATATTCGCCAATGTGGCGGGTAGCCTTCCAACATTTGGCCTCCCAACTGAAAATCGACCCGCATTTGGCAGGTGGCCGGTGTTAATTTCCATCCCTGCAGTGTACACATGTACACGTCTCTTGCTACACATACACTGCCCCTCACCCTGCCTTTTTCTGTTTCTCTCTTCCTGTATGTGTCTGCTCTGTTGACTTTCTTCGTAAGCAGTAGGTTTTATAAATTAGCCCAAAAACACAACTCTGCTTTACATGGTCCGTGCTTGTAAAATATCCACAATTTCCGCATCTCCTAACGTTGGGTCACCAATTATACGTTAATATATCTGGGCATCCCGCATTTATAGTCTGTGTGGGGAACACACCTGTCACCGGTCATGGCCGATAAAACTGAAAAGTGGGCAACTCCAGTCACCAGCCGATCGATCGGTGCATCTCTATCTAAAATAGGTGTTGCCCAGTCCCATGAAGCTCTTCTCCAGGCTAGATATGCTCCTTGGATCCACAGGAATGGAAAGGAGGGCAAAGAGAGCAGAGTGAAGCAAAAAATGAGAACACACAGCATTGGGTGGTATTTCAGCATGGGATGCCCAGTCAGACTTCAGGGAGGTAATTAATTAACAACAACAAAAATGTCCAAGCTGAGACCTCCAGGGGCACCCTATGCTTCCTCAGATCTCTGTCCAAGAAATGGAAGGCTGGGCTGTGCTGGGTTTATGTGGAGCACAGAGCCATCCAGAAAGAATAATCCTGGAGATATGGAAAATGCTTCCAGGCCTAAAAGGGGGGGTTTACCATTTCTTGGAAAATGTATTGGGACCATGCTGCATGGTGATTTTGAACTGTAAATAAATATGATTTGATTTGATTTTTGTCACTTTCTTACATAATATCACAAAATTGTCCTCATTAAAGATACCAAAGTTGGGCCTTTGATATGTGTAATAATTAACAGAAAAGGATGCATTAATGACTGTGCAACTCAACATGAACCCCTTTCATAATACATAAAATGCATTTTATCAGTTGAGTACTCTCTTTATATTTTCATATTTCTATCTATATTTTAATTTATTGTCTATATATATATATAATGACATGTTTTTCTTGAAAAATAAACAACTAAAGAGTCACTTTACGGTCACTTTTCTGTCACTTACTGTAAATATGAGTTAACTACTATAACAATAAGACAAAACTTAATTTAATTAAAAATAGCAATTGTCCAGTCATTAATTTGAATTTTTTTGAGTGTATGTTTATCACAATTTCTGTAGTGGGAAATAGAGAGGCAAAAATAGGTGTGATCACATGGTCATTTGTGAAACTGCATGCATTTCCCTTCTCACAGTAAATCAATAACTACTCTTTTCAGTGTAACAATGAGATCAAGACTGCAGGGACAGGAAATGCAAGATGTAGATTTTTGGAACACTATAGCGCTAAACTGAAATTCAGATTTTGTTCAATGTAACAATGAGATTAAGACCACAGGGACACAAAATGCAAGATGTAGTTTTTGGAACACTATAGCACTAAACTCAAATTCAGATTTTGTTTTCAATATCATTCACCACATTCAGTGAAAAGGTAAGATGCTTGATTAATGATAGGATCATGTGAGAAATAGTAACTTTTACATGTACAGTTTGTAAAATCATGAACATTGATCAGAATCTCGCTCTTCTTCAGTTTTGTAAAGTGCCAACACTGAAATGAGTCATAAGATACGTTTGTCACATATGAAATGAAGAGTAAGGAGTAAAGAGAAAGCCTGGTGAGGTCTATCTGACACAAGAGGAGACAGAGTGCAATCACTGAAAAGCTTTAGCTTGTGGTGTCCTTTGATGCTTGACCAGCTCTGCAAAATAACAAATCCCTTCAGTCATAGGCTACACAATGATAACCTGCCAACTACTATGTATCTCCTAGACTCTAAAACTTGGACCGTTTGGGGATTTTGCATTGATAAATACAATTATTTGTGGCAGCAACATTAGTGAGAGCAGTAAGAGAAAGTAATAACAGCCTTCTCAGTTGTGTACGATTTGAAAAACTTCTAATATATGGTGCCCTTTGTGTAACAGGCACAAATGGATCACTTAAAAAAGTTTTAAATATTGGGAGCCAAATGCGCAGTAGAATTCTGACAGGGAATTTGTCTTCATAATCGTGAAACAAAATGTTTCCCCCACTGCCTCTGACCACATCTAGTCTCTGGTGTACATTGATGGATTCACTAACCAGAACCCAAGACCAAGAGTCACATTGCTGATGGAGAACCACAGCATCCTTTAGCATGTTTCCCATCATGCATGCATTGTATGCTAAGAGGACACGGTGTTGTAAGAGGGTGCTACGACTGTTTTATTAGCTCCCTCAAACTCAATTTCCATTTAATTTGCGAGCTAGCTCCCAGAGTCTGTGCCTGGCAGCTAAAGGTATAAATCTGGCCTTATCTGGCCCTGGCATGCACAGTTCATATCCACACACCCTGTGCCAACAACAGATCTATAATTCATGGCCAAGCACACCCACGTTATTGGCTGCCCATGTATTAGAAAATACAACACAGGCAAAAGAATTCAATGTAGTGTCATCCAAACAGTTCAGAAGGCAAGAGGGTATGTTATCTCTCCCCAGAGACAAACCATGTCACACAAACTTGTCTGTAGTGCTGTTACACATAAAAGACAGGAATGTACTGCATCGAACTTTTTACATTTATATTCTGCTGGGTGGCTTCTTCTGTCATTATGCCAAGGTGAGGGTTAACAACAATGTGACCCCACAGGTGAAAGAGTGCTGTGTTTGACAGATGGGGAATTATTCTTCCAATTAGGCTAATTGGATGAGACAGGTCAGGGCATATAAACTGCTGAATGAAGTTGAATAAACAGAAATGATGGTGGTAAATGATCTTGAGGAATAGCTCTGGAGGGATGAAATCAGGCCACCAGGAAAATCTATATTTGAAAAAAATATATTGCAGTAACAGTGACTGGCCTTGTGAGCAGTTGTCTGCTTTTGATGAGTTCTGCTAAAAGCTCTGTCTATGGATCATTATCCAATCATGCTCTCCAGCATGTCTGTGTCTGTCTCATACCACTTGCCTGCCACACTTCAAAACTGCCTACATCAATAGTCAAAAGTACTGACAAAGTTTTAAACTTTGGTCAAAGAACTGACTGACTCATCAGTCGTTTGTGAACACATTCAGTTTTTCATTCTTCAGTGTGAAAATGTTAATGTGGAGGACATCACAATCCTCAAAATAAAGGGAAGATAATGTCAAAGAACAAAAAGCACTTAAACTTACATGGAGAGGAAACAGGCATCCCTGCAGCACATGTTAACACCCCAGTGTGAAGGGAGGTAGAGTCAGTCAGTCAGTGTCCCACACTCCCTGAAGAGCAGGTGGTTCAAGGTCAGGGTGTAGGCTTGGGCCAATTATCAATTTAGTTGAGAATTAACAATGGACTGAATCAATCTAGCTGGCAATGCTCAAAAACACTGCTATGGTGAATTCCAAGGTGTGTGTATATAAATATACATAAATAAACCTAAATAAATAAACCAGTATTTGTCTCTTGCATGTTGCGATTTATTTTAATTAATTCTGTCTGTAGCCTATCATGCATTTACAATTTGATGCATCTTGTACCTAGCTGCTCTACAGCTGCAAAATTCATTGGGTTGGACAGAACAGATTGTGCTAAGATAGAGCTCAAGTAAAAGCTTGTCTCCGTGTTGTAGGCTAACAAACAACCACATGTGTGCGTAGCAAGTGTGTGGTTGAGTACAAGTGAGCAAGAGCGAGGAATGAGTGAGAGAGAGAGAGCGGCAGAAAAGTGACAAGGAATGGAGCAGAGCAGAGGAAAAAGTTAGCAGTAACTTGCCAATCTGGCTGTAAATGTACAGTACATGCTGCAGTTTCCCAACAACAAGAAAAGTCTGGTCTGTTGCAGTTAATTTTGAGAATACCAATTTTAGAAAGGAAATATTTGGACGGCTGCCCACTGCTTCTAATTAGAATGGGTTAAATGCAGAGAACAAATTTTGAATGTCTTGTACTGTGTATAACTGTATGTCACAAATAAATTTGATTAATATTACTGTAATGCCATGGAAATCCTCAAGTAAAGTACAAGTAACTCTAAATTGAACTGAAGTACAGTACTTGAGTAAATGTACTGAGCTACATTACACTACTGCTCTCTACCAAGCTATCAAGCTAGCTATGAGATTCATACTACATTCAGAACACTTATTTCAACTGATTGAACTCCAATCAGAAACATGTTTTGCTGCTTATCAAAATATGTCATCGTTAGCAATATTTTGCTGTAAACAGTCACAAACATTAATAACTCATGGTTCGTTGCTGTCAAGTCTCTGCTATAAACATTCAAGGGAAACTTTCACCGTCTCCGTCACAGGAGAGTAAAATATGGCAACGTTAATTTTTCATTTCACCAACTAGGTAACAACGTACTGTGAAGTCAACACTCAACAGACTCAAACCCACCGCCCTGTCGTCTACTGAGTTGCAGAATGATGAAGACATGCAATGATTTGTACTTTCCAATCTGTTACGTTAATGTTACTGACTGTACTGATAAACTAGCTGGCTGCGTACCTAGCTAACACAGCAAATTGATGTGATAAGCATGAGTTCCAGGACGGGGTTATATTAGAGTTATATTAAAAAGGGAAAATGATGGGTTCATTGTTTACCTTTCAAGCAATGTATTTCACAAACTAGTTTGCAACTTACCTTTAAAACACCGTTTTGACAATACTTAGCTGGACAAGCTGCACTCTACTACATGTGTTGTATGGTGCTGAGCATATTCTAGCATTAGCGAGTACATTGCCCAGCCTGCACTAGTGCTGAACTTGGTTAAGTTTGCTGTTTTATGTTCCAAATGTTACTTTTTGTTAGTGTTTGTAATCTGTCTGTTCAGAACATGGTGGCTTGTAATTATCATTTCTGTGCTTTGTGTCCCCCACCTATAGAATTATCAATTACCAATGGCTAGGGGCCTTGATGGGTCGATACAGCCGTGAACATGATGATGCAAGTCTAGTAGACAGGTGGTGCTGGAGGGAATTTGTGGAATTTTCAACTGGCCACTTCTCACTGGGTCGTGAGAAATTGAGAGGGGAAATGTAGGACAGAAGATGAGGATTGAGGGCCAGTGCCTCTGGGGTCCTATTTAATGAGCATTACTGTGCCAGCAGAGGAGAAGTAAGGCTTTAGCATCATGGTCAGCACAGCATTAGGATCACTTTCTCAGCCCACCGAGGGGCCTACTGTAGATGGGAAAAGACAGCAAGATGAGAGAGACATCAGACACAAGGTAATTACGACCATCCGAGAAAAGAGGTGCAGGAGGATACCACATCTAAACATCTCATCCTCTCTTATTCTCTGCTTCCCTGATTCCTTGGGGTCATGCTTGTTTTCGCCTTGATATCTCTGTTAATGAATGAGCGCAGCGTCTATTGCCCAGAGGGGACCAATGTTTGTGTCATTAAAGGGAGGTAGCGGGGAGGGAGTCAGGCGGGTATGGAGGACCACGCAGCGTTTTGTTTGTGTTGTTCAGGAGCAGCTGGAGGCAATGACGGGGAACACAATAACAATTTTCATGCAGTGAGTGAATGCATAAGCACCCACTCATCACAAAATCATATGCATACAAACACAACTGTAAAAGAACAACTGCTGTGATGTACAGCATTTGAAATAACTCATCATCAATACTATACAGCATGTTGTGCAAGTGTTGTCAAGTGTGCTTCAAACAACTTGAGAATGGAAGTATAAATAAAACCACAGATGCTGATGAAAGAAATATATTATATGCTGTACAAACTAAGCACCGATTGGCATGATGAAATAAATGCAATTATTAAAAAAATCAGGTATCAACCAAGCATCACCTATTCACAATAAATACAGTTTTCTGTTCTGAAGCAAATGTCTGGGGAGCTGGTGCTGTCAGATGGATGGCCAGAGGGCTGGACATGGGTGGAGCAGGACTCCTCAGGTGGATGGCTACCACTGAAGGAAGACGACCTGAGGGCAAGACTGAACTACAGAGCAGGTCTCCCATTGTTGGGCTCTGTGTGCATTTCCACCGCAGTCTAAAGACCTGAGAAGAAGGCAAATTAACCAGCTGATGTACATGCCGTAAAAAAGCGATGGAAAAGCATCATTATTTGGTAACCGCAATCCATGATCAAAATTTATAATTGATCTTCAGATTTTATTGGAATATAAAGAAAAACTATAGGCTATATTTTAACAGCTTTTTGTGTTTGTGAGTATAAAGTGAGTCCCCAAAATACTTTCGGAAAGTACTACCCGCCAAGCAGGGACTTTTTTGGTGGCAAAATAAAGACCCTAGAACTAAATTTAGACCCTGCTCCCTGATGTGGAAACGCAGTTGGTTCCTCCAAAGGTTCCTAGTTGAAGGATATAGTTCCTGTGGTGGAAACGCAGCTTATGACTCAGTGGAGCCGATCAGCGTTGAAGCCCCTGATCACAATGACAGTGTGAGCCATGCTTCCTCGTGGAGGGTTTCCCTGAAGGTGGCAGATCAAATCTGACCCCCATTTCCGGCTCCCTGACTACCTTTCACACAGCGCAGCAAGCTGGCGTATTGGCACAATACTCCTGGGAAAAAGGGGAGTGTGAAAGCAGCTATAAACAGACTCACCGGGAGACGTCTTCACACAACATGCTGGAAACTCCCACTGCAACGTGTAGTGGGACAACAGTGTGGATTTGTGCATTTTATATTAAATAAATTGGAACTACTCAAAACTATTCCCCTCTCCCTGAGAGCAGCGGGGTTAAAGATCAACTTTCAACAGACTGCTGAAGAGACCCCAACAGAATAGAGGTGGAGGTCACTCTCACTAAGTGCTATTCATGAGCAGTTGATCGTAAAACTGGCCACCTTTGGCAACAGCCGAGATAAGCCTCTCGGTGCCTGAATTGTTAAAATGACAAAGAAATTAACCAGAGATTACAAACAGCCTATCGGAACTCTCCTTGGAGGGGGGCAGGAAACCCTAAACTGCCCCACCACACACACACACACACACACACACACACACACACACACATGTACCCGTGGCAACTGACCTTGCTCTGTGTGTGTGTTTATTTTCAGCAAGATTAAGGACACTCCTTCATCTTATGTGTAACCAATGCTTGTTCACAATACTTTCTCACACAATTCCTTTAGAAATGAAGATAAAGAAATGTCATACTAGACTCTTAATCGCCAGCTTGAATTTAAGGCTGAATAACTAAATTCCCCAGTTCCTAAGGAAAGATTGTTTTGGATTAATCTAAGCTTTCCTCATGTAACCTGAGCTCCCCCAAGTGGACGAAATAAGTATTACATACCATCGTCGGAAATGCCGTTAATGTACAAATGTTTGTCATTATTTAACAGGACCAATAATGTGACAATTGTTTTCCTGTTACCAAATGCTTAACTTAGAACGGTACAACTGTTTGACCACTGAGGTTTGATTGTGGAAAATATTTGATTATAATACGCGCAAATAGATTTTCTTTTCTTTTTAGACATTAAAAGTTTAGAAAGGTAGTCCCTCGGGAAACCGGAAACGCCCCCTGGGGGAACCACGCCCCAGACAACAAAAGAGTGACACACGATGTCGCCTGCTCTCTCTCTTCTCTTCTCCTCGTGCTCTGGTCTTCCGCTTTGCTCTCTGGACGCTTTGGCACGCGTCCGGCGTGCCTCTCCCGGCAACGCCCTAAGAGTTCAACCAGCGCAACAAGTCTTTGTTTCACTTGAAGCTACCCACGCAAAGTGCCGCGACATAGATTTTTTTACCTCAGTCCCAGCTGTTTTATTTTTTTTCTTTCTTTTGTTTTGTTAAACAAAGGTGCAACAAGTTACACTGGTCTAATTCAGGAATGACCAAGTTCCCTTTTTAAGCTTTTTCGTCGAGCCAACTTCACCGAGGTCAGACTAAGCCACGTGGTTTCGCCAGCGGCAATGAAGGAAACCTGAAAACAGCCGAATTGCCAGACGGAGGACGGCCAACACTTGAGGTTTTTCTTCAGACACGGTGAACCCCGGAAAAATCCCTAGCAAAAAGCCAGGATCGGGCAGCTAGCGTGGGACCCGTGCAACAGGCCAAAGCAGGCCGTCGACAAGCAGTAAGACCAAAACCCTACATTCTGTGATCAGTGACGTCCAATAGTTGCTAATCCATTTTTCTTTAGTCCAGCATATGGAATCTTTATACCCCTAGACAAATTTAATCGAGTTATCATCTAATTTCATTTGTTAGTTGCCGTATGAGTCAAATGCTTCCCACAATCGAACCTCATTATTCAGCCATTGTTTATTTCCCTGATGTATTTAACCACCCTTTTATATCACTTTAGTTAGTTAATAAATTTACTGTAATCAAGGAACTGTGTGTGTTGACTATTTCCACGTCCCTGCCAAGAGAATTGACCCTTTAGATATGAGACTGACTGATTGATTTAAGATAATTTAGCGATTATTAATTAACTGATCACTTGTAATAATTGTATAATTATTAAAAGCTATCTAGAGGTCCGGAGACTCTAGGATAATAACAACTCCGGTGGTGCCCTTTTTAACGAGAGCCTTTATGGATTGATATTTTCTGAATATTAACATTCATAATTGGGTATTAATTCTCATAAATTTATTAAAATTCATAGCTAAGTTTTAGACATGCTACAAACGTTACAGTTATATTTTTATCAGCTTGAGGTTGAACTAATCCATGCTCACATTGCCTACATATGTACCACATCTGCTTTAGCGCGCCTGTCTGCTTTTCAGTAACCAACGTTATTTGTGTATCTTTCACCAGAGGTTAAGCAATGTCATCACAGCTAAATATATTGGATAACAACGAAATGGTTAGTGAGCTAGACTGAATTTTCTAAATGAGATTGCTGCCACACTTTATAGCAGTTAGACCGCAGAAAGTAATGTTACTGTAATGAATGGGTCTTCCATTGTGTTGCTGTCCTGCTTTCTTATGTTGCATTTTTGTATAGTATTTGTATATCATAATTTGCAGCGACTGAGTGAAGAAGCTGTGTACCTGAGTATTGGTAAAACAGCAATAAACCTAGATTGAAACTTACAAAGCAGACAGTGGTAAATTACATCTGTGCTAATGTTATGTTAGCTGGCTGCTTCTGCCTTACATAGGTGGTACACAGCAAATTATATTGATCGCATTAGCTGGTGAAAAGCAAAATAACTGTAGTATTAGCCGGCGAGCTAATGTTATTCAAATTGAGCCACCTAAAGTACAAAATCATAATATATTTCACATGCTTTGCAGTAATATTAGTTTACCTGTCAATTAATGTATTCATGTTATTCATTTATTACTTTATTAATGTTAAATATGAATTTGTCAGTAATTATAAACTTTAATGCAGAAGAATTACTGTAGGTTGCAGTCTTAACTCGCATCTCATAAATATTTTCTTCGGTTCACAAGTATCTATTTTTAGGGCAATATGTGAGTGAAAAACTCAGTAGAGCTATGCATTATCTATCCTGAACCTCTCACGCTGCTCTTCTTCTTCTTTTCTTCTTCCCGTCACTGTGACAGCTAATGTTCTACATATTGCCACCTGCTTTACTGGATTTGAGCGTAGCAAACACTTCAAATATGCCCAGCAGGTTTTTTATTTTTTTAGAAAGGTTAAAAATACAGGAGATTTACAGGAAAATATTTAAATTGGTGGACACCAGGATGGAACAGTAAAATATGGGGAAATCCTGGGGGACACAGGTGAAATTAATCAGGGAAGAGCAACCAATCACAGAAACGCAAATTGAATTGAACAAAATAGAGAGGAGAGGTAAGTGACAAAGTACAACAGAGAACACAGGAAAAATCTAACTAAATACAATCGGCGAGCAACCACACACCTGGAAGTTAAATACACCAGAACATAAGAGGAAGGTGAACAAGGGCAATAAATAACACAAGGAATAACATAATACAGAGAATGTGAAAAAACACCAGGCAGGAAGTGAAATACACAAAGACATATAAGGAAAGGTTTGACAAAATAAAAAAGTAAATAATAACAACCCATGACAATTAATGCATTGCAATGTAAGGGAAGTAGTAGGTCTGTCCTGTGAAATGTTGACGTGTTGACAATTACCATTGCGTTTAGCTAATGTTGCAACTTTTAGCAGCTGCAATTATATCAACAATGCTACAGGGGAGCTACATGGTTGAGCAGGTTGGTTTTGATTTGGGGGAAAAAGATAGATCGAAGCACACAGTTGAGGAGGTTTGATAAGCCTAGTACAAACAACCTCATACATTTGAGTGGCCCCCCTCTATTTATTCACCTCTCCAAGCATTCCATCCAACTGTCCAGATGTTTTGTGTATTCACACCTGGTCTCCTCTTGCTTGGAGCCACCTAGTCCCCTCTACAGATGTGTCCTGTCAATCTAGATAAAGAGGAACATGGCCATCTAATCACCATTCTGCTGCACTAGAATGGACCTGCTCCATAGACATTATTTTTATATTTACCTCCTTTCTAAGACTCTCTTCGCCAGCATCAGGATATGTCTCCATGATAACTGTCCAGTCTGCTTCAAACGTGCACAATTCCTTGAGCATTTAATGGCATCATTAAATGTTTTGTAGGTGTAATGTTTGTGGAGATCAGAAATGTGAAAGCCGTTATACTGTTAAACAGATTGTGCTATAAACACTATAGTGTTGGAGTCAAGGGGAAAACAAAGGGAGGGTTAGAAGAGCACCCATGGGGACAATAATGTGTTGTACATTATGTCATTAGTTGGCTAAGCACAACAGTATGATTAATTTTTCATGCTTTGAATGTTGCTTTAATGGATATTAGACTATAGGCATGCAGGGAGATTAGTGTTTAAACTGAGTCATCGTGTTAGATTTATTGGCAGGTCAGTTATCTGGAGATGATGTGGTCTGCTATTATTACATTTCAAACAGGACTGAGAATATCAGAGGGTTTCTTCATATCATGAAGGTGAAGAAAATGAAATTCAACGGGCCAAGAAATGAAGCTCAATGATATAATGGACCAATTCAATCCAGTCCTACTATTTGAAACTTTCTGAATGGACAGATGATGGCTATCTCATCTCAGACAAATAATTGGCAGAGAGCTTTGAATGTGTGTTCAGTCCATTGTCCTCTGAAATGGGTCTTCAGGAGCTCTATGGGGAGCTCTTGAGCACTTACTTGAACTTTGGCTGATGAGAAATTGCTAACTGAGCATGGACAAATATACACAACCAAAGACAGCAGATTCACAGGTACTCCTAGTATCTCCTCTAGCCATACGAGTGGATTTAAAGCTCAAGCTAAGGACTTAAGTATGAGTGGAGAGGGAGTGGAACAATGACCATATGTCGAGCTTGGTGCAGCCGCAGGGGGATCGATTGGTGAATATTTCATTAGAGCATGAGCTAAATTCTTTCCAAATGAAAACACACATATCTCCCTGAAGGTGGGGCTCTACCATATGTGCATGTTTATTAATATAACAGCCTTGCTCTTTGGATATAGGGTGATGAATATGGGCAATAGCATTTTTTTATCCCATTACCTGCTGTTACTACAGCAGGTTAATTGTGACACAAGTTAAGCTGATTCATTTTACACTACTGTAAGGTGTTTTTTATTGTCCATAACATAGTGTAGGGGAGACCGAGGATGGTTGTAACACGGGTTAGTTGTAACAAGGGTCAGTTGTAACACATCCAATGTCTCCAATCACAAACAAGTTATGAATCACTTGATTCATTCTCAAGACCTTATTCCACATGTGAAAAATAGCTCCCTGCGACAGGCGCAGCCAATTTCAGAAGTATAAATAATAATTTTAAGGTAAGGAAGTTTTTTTTACTTCATTTATTTTTGTAGAATTGCCTGCCTTGTAGTTAAACTCATCAAACTTAACTCATGTTAATTGTGTCTCTATAGAGATATCTTTCGTGCAAGTTGTTAGTGCTAATGTTTTAAGTGTACGCTGTAGTGAGCTAGTTCATGGCTACAAGAGTTTGGGTTAGTTGTAACAATAGTTGCTAGTCAGTCACAATAGCTTTCTGAGATGTTCTATTTTAATTGGCTCCCTCCTGGCATTTTGTTCTTAGGGTTGTAAATAATTTCATTCAATAAAGAGTTATTTAGGAGTAGGAATAAAAAAAAACTGTCAGTTAGCAAACACTGTACATTTGCTCAGTCACTATAATGACACATTTTATTCAAAAGACATATTTGCACCATTTGTTCCTGTTTCATAACTGTCGTAATGTATTACTCTTTTGTGGATCAGTTTATATTCAGATAGGGGAGTGACAAATTAAAGTGGATGGTGAAGCACAGCTAACTGCAAAAAACTACGATAGTTTCTTCCATTTTGGAATTTTCAGCTCTCCATGTCCTCAAAGGTCAATATTGGCAAAATAATTTGTTATTGGTCAGTGGTGCAAATTTGCATGTCAAGGTTCACCAAAGTTGACTTTCATGCAAAAAATATGTGTGGATTTACTTTGCCCCTGCAAAACCACCAATTTGAATACAATTCTATTGGACTGAATGAGTATCACCACAAAACTATTTTGCAATTTGAAATGCTGGTATGACCGGGTCATGCCCTATTCATTTAATGATTCAATGTTTAACCTTGGATGTATTAACCTGGTTAAGTAAATGAGAAGAAATAACAGCTACGGGATGCATATGAAATGTATTAAAGATGTGCAAAAGAAGTGGCAGGTGCTTAGTTGCTGATGACGCTGTTGTCATGGCAGGAGGGGTTTTATTGCAATTTGTCATGGCACATTTGTCTCATGTGACGAGGGACAATTAATACTTTCCAGTCCTCATCTCCTCCTACAACAACACCTCAAAGAAATGGAATAAGAGGAGAAGGAAGAGGAGGGGAGCAAAAGGGCAATAAACCCTAATCAAAGCTCTTTATCTTTTTTTCTCCCTTCTCATCTATCTACCTGTCTTTCCTATCTGTCCTTTGTTGTCTCCCTTACCGAACCTTTATCTACACATCTGTCTCTCAGCTCTGCAATATCGTTTCCTCTTTTTCTTCTGTCATTATCTGCCTGGCTTTGCTTTGTTTCCACCTTGTTTCCACCTTCCACTCTCTACAAACTGTTGTCTTCCCTCTAAGTATTTTTGTCTTTCTTTGTCTAGCAATTCACCTCCTCCTTCCAGAGTACTACTTTATCCATGTTGAAAATAAAATAAATAAAAATATAGGCTGAGCCTGCACAATATCTTTAATAATTTGTAATATACAAACTACTTTGTAGTTTTCACTGGTAAAACATCAAATGCTGTGATCTGGAAGCACTGTATTACTTTTTTCTTTAATCAAGTATGCCAACTTTTTTATTTCTGTGGTGATAATTCTTATTTATTTTTTAATATAGCACAGGCAAAACTTTTCTTACATTTCATCAGAAATTGCTCACGCTGAATGGAATGTTATCTGCTTTGTCACAGCCTTTTTCCATATAGAGCTTTTTAATATTATTCAAAAACATTCGAACATCTGATTGTGATCTCATTACTCTAAGGGTCAACTTCTGTAAGTCATTTTAAAGGAGCCTCCATCTGTCTGATGCGACTTAAGAACTTCTTCTCTCAGTATATCATGACAGGGATGATAACACTTTACAGCTACTGAGCAGCAAGAACAGTGGATGTACATTAATCTAGTTAAACCTGTAAGGAGATTTTTTAAGCATGTACAGTAGTACCTCTATAGAGACCTCTCCTCTCTGACACTGTCTGCACATGGAGGAGTGAATCTATTAGACATTCATGCCCACTTTAGATGAATTATACATTATGCATCGCAAACATGCATAATAATGTAGCATAATTTCCTTCCAATAAAATGGTTAATTTTAAAATGTCTTTAAATATAATGGATGGGTCACGATTTTACTTTACTTTTAGTGGCTGACTGGTATGACAAACTAACAGTATATTCTCAAATAGTGGCCCTTCATATAGCTCAATGACAGCTCTAGCAGAATTCCATTTTCATTCACCAGTAAATTAAAGCCCTTTCACTTTTCTGTTTTTCCTGATCGATGTTATGCTACCTTGAATGCCACTTAACATTTCCAGCACATTTTTAAGAATAAAATGTACTTATAAATACTACAGGCTTCCCGTTATTGGTAGGCTTTTAATGTCTAAAATATGCAGGAATAATTAATTAACGGCAGCTTGGTAGTAGATGAAATAGGTATTTCCGTTCAAAAAAGAAACTTACAGCAGCAAAGTAGTGATTATGGCCCGACTCTGTTCTTGTAGTGATGCAATTAATGCTGTGGAAATGTACATCATGCTTAATTTACCATGTGAGCCGTTGTTGTTGGCTACAGCAAATTCCACCCCCCTTAATGTTTTTTTTTTTTACCCAGCCTCTAATAGGGACAGGCCTTTATTTGTTTGTGCTGGCCACTCCCACAGCTATTATTTGATGCTCTATTTAAATACTGGCTTTCATGTGAGAATTTATGGAATATATTTTTGTATTATTGTATTATATCCTTAGCAGAAGCTGTCAACTTTAGCATGTAAACACACAGAGAAATGCAGAGCTATTCAAATGGGTCCTTCTGAGTTGAGTGAAAATCTGTTTTGCACATCACAGGGGCTTAAGCTGTTTATTTGTAAGTAAGTTTGCAGAGATTGCTGTATGTGTGTGTGCGTGTGTGTGTGTGTGCGCGTGTGCGCGCGTGTTCGTGTTTGCTGACGGGTGAGAGGAAAGAAGTTCTAATCACCACTAACCCTCTCACTATGCTGACAGCGTCAGAGAGGACCAGTCTCACCCCCTTCCTATGATCAGCCTCATCAGCTGTCTGCTTAGCCCTCCATTCATCTCTTTATTATTTATTTACCTCCACTTTGTACATACATATCCCCAGGGAGCACATCCTTTGAGCGTTTAAGTAGGGCTCCTGCAAAAGTACCTCAGTGGAGGAACTTTTCCACTCTATTTGTGTTTCATATGAAAACCAAGTTGGCTTTGAGTTTAACTATGACATGTGCTTTTTTCCATTTGACAGAATTTTTTTTTTTAAGTGTTTGGACCAGATCATCTCCAGTTTTTAGAGTTGGCTTGATTGATTTTATCTTGAAATCTCCTAAGCTAAGGACAGACATCTCATTTATAAAAAAGAATTACATTAATGGGAGGCCAAATAGAGGCACCAAATGACAGCATATTTGTTCGCGCTGGTATTGATTTTGTATATACCAAATCAAATTAACACAGTCAATAGACGTCTTGCTCTTGTCTTTGTCTGTATAGCAACAACATATCAAGCCCATCTTTGGAATTCAGCAGATTTTGTTAGATTCATTAGATGAAGTCATACTTTGTGGGCACCAAGGTCAGTTTCTATTCCTTGGTTTCTGTCAAGGATCCTCAAAGTCTGTTGTTGGCCGTGTCAGGTGACAGCACCTCTGGGCAGGAAACCAGAGAGTCCCTCCAGACTGCATCACTGCAGAAGTGAGTGAAAGTGTGAGGCCAGGTTTGAGAAGGTTACTTTCTAAAGGCAAAATATGGAGCACAGTCATTAAGCAACAGTAAACTGTTTACGATCATTTAAAGACTGAAATTAGATTGTCAGGTATTTTACTGTAGATATGTAAAGCAATGCTTTTTGTCTTTATTTCGTCGTTTGTGTTTCTTACTTCAGCAAGTAACGATCTATAATTCGATCATGTCTTAAAGCATTTGAGAATATTTTATATATGTTGTAATAATAATATTTTAAAAAAGGAATTGAGTCGCTCCCCAGGTCTCTGCATATGGGAAAAATTACATTTTATCATATATTGTCATATATTATACATTCAGCTGCAGAAACATGACCTGAGACCAACAACCACAACAGAAATAAATCACAGTGGTGGACTAGTAACAGTGAATTTACATTCATTTCTTTACCTTAAGCCACAACTCTTATCTGCCTTGCAAGGCAAGTGCTAGAAACTGGGACCAGGCAAGTATCACCACACAATTGGTTTCGCAAGGCCTTGATTTACGTGTGCTGTGACAACATCTGAGGGGATTAGGCTGGAAAATGGCATTGCTATACTGTGTTGTGTAAAATATCAAGCCACGTTCAACAAGACTGTTCTGTGGGGAAATTACACAGAGGAACTCACAATGATAATGGTCAAAATGTGAGCACTTGGAACCTCACAACACTACAAGACTTGTGTCATTACAACCACTACAGAGATTGAAGAGTAAGTTGCCTTGGATCATTAGAGACAACATACTCCTACACAACATGACCTGTTTTACACTTAATTAGTAAGGTCACAAATGGACAGTGAGATTGTTGTAGATTGTCAAGAAAACAACCAAAACAGCAGGTAATAACTTGGATACTAACTTGTGAAAAATATTTATGATGCTTGTGGGTGGAGAACAAAGAAAACAAGATATCTACTGTTTATTAAGGACATAAATATTAAAAGATGACAAAAAAGACATCTGAAGACAAAATTAATTTCACTGGACTATACTGAATGCACATTTCACTGTACTGTATTGAATGCAAGGATAAGTCTGTGAACATTCCATATTTTACTTATTGTCAACAAATGAAAAGTCCACCATAAACAATAATTGACCCTACTAACAAGTATTGCCTGTATGGTATAGGCCTGACATTCCTCAGGCACCATAGTGCTCCACTTTTAGCCCGACTGATATATTGGCCGGCCGATATTATCGGCCGATATGAGCAAATTGCATTTAATCGGTATCGGCCATCGGCATCACAAACTGGAAGACCTGCTAGGAGGGCATTGCAATAGTCAAAGCGTGAGATAACCATGGCCTGTACCAGAAGCTGGGTGGCGTACTGAGTGAGTACGCCACTGAAACCCAAATTGCTCCCAATGGCTGTTTCATCAGTGTGTGAATGTGCATGAATGAGTATCTGGTGAGCAGTTGGCACCTTAGCCACTGATCATCAGTGTAAGAATTGGAATGTGTGTATGTGTATGTAAATGGTGTTATTTTGATGTAGTGTAAAGCGCTTTGAGTGGTCGAAAAGACTTGAAAGGCGCTCTACAAATATAGAGCATTTACCATTGCACTGGCTGACGTGTTCCTTCATTACAATGAACATAGGCAGTATAGTAAAATTTTGTGTAAATCCCACATACATCGTCCTGCTGCTGTAAATACACACCAATGCACCAAAGCTGAAAACAGTCTGCAACAAATACACTATTTTCTGTATTGTACTTACCTGTTTGAGTAATGTATGCTGTAAACTACTCTACACAACTGTTTCAAGGAATTATTTTAACTTCTGTAAATAAAAGTTAAATAAATATATATTCATGTCCCATTTTTAAATCTTTCAGTAGAAACATATATCTCAGACTGAGAGACACATAGAGGGTAGTCTTTTCATGGGATTTGTTGAGAGCTAAAATAATATAGACTATCATCTGTCTTATCCTTTAAAGCTTAGTACAATTAACTCCAGCGACATCAAATCCAGGTGTAAACACAATTAAGAAAATGCAAGATGAGACATTACTTGGACTTATCAACCTGAGTTGTAGTGTTTGGTGCTGAAATAAATATAACCAGCGAGTCTCGGTTACAACTATGAGTTCAATCTTGAAAGAGGAGGTATGTATGGTCTGCCATATTCAACACAAATTCACTCCCACATGATGGAAATGCTTCGTTAGAATTAAATAGTAGCACTGCAAGACTGAGCAGAAGAGCTGTAGATCACCCACTGGATCAATACACAGGGTAGAAGACCTCTTTGAATCTGCAACATGGCACAGTTCTTTACAAGTCAATGCATGTGACCATTATTGATTAAACTGAGGAAGTGCGGACAAAGCACACAGCTCGACAATAAGGAGAAAGACACGTGTTACTGTTGATGAAGACAAACAGAGCTCCAGACACTGATTTCAAGTCTTAGTGGTCAATGGGACATGAACCCCGGAGATGAGGCACCATGCTTCACATCACACATGGATAAGTCAATGTAATGACATTGGCTCTGGTGCTGTAGGGGGTTTAGGGTAGCATAAGCAAGGCACTTTGATAGTCAGTCAAACAGAATGCTGTTTTGATTGATGGTGTGCAGCACTCTTTTCCTGGCCTTGGGCCTGGCTAATCCACAAGCAAATTCCACTTCAAATGGGCTCTGCCAGTTATTTGAAGGTATTCAGATATTGTTGTTAAATCATTCAAAGAGGTAATCAAACCAGTGTCTTTTAGAATGACCAAGTGTATTACTGTCTGATAAATCAATAGACTGCCTCCAGGAGGAAATGTTTTAAATGATCGTATATGCCATTAGGATATAAGTGTTTACTGACTGTGTTTAGGCTAAATTATGATTAATGTTTTCATGGTTATGTTTAGGCAACTCAAAGCAATAAAAAATAATAATTAGTCATAGATTGATTGTGTGATCCATGCAAAAACTGTGTAAAAACTAGGCCAGGCAACCAACGGAGACTCCAGGAGACTCTTCATGCTAAGCTAATGTAACAGGCTGCATCTTTATACTTACCAGAAAGATTTGAATAGCAGATCTTCTCATCTTACTCTGGGCAAAAAAGCCACAAAACATGCCTCCCACAAATATCAAACTATTCTATTAAGTTTAGGGGAAAGATAATGATCTAGGTTAAATAATAAATATGAGATGTACTTTTTCAGTATTTATTCAAAATCACCATTTTTCCCCACCTCCATTCAATTTCTGTGTGGTTTGTACATTACACGTCTTGTACAAATTGTACAAGACGTTGCTCTTCTTGGACTGGAAAAACACTGCCAGAGAATATAATCCAGGCAGCCTTCAATTCCCTTCAAAATGTATTTGGCAGAACTATTTAATAATATCTTAAGGTCCTTACATACCTCATTTTTTTGTCTCAACACACGTGTGTATTTGTCATGTAATCAAAATTTGTATGCTGGTGTAATTCAGTGTGTCATTGTAGAACAAAGACTGTGATTAGGGGATATACAACAGTTGTAACTGTGAACAGCATTGTGAAAGTTGTACGCATCACACAGGCTGGCTCTCTTGATAGAATCCTACACGCCTGACAAATAATCTCCCTCAGTGCTGTTTACAGAACGCCTAACAAGTGTTAAATTTGTACCACTAATCAGGGAAACTTAAACCACGGCATTGTGTACGGTGCAGTTATCCATTATCCATCATTGTTATTCAGCTCCAATCTCATTACCTCTATTCAAATATTTAAGTATATCGAATATGAAGATTGGCATTGCTGTGCAATCCAAAACCATTTCAAACACTGCATTGCTTTCATTTTTAGGCTTGCTTTGTCCATCACACAGTGGCATCTCTCTGATGTATGAATAATACAGTAATAAGACACATAGTAGGGGTGTTTCATATTCATAACAGCTTGAACAATGTATGTAAGCACCTTTGGATTTCATGCATCTAAAATTACACCTTCCCAAGGTTTTTTTCTCCCCCATAGCCAATGATATTCATTCACTGAATGTTTCATCATGTTTCTGCCAAAGATGTTATTGAGAAATTACATTGCAGGCAATGAGTCAGGAAGCACTGTGACAGTGGCCCAAGTGTAATCCAGGGGAGATGTATTATTATGATATTTTCTTGGAGGAATCTGGAATTGAATTCTGATTCAGTGGAATATGATTTTAAAGCGAGGTTATGCTATCCCCTGATAGATGATACACAGGCAACAGTCACGCTACACAGAGCATCGCAACAGATACACTGAGTACAGAGCTGGCCATGCACAACACTGGCAGGCTGCATACAGATGAGCTACGAAGGAATGGGATCACTGGGGCATAAACACAACAACAAAGGATGTAATGGAGGGTTTACCACCCGAACTCTGTTAATCCACTTTGTAATCTGTGAAATATAAGTTTCCCAACATTTTCAAAGGGCTAGAAATGTTTATAGTGGAAATTTATTGCATGCATTATAGAAATAATAATATTAGAGGCTTTTGGCTGTTTAGGTAAAGGCCAAACTTTACCATTCACACACATGAAATACAGATACATTACTGATTTTTTTATGTATCTCACATTTGTGTCTAAGATTACTTTCTAAAGCACATCTTGGTCTCACCATAAAAAGTACAAAAGGAAAAGGACAGTGTGACCTGAGAAGCCATTGTGGCAAAGCAGGATTTCACCATGGCTGAGAGTTGGAAATGAAATTATTTTTCCGTCAAAATAAAACTGAACAAAAATGTCACTTCAGAAAAGAGAGAGCTGCACACCAGGACACAAAACCACAAACATTGTAGCAGAATACATTGTAAAGTTTCTCATGTGAAGCTGGAGCTGTACAATCATTACAAAAATTGTATTGGATTGTGGTGGATGGATTTCTAAATGGAAGAATGCAGCCTGGCAGGTAATTTTAAGGATAAAAAATATGTCTAGCTACAATGTTGGATCCATTCTCTGTTAGTGGTGGCACCAGGGGATCACATCAGTCCTACTGGGGAAGAGTCAGCTCTGATAAATGACTCCAAAGGGATGAGATAGCACTGAATGACTCCTTGCTTCCCTTTTCTTTGTACAAACACACGCCTAATCCAATCTATTGTTGACTTCTTTATCCCCTACAAAACCAGACTACTCCATTCATGTTCTTCAACAATGCAGTGTATTGTTAGCAAGCGACTGTTGTGATAAATCACATGTAGTAGTGTAAGCTGAAGCAGTTCTATATTCATAATAAAGGGGTCACCGCATCAGCAGAGGTTTGTGTTACAGAGGCCTAAGAACATTGGTTTTGATGGAGGATTTGATCAGGTGAATGGTGCTATATATGCACACCTGTACAGTATATTATGACCAGTGATTTACTTGGTGGTGACTGATGGTAGAGCTGCAGGTGATGAATCTGTGCTCTGTATCTTGGGAGGTCATCCACATGACATCAAGAGCGATTAGGAGCCTTGTCCCCAATCTATCAGGGGACAATCGATGTATTTCATCATCACATCTAGCCCCTTTTCCCATTCCTTCCTCCCTCCCCCATGCAAAAACACTCATCAGAAACACAGCTATTTAATTGTGTGGTCATGGACAAGGTCACAGTACAACTGTACATCATGTACACTTTCTGTGTGTATGTGTGTGTTTTTACCTGCCGATGTACACACCATAAGAGGAAAAAAGGAAGACAAGGAGCAGCTCAGCCATCTCTTGTACCCGAGGAGTCATCCATCAGAACTGGATCTGACCCTGGAGGACAGATGTGCTCCTGTGGTGCACGCACTCACCCTGAATGGATACAAGGCTCTACTGCTATGCTCAGGGAGCCAGAGGAGTGGTTGGACTCATTAGACATACTGTAAGGCTGACAGGTGTGGGACTCAGGGGACCCTGTGGTTCTGTCCTTTAGTCTTTAATAGACATCGGTCTTTGTGACGGCTTTTGTGTCTTGTGGCCCCTCTGTTTGTATAGCTCTACTAATGCTTTTGTAAGACAATTTGTTCAGTGGGTCAACACATCAGAAGCACAGAACTTTTACAAAGTACTGTACATGTGAGAATGCTGATATAACAATAAGTATAGTGATCACAAAATATTACAAACACCTTAAACTTCTTGATGCACACACTAATGTATGCATGTCTTTACATATGTATATGTATTTGTGTACACACCCAAATGGCAAGACACTGTAGAGAAGCGTCTCATACATAATCTCACACAAGCCTACAAAGGTAACAAGTGTGTTAAAATAATTAAAGTTCAACGCAAAGGCAGCAAACTTATTTTATTTCTGTATTTCCCCCCCCAATTTTTCACCATTTTAAACTTAACAAGATACGTTTCAAGATGTAATTCGAGCAGTGTAGGAGTTGCATGACCTATAAAAGGCAAGATAAAAAGGGAAAAAGCAGGTTGCCACCAGAGAGAATAGACGAACAACAGCCCGTCTGTCATGCAGCACAAATTACTGGGTAGAAAAGTAAATGTGAACCCCATTTTTAACTCCATTTTTGGTAATCAAATATTGCAAGAGAAAGATTTACATGAGTTATCACACATTGATTTGACTGGAAGGAACTGGTAGAGTTGACATAAAAATAATTGGGAGCAAACTACCTGGCCATCGTATGCCTTGTAATAACAATTTATCCATGAGCCAGTTGGCTAGGTCACTAACGGGATGATAAGTTAACACAGTTTATTCACATTGGTACCATCGGCTCCTGTCTTATAACTGTCTGCAAACTATTTCTCTATTGTGGAACAGTTAATACTCCAGCAAAGGAGGGTAAATAAAAGTGAGTCTTTGGATCCAGTGCTTAAAGCACGGTAAAATGATGTGCCTGAAAAGTGTTAGGGAGGTTAGGAGAAAGAATGGATGGAAGGAGGGTTCATAATGAGTAATTGGTTAAATAATGTGATAAAGAGTAAAGTGTAATGAGTAATTAAATACATTTGCCCAATATTGCTTCTCAGTAAGATGTCATTCTTTTAAAAGCCACCAATGTATTACACAAAGTATGTCAAAAGTAACCTTTTGATGCAATAATAACCTCTTACCCTAAGTCTCAACAAATGTTTGTGTTTAACTTATCATAGCTACTATAACAGGACAACAGGTAACTCAAGTACCTCTCATACCGAGTTGTGATAATCTACTCTCTTATATTCTCTGAAATACAAGAAGAGGATCGAGCCAGTGCTCTGTAGATTTTCGAGGGCTGATAATGACATTTAAGCCAGTATTTAGTGCTGATGTTCAAACAGCATCTTAAGTAGCATCTTCTCAATCAAGAGACACTTAAACTCTACACTAAAACATGGGTCAGCTCTACAAAACATGCATACTTGAGGTGAGGTGTAGCCAGACCTTTACTTTCTTACTGGATGAAAATCTTAGGGAGCATTTTTCTTTTTTACACTATATTTTATTTATTATTCTAACTCAAACCCAAAATGACAGCTTCACATGTTAAACAATATACCCAGCCTAACACAAAACACCAACAGATTCATAGTAGATTATATCAGAGTGGCTTTTCTGTATGATCTGATGTTGTAAACAGCATTAGCTGACCAGTCTGCTTCTAAAGCTTTGTTCAGACTGCAGGCAAATCAGATTTGTTTCTCAAATCAGATCTTGAAGACAGACTGTCCGCACTGTTATCTGAAGTGATCAGATCAGATTTGTCCAGACATCAGCACCCTCTCTGCGTGGGTTGCTGTGGTAGTGACATAGGCATCAGTAACTACACACTGGTGATGCGGCTTTCCAGTGCAGAAACATGAGAAATGGAGATCCATCATCTCGCCCTCCAAACAATTGCGTTGTCAGGTCAAGGTGCAGAACTCCTCCGTCTCATCAGACTTTCTAAAATCAATCCGGAAACAATCTGGGTATGCCAAAGACAGATTTGGGCTGGCAGTCTGAACAAGGCCTATGTCCTTTGTGTTTCCTTCCTCCCTTACTGGGGATCTACGAGCACTGCTCATAGCTATTGAAATGGTTGACCAGCAGAGCAAAAACTCTATGCCAAAAAGCAACATCAACAGGCCCTTTTGTGAGTCCTACGTCTCTCTCCTTTTGTTCTTCACTGTTCTTTTGCTCACTCTTTTCTTCTGTAACACAACTGAATGCTTTTCTGCCTCTGTGTTTCTCTTGCTGCATGAATCCCTCCACCTCTCTCTCGCTCACTCACTCTCTCTCTCCATCCTTGGCTTCACAGTATCCATCCCTGAGGGCCGATCGATAGACTGCAACAGCCTTTCAATGAAATCTCCCCTGTGCTACTGGAGAAAAGAAACGTCGTTCAATCGAACCGATAACTCTCTCCCTCTGTTCCTTTTGATCGCTCCCTCTCTCCCTCTCTATATATACAATCTCCCTTGCTCTGTTTTGTGCTTGGTGCGAGGAGGATGATAGGGTAGCATAGGCAGTGGTCAGAGGTCGCAGCTGGAGGCTTGTTTGATGATCAGTGGGGACGGATACTGAGGAACCACCCTGCCACAGGCATTGTAAATTACCTCTGAGTAATGCAAAAGAGATAAAGCAGACAGTGGGGAAGAGAGAACAGGTAGGCACATTCAGTCTTGTGGTCAGTGTAGGAAAAACGCAAAGAGAGGCAATAGCTGTCGAACGAAACAGGACGCGGTCAATACCAGCCTTCACATGACCCAACCTCAAGCCTGACACAGCTGCAACATGTGTGTATGTGTCTATGTGTGCATGTGTGTGTGTGTGTGCTGTGCCAACACAGCTGACAAGCACGGAGAATAGCAGATGAACAGGTTAGTTATGCAATTTGTAGGTGTGAGGCATTCCTGCAAATGTCAGCATGTTTGTTTCCAAGAATTCATAGTCAACATCCTGAATTCCCATTGGGACGTGTGAGCAAAACAGCAGCTCATAAAATCAGCTTTAATTTTGGGTAAGTGGGCAGCTGTGATATCCAACTGTGAAACATATGTGTTATCCACAGTAGGCCCCATACAACCCTGTTTTGTCAATCAAGGCTAATTGTGATGAATCAGCAAAGGAAGAGGCAAAACTATTTGTTGATCAAGTCGGAGTTACTTGTTTTCTTGTCTTCTTTATCACATAAGATTTAAAGGGGGAAGGTAAAAGGATACTTGTAAATTCATGGCTGTTCTTTTTTTGTGTGTGTGTAAGAGTGTGTGTGTAACTACAATCTGTTGCTATCATAGTGTAGCTTACTGGCTAATTGACTTTTCAAGTGTCACTGTGTTCATGATTGTCACTTAATGCTGAGGTAACTTTCGCAAAGCCAGTGACAGGAACCCTACGGCGGTAATGGAAATGTTAAAAATGTAAATTAATTAGAGACACTTTATATTAGAGAATAAATCTCCAACCACTAAGAGAAAAACAACCACAGCTCATAAGAATAATATCAAGATGAAAAGCCTTGAGCTGATCCACTGACATTAAAAATGACACTGCAGGCTTTATTTTCGTTCTCAGTGGTGAAAAGTGGGCCTGTGGACCAATGAAGTGGCAATGTTGTTAGCAGCACACAGGTGTTTTCCCACTTGTGCAAGCTTTGAATTTAGGTGACCTATCATGAACTGGGTGGACGAGCACTGTAGGGGGATGTTTGAGTAACAGTAACAATTCAGGATCCAGCAAAGTGCAATTTTGGTGTCAAGAATCAACGGGATTCGCACTAATGGCAGGCTGTTGTCAGGGAGCGCAACATTTCTAGCACAGTCCTTGCTAAGCGCAGACATGATATGTGCTATTTTTGTGTCTTTCTTAAGACCAATGCACTGCACTCAAGTTCAATTCATAAAGTACAGTTCTATTACTTTGAGGCTTTTTTTGTCATCAAGATGTTAAAAAATAATAATAAAAATCCCTTCAGCTCTGCAGTTGCACATGACAGAATATATAAAGGTTTCGCAAACACAATCTGACATGTGTTTTAAATCAACAACAGTGACCACTATCCAACTCTATTAAGTGCTTCTTCTTTAGCAATGTACACACGGCAAAACTGAGAAGACAGGACAAGCATCTAAGTTTGTAAAGGCAACAAGACAACATTTTTCATTCACTTGGCTGTGTTCATCATAAAATCCTATCTATGCTTCTCTCCCTTTTGGGAATCATATCTTATCTCCTTCCCTAGGTGGCATTTCCATTATTTCTCTGCCCATAAACCTGAAAGAGCTAACATCAAGTTTGTCTCTGACTACTGAAGATTTAACATCATTATTTCTAATTGCAATTTTATGTTCACTTATCCTGATCTTTAACTCCCTGTTGCTTTTACTTTAATATTCACACAAAAAACACATATTGCGCATCATCCGTAATGGTGCCATTAGGACAAATTTCCTTTCTGTTTATGGATGAGGGCAATAGCCTGATTTTACCACTGCACTGTAATTCATAAGTTGCGGCTGATAATTAAGGCCGTACGACCTAAACTCAGTGGAAAGGGGGTCTTTAAAGCCCACCATATTTCTTTATTTTTATGGGTGAATTTAGGTTTATCTCTAAATATGTAACCAAGAGGTTCTGGACCTCATGTAGTGTTTGTGCCATTGACAATTTTAATGTAATTTGTTCCTCTGGAGGTTCTACAGATGTTATGTTATGCTTATTCTATGTTAATTCATTAACTACTGGCATTCAAGTCTTAATTCTTTTGTTAGCAATATCAGCAAGATTTTCCTCGATGTCCAAGGATCCAAATATAGCCTACATACTGATGTACACAGCTTATCAACTCTCTGTGGATGACAAGTTGTCCAACCTGGCTTTGGTGTTCTGCAAATGCTTCCCTTCCAGATAAAATAATATACTATACGTCTCAATATCACTAGCATACACTTGTGACTATGATTTGAATAACTGTCAGTAAGCACCAAGTGAGGAGTGTAAATAAAGTGCTAGGTTCTAAGTGAGAAACTGTAAGGGTTCTCCAGGCCCTCAGAGAAATCAAAATTTGATTTTAAAAAGTATTACTCCTAAGTTTCTATTCTCAAATGATTTACAATCAAAAAAAAATAAATCAAAATTTTTGTAATTGAAGAGTTACCTTCCTAACGCAAATAGCCTATATTGGAAAACTAATGCACAGAAAAGTTCCAATTTACTACCGGCCAAAGTAATACATTTTACTAGGTAAGGTAAGGTATTTTGTTGAATACAAACTTAAAGAAGAGGCCAGAGCAAAATTTATGCAGAGCAAAATGCTGTTTTAAATTTATTTAAAACAGCATTTTAGGCAAAATGATTTTGATATATTGATTGAAGGTTAATCAATTCAAGCCTGAATACAACTCAAGAAGTGTTGATCTAAATATTCTACTGAAGTATTTGCTATTAAATGCACTATTAAATCAAACATAGAAGTAATGGTCAAACACAGGACTTTCACATCGGAGGCCAGGATATGTTTCTGTGTGAAACCAATAGTCAACGTTGATTGTTTTAAGAAAATAGTTATTTTAACCCAAATCATGATCTTTTCCTAATCCTAACCAAACAACAACCATCACCTAAAAGGTTTCTTAACAAGATTTTATTTGCAAGTCTAACTAGATGTTGCATTTTTATTTTTGCTAACTTTACGGCCAAATGAGAAAAAGTTTAAAGTGAGGCAACTGGCACAGTGGACCAGCATATGCATTACTAACTAGTGTGACACCAGTTTGCAGCAGCAGACAGGCAGCAAGTGATAGTTTAGTGGACTATCTGATACCCAGTACAGTACACAGTGCCACAGTTCCCAAAACCTGTGGACAATTCACAGTATTGAAGAAATACATTCTTTGTGAAGAATCCCCTATTAAATAGTATTATAGTATTTAATAACTTACTGTTGCAATGCATTTATTGTGAATTGTCCCCATAAATAATTCTGATTGAAGTGTTGAAATTTTAACCAACCACGTGATTACAAACTCTTTCTGATGACAAAATGTGCTTAGATTGTAAAACACAGAATTCCGAAATAAATGGAATCTGGAAAAAGTTTGAACAGATTTCATAGGGCCTTAAGTCTGGCTGTTGTCTGCACAACCCCAGTATAGTATTTTCAAGACGTTTCCTTGGAGTGCATTTGGCATTCCGCAAAATTACCACGGTTATTAGCAAATGCCAACTGTGCCATTGCTTCATGTTAAATTGCAGCAGTGTTTCTCTCACAGAAATATGCACTGGTCTAGAACACAGGACTTCTTTAATTTCTTGCTCCCACCTCAAACACATCTGACCAATAGCCAAGCCAAACATTGTTTGTAGTGATGCATTTCAGTTTGCTTGGATTATTCTTTGTGAAAAGAAACTGAACCAACGGGAAAACGCTCCAGAGAACCAGAGCAAACAAACTATAGGTGCACCCTTACTTTTTTTAGTAGATTCCTCCAGACTATCCTTTCCATAATGAAATTGCTTCTGCATGGTTGTACAAATTGCAAAGCTTTTAAATTGAAAGACAACAAGTGACATAATTGGTCATGGCGAATGCCAGCACCCATTATAGCTACTTGTTTGATCCTACCCTGTCTCAAACCGCAATACAGGTAAGCTTATGGACTAATAGCCACTATAATGTCTGTATCAGATGGGATTTGGATGTGCTTCACATGCGTTGCATCCTGCAAGTAGTCGAATGTCGAGTATATGTGGTTAGGTTGTCTAATTTATGGATTGGTTTAAAATTCATCTATATTAAAAATCTATATTTTATTTAACGAAATGCTGTCTTAATTTATTTCTAGTTTCTAAATATGTGATTTTGTTTTGCACCTCCCTGCCTCCATACTAATTGTAAGCAATGCATGTTCGTGCCAGGTCACAGCCCAATTATTGAGTGTACAGTCTTCTTTGTCTGCTGTAGAGACCAGATAGGCAAGTCAGTAGGTGTCAGGAAGCTTTGCTTGCCTTAAGGGGCTCTCATAATGCATGAGCAGGACTCTCAGTGCCTGATCAGCAGAACGATGACATTGATGCTCAGGCTCGCCATCCTTGCTACCCCGGCTCCTCCTGCATTATTACATGTCCAGATACCATCTTTAATTCTACTTCCTTTAAACAAGGTTGATGTGAGGGTCATTAAACCTCCATTCATGACGTTAATTACCTGATAAGGCTTGCTGAGGTAAGATGACAGAGAGGCTTTCAGCAGAGAAAGAGTGACCAAACCAGCTGATTTTCTCTCTCTTACATTGAGCAGCTGCACGCATTATTCTTCGGCCTAATCGCATGTACCATCATCCCATATCTAAAAAATGCCAGAGAGGTCCATTCAGTTACTGAGTCTGAGTTTCCAGAGCAGAAGTCAGGTTATGTTTGCATACAGCACTTTTCTTGACTGTAACCATATTTTTAGGTCCCAAAATCCTTATGACCCCTGCAAAGACATTGCCAGATAAATATAATTATCATTTATGCATTATTCACGTGAATTCAATGGATTCACTCATGGGTAGGGGTGTGATCCTCTAGGCAGCTCACGATTTGATTCCGCATCTTGATTGCATCAAAATTCTTGATTTCTATACATGATTTATTTTTTCTCGCTGTGACTACTAGCTTCTAATAAAACACTGTATATGTAACAATGCCTAATTAAAATAACAGATACAGTTACTTCCATTATATTTATTTAGTTTAGTTAGAAAAATGCAAACCTTCAAATGTGGTTCATTGGCCATAATTCTTACTGTAAGAGTTAAGTCACTCAAGTGTCATCAAGACACAAATTTTCAAGAGACAATTGCGATGCATTTAAGAATCAATTTTTTCCCTTAATCATGGGTTCTCATATGTAATAGCATGAAGGGAGCTTTACACTGATTAAATAGAAATTATTATTTATATCTGAAAAATACTTATATTAGCTTTTGTTTAATTAACAAACAATATAGACATATGAGACATTTTTCAGGACAACATCTGCTGAGTAAGCAAGCCCCTGTAGAGTCCGGAACCTAAGGTTAAGAAACTCTAGCCGCCAGTGTGTGGGAGGATTTATCTTTTTATCTGAAGCAACAGTAGGAAATGTTGGGTTTGCATTAGAAGTAACCTAACTATGGCTGCGACTAATGAATAATGTCATGTCTAATTACGTTTTCTCAATTAACAGATTAACCGTTTTGTCTTTTCACGTGATATCATTATATGAATGATTGTGTCTGTAGATAAACTTAGAAACGTTGACACTGAAGTACCTGGATATCCCTTGTGCATATAAAGGGAAGTTAAACCCTGAGCAAGAAAGGTGGACTCAGTAACAATGAAAACTACCCAGGATAGGTAATTACAGAATGTCTACTGCAGTAAAAATGCTGCCCATAAATAGGATAAAAACTGGGTTTGATAGAATGAAGAATGAGTCACATAAGTACATAAGAAAATAAGTATTTTCCGCTGTCCCCTACTTTCCCCAGAACACCCAGTGGGTTGACTCACAGGGCTGCAATAAACGTTAACAAAACATAAAGCTAATTCACTTTAAACTCCATCAACCCTTTTCCCCTGTTGCCGGTAATGCTGCAGTATAGCGCCTGCATTAGACAGGCTTCCTTGCATGTCAATAGTCAACCATCTGCTCTGGCTGCTGTAGCGGACAAGGGCCCAGCAGAGAATTTCACCCATAGGAGGTCTTATTTGGATGAACGTGATACAGACAGGATGTTCAGAATCTCAGCAACTGTCAAATCATCATTGCGCCCAGTGACCTGTGAGACAATCCCTCAACTTTATACAGACAGAATGATGCATTTCCGTCTTTTCAGATTTAGCCTGAGTATAACCTGGGGTTGACCTGTTGATGACCCATCTCTCTGGAGAGGGGAGCATCATAAGCAATCTGTGGAGTTTTGGGAGACTGCAATATGCTGTAGGCATTTCTGCTGTAAATCTAGCCAAAACAATTAGGGATTTGTTCTGTTTTGTTTGTGGTAATTTCATGAGACAATCAAGACACAAATCCATCACACACGCCACAAATTCCACCTACAATGCCAACACACAAAACCACACTGACTCTTTACTACTTTATCTCCATCATTTGTACACACCCACATTGATTCAACCGCCCACACACAGATGAGCAAACACATACATACTCAAGGCCCAGTGCAGTGTGAAAGTTGAGTAGAATAGAAATAGTTCAGGTTGAAAATAGGCTACGGTGCAATCAGTGGAAACGCAGGGGGGATTCAATTAAATTTCTCTCAACAGAGGAAATGCCATACACACAACATAACCGTCTCTGTTCAGATTCCATTATGTTGTCACCAACCATGAATCACAATGAAAACTGCTTCACAACTGCTTCGATTTCCCTGAAATGTTGAGTATAAATTATTTTTCTAACCCCTGGCTATGTTTTAATTATGTAAGCACTTGCTTTGAATCATCTGCCCACTGAGGAATCATTTTATTTTTAGAAACTGAAATACATTTTCAAATACATTTTCAGTAAATTTAAATGAGTTTTGCAATTGTGTGTTTCATGACTTAAAAGTTTCCTTTTTGCAATTTACATATGAAAATTCCCAATAAAATTAACATCAACTTGATTTCCACAGGCACATCTTTTCCAACTGAGGAGTCCGAGCCCTGTGCTTTCACTGACACCATACTGTCGCCAATTCTGATAGGTGTTTGTGTCTGAAGATACACAGTTAAGTGAAGAAAGGATATGAGAAAATTATTTTAAACACAGAGCGAAAGTCCCTGAGGACCATCAGTCAGAAGACTCCAACACTTAGGAACTAAAATAGAGCCAGGCAGAGAGCATAATTAGGCATTTTAAGTGCTTTACATAATACAGTCAGTCATAATGAAAGCCCCGTGGGCTCCAGAGGCTGGGCGGCTATTGTCACTCTGCTGCAGGAGGAGCATTCATATGAAAACTGGAGAAAGAGATGGAAGGATAAGGGGAAATGGAGAAGTTGAACGTAATAATGCATAAAAGCTATAGTTACAAAACATGAAAAAAATAGTAAAATTGAGTTAACTTAATTAACATACGGGTCCATTACACACCCAGAAAGAAGCCAAATTCAATGATTTACATTTTTAACTATCTCCAGATTACATAGGCACATCAAGACAGACATGATCAATACAAAATGTGGTTTTGTAAAATACATAACAAGGACACAGCAATTCTGTGCCATAACACTCTCCTGTCTTTGTCTCTCGCTCTTTCTCCCTACCTCTCTGTCATTCTTTGATGAGTGAACCACTTGATGTTGACAGCGGATTGATAAAGGCTCTTAATGAATGATGTTTTATTAATGGTCCCATAATCAGATTACCTGCAGGCGGACAAGCTCCATCCATCTTTCTCCTCTGAGGTCTAACAGAGGAGGAAGAATAACACATCTGGAGGAACAGAGACATTTGTCTGGTCCACATTTAACCTCAACCACCTTTCATCTAATGCTACCAAGAGGTAACTTCAGTTCATGACCTTTAAAACTAATCACCTTATTGCCCCAGCTATACTTTGAGATCAATGATAACATAGCTAGCATGCTAACATAGAACAATAGATTAATGTATGTTAACATGCTAAATGTAACATCCATAGTTGCTGACTAGTAGCTTTACATGCTAATTCAACATTTTAGTCTCACAGCTGTGCCAGCTGAGGTTAACAAAGTTCAGCTTAAGACTATGAAAGTTGAGCAAAGTGAGCAGTGCAGACCAGATACTTTTAGAATCCTAAAATGGCTACTCTGCTATCTACTTTTTGTTTTTGCAACAACGTGGCCTTTCCTCTGGCACCACCATCAGGCAGGTACTCAAAGTAGGGGATGTGATTTAAAATACTTGGACTGAAGGGCAATAACTTTAGTTTCATCAGCAGCAGATCGTCTGGCTGCATGAGACTGCTGCCGTGCTCAATAGGTTTGACTATTGAAAAAAACTGGCCCAGGTTCATTTCATCACACCTACACTTTCAAAAGATTGTCTCTTTACCCACCTCATCAGTGAGGAGAGGACCCTACACACTGGGGATATTTAATAAATGTCCTGGTCTTGTCTCATCAAATCATTCAAATACTGTGACTTGTTGCCCCCCACACTCAAAGTAAATGGCACAGACTTTTCATTGCTACAGTTACTAATAGACAGAGCAATGAAAATTGATAGAGGGAGGAGTTGCTTACGGGTATAAAAGTTGACATCCAAGGTGGAATTTGATTATATGGCTGAGCCCATTAGAAGAAAAATGGAAAAAGAACATCCCACTTAGTTGATGTCATTAAACTTTGTTCTCACTCGCAGAAGAAGTGGTACCTGGAAGCAAGCCTACAAGAGTATGAAAAATGAGATACACAGTGTTCACTAAGTTCTCTTGTGCAGCAATTTTGAGTTAGCAGCCAGGGCAAGAGGAAAGTGTACATCAGATGTGAACTTTTTAAGTGTGATTTATGGAGCTGCTATGATTGAAGTGTCAGGATTTATGACCAGACCTGCTGACAGCAATTACTCCCCAAACACTAATGCAACCAAAAACTCCCCTTTGATAGATCTGGTTATTAATGCAAGTACACAGGTACGTAGCCACTAAGGGCTCCCCGGAAAGGTTAGATTTATCATGGTGACATTTTACTTGTATTATGCACCCACATTCTCCCAATGTGGCCGAGGGACAGGCAAAGGAGGTGCATGGTGATAACCTCAAACAGTACATCAACCGCACAAATAATTAAAGAATTAAGAACCCAAATGTATAGATTTGTTACGGCAAGGTCACATCCAAATATAATTTCACCATCACTTTCACAGGAAAAGAAAGATCTAATAATGAGGTTACTGTCATGTTAGCTTAATGCAGATTTACAAAGTAGTTTTCATCTGTCTCTAAAAAGAATAAAAAATGCTAAACAAAGGTGTACTGAAAAGAAGTTGTTTGTCGGAATGACCGAAAAAAGACCAAATGTTCTCATTTAGTCATTCTGAAGTGCTGCCAGGAAAAACTCTGGATGAAATAATCATTTTTGTAATATATTTAAATGCTGTTTGAAATTAAATCATACCAGTTTCTACCGCAGGACATCAGAGTGCTGTCATGTACTTGCTTGTCACATTATTTACACACACTTGAAAACACACTTGTGTGCACCACCGTAGTGGTGTGTGTGGGTGTGGTATGTGTGTGTGAGTGCATGTGCTTTAATAACTAATTTTGTTTGTCTGCAAAATTGCCATGGTGTTCATTGCAACCAGATAGAAGCATTACAACAACAACTTTAGGAAACATAAATGAGAAGTTCAAAGACACTATTTATGTTTCCAGCAAGACAAGAAAAGACTGACATAAAATAAAAAAGTACATAAAATAACAAGTCATTGAAAGTCTGCTCAGGGGGCTTAAGATTCCTTGATTAAGGCATGCAAGCTGGTTGGGGGTGAAAAGGGTGAGAAGGATGCGTGAACAGAGGAAAAACACAAACCCACTGGGGGGACGGATTTTCTTTTTGAAAAACAAGCTACTAAATGCTTATTTCTGATGACTTTTAGGATAATTCTAGTGCTGGTGACATGCTAACAGAATTACAAGATTGAGCAAAATATAGTGCAAAGTATTAATTTATTAAGTGCAAATATACCTATGCATAGGATATGCTTACATTTACAGAGAAAATGAACAAAGGGCAGGTTGATTATCTAGCCAACAACGCTAGATTAACCAGTTGTCAAGTTATCATTTTCAATTTAATCTCTTTCTAACTGGAAGGTAAGTTATTTTTCAGTCTTCAGTTGACACACGCGCTCCCACAGCATCAGATGTTTGCAGTTAACTGTCTTTATGGAGGTGAATTGAAGTAGGTGGGCCCTGTTTTGGATTCAAAACTACTAATTTCGCCAAAAGGTGACAAGCTTGCATGCCTGTTGATAGTGCCTACCAAAAATAATGTCTTTATACTCCCACTAAGATTTAGTACAAAACTGTTTCCAGGGAAACCAGGTGCAAAGACCCCTGCCTCACTGTTCACTGACCTTAATGGATACACATTTGAACCCATGTGGTGAGCCATGCACAGTGGGGAAAGCACTTCTCATTTCCTGTTTCCCGCTGCATCCAACACCTTGGGGTTGATGTTTTAATGGAGTGTGGGAGGCAGACTCCTGGGTGTTTCTGCATGATAATCCAGACTCTCCTGAGCTGCGAATGGTGGCCTTGTGTGTTGACTGCTAATGTAAGCTAAAGAGGATGTGGCTGAACTCCACCTAAGATTCATTTGTTCACTCTTTCTGAACGCTGAACTGACTTGAAGATGTGGTGCACGTTTTGGAAGGCCTGTGGTGACTGAGATAAATCTCTTTTTTCCCCCCACTAACTTCTACCTAAACATATCTGCTGCTTTTTCGGTCAAAACATATGTCAAATGAAATGCAGTGTTTTCTCAGGACAATTTATGGGGGAATAAATAAAATCAATAGGGAAAACACTAAAATCAGCTATAGAACATTGTCAAAACTCAATAAGAAAAACTCAGCATTTTTAAACTTTATGAGATGATATGCTGAGATGGCTGCAGCGCACATGGGGCGCTCTGGATGCGAACGTGTGAAGACTCTCTAGTGACTGATCATCCTTATTCCCCACAGGACTAGACACTATATACTGAGAGATTCACACACAGTTACGCACACACAAACAAATGAAAAATGCAAGTAACACATTTGCAATCATGTCACGTATGAGAGGACAAAAAAATAGGAGAATGTTACAGTTTTAGTCACCATCCCCCGAAAGTTGTCATTATTCTGTGTAAGCATTTATGCAGTTAAGGCAAGGAAAAATCACTTGTGAAAGGATCAGGCAGGCAAAGAAAAAGAAGGTGGGGGAGGGGAGGTTGTTGCAGGTGAGAGCCAAAGCATGCAATAAAGATTAGGGAGGCAAGATGAATTATAAGGCTGCAAGGCTATAGCACAGAGGGACCTGACAGATCTAGTGTTTTCCTGGCTCGGCCGCTCCACTGCAGGGACAGCTGCATTAAAACCTCAGGAATGAAGAGGGAGTTTTCTCCATAGCCCCACTCTCCCTCTTCAATTCAACACTGTGCTGTTTGGTGGTAAACAGGTTGAGCTAGGGCGGTGTTTGACCCTGAGAGTACATTTTCATTATTTAGAGGTGTTTGTGCGACAGTGTCATCTTTTCAGAAAGACAGAATGAGGGAAGGAGACAGAGCGGGTGGCTGTGTTTGAGGGAGAGAAATCTTCTGTTTGCATTCTGCCTGGTAACCACTACCAATGCATGTACTGTAGACTGTCATCAGCTGAATTTAGTGACAGTTTTTGAAATGGTGTACTTTCCTTCTCTCTCTATAAAAATTGTTGTGATGTTCAAATTTGTTGTTGCGTTGTGTATATTCACATCATTACATTTTCTGATTAAATAGAGTCAGATTTCTTTACATATTATTAGTTTCTCTTAAACCCTCTCCTCATGTCATTTTTATGAAGCAATTAACAGCACAGTCAATTTAATCAGTCGTTTAAAAATTACTCTAGAGAATTAGAGACTCTTCATTTAGGTATAACGCTTGATTGTTTCAGAAAGTTTCACTTTTTACATCTAGTTTTTAATTTTCACATTTACTTGTTATTTTTCTCTTTTGTTACGTCTAGTTCAATCATTATTTTTGCCATAATTATATCTGCCTCTTCATCAATCATGTCTAGACAGTATTTGCAACCAAGGTCCAATTTCTTTCTTTCTTTCTGTCTTTCTTTTGAAAAACTCAGTTGATCTTGATCATTTACAACAAATGAATCATACAGAGATAGCCAAAGATTCTAGAGAGGATGGACTGCAGGAAATGTGTCACGGCAATCTATCCAATATTTGTTGAGATAGTTCATTCTGGACTTAAGTTGTGGGTTGATCGACAAGACAGTCCTACCAAGAAATAACAACAGCATTGGTTGTTTTAGCCAGTGCCCCAAAACGACTGTTTACATTCAACTAACAAAGCCTTCTAATTGTAATTATGACAGACTCAAAGTGCATTCAAAGTGATTATGTTATAGAGTGACAAAAATCTGGGTAGGGAGAAGGTTGAGGTGGATGGAGAGGGTCAATAAAACATCGGACTTTAACACGGAAGAACTTTTTTCCACTTGTGCCACTTAACCTTCACAAAGTAGTCATTTTAACCAAAACCAACATCTTTCTGTAAATTGAAACGTCACATTTGTTGCTAAATCTAACCAAACCTTGAAGTAAAACATTTGCAAACTGCTTTTTTTTTAAAATAATGGTATTTCTTTGTGAATATATGTAAAATCCAAAAACGATAAGCCTTACACAGCTACAGCAAGCTATGAAATACATCAGAGTAACTCACATTATATCAAATACCTTCCTTTAAGACATCGGCAGTTCAGGGAGAATATATTCTAAGTCTATTAATTTAAGCAGCCTGGGAATAAAGGGTGACAAATGGCATGGCAGCCCAGTTGGTTTATAGACCTTTCTGCTCAAGATTGAGAGGCAAATGAAATAAGCCAAGATGTAAAGAGCAACTGCATTGCACTCTTTTCTTCTCATCATGTAGAAAACCCATGTTGCAATTGCTTACTGTTGATCCACTCATTTGTCCAGCATCCCTTGCACTCTGCTCCGTTGCACAATTGTCATCGCTTTCTACAAATGTTGTGGTGTTTATTTATGTTTGTGTGTATGTGTATATCTGTAAATGGTAGTTTGTGTCTGTTTTTTGTTGAGCTTGTTGTCCTATTTGTTTTGAGTCGGATTCCTCATATGTACATATTAGGGCTGTCATCAACTAAGGATTTATATAGTAGAATCAGAATCGTCAAGTCCTACCTATAGTGAGCGTGGGAGGGGGAGGAGGGGGGGTGACACATGGTGGCCCCGCTTTAATCTTGAGAAGCTGCAGAGCTGCAGTCTCTATTCATTCAACTTACGCAGTAAATTTTCAGTTTTGCTGCCATTAGCCTGTCATTCACTGGTCTGGTCCAGCTGTTTAAAAACGCTATAATATTCTTTGGGTGGTTCATCAATGGTGATAAATTTTCCGAAAGTCCCACGAAGTGCGGACAACTCGGCACAGCACCGGTGAAGCTGGGGCTCCGTCTCTTTTGCCACTACACACACACATAAACGCTACGCCTGCACACTGACACCCCAGGGTTAGGATTACAATTTTGATTTATACACGGACTTTAAAAACATTTATTCACGGACTTTAAAAACATTTATTCACGGACATTTATAGAAAGTTTTTCTTTTTACATGTTTATTTACAGCCTTAAACATTGAACTGTATATTGTAATAGGCTGTATATTAACTTGTTGGGAGGAAACTGGTAGTTATGTAAAATCAGACGTTGAGTGCCCCCATATCGCCAAAATGGCATGATCCTTGTTACGCTGCGAAGCTTCGACTGTGAGATTGACAGTCAGATCAGGCTCCGTCCATCGAAGCATCAAATCTTCGACTACTTGGGTTCAGCCCTAATGCATATATATGCATACCTGGCCCCAAAAGTGATTTTCATTCAGATTTCTGAAGGGCAACTGGACTTGGTTGAAGCTACTGGAAGACGTTTCGTCCCTTATCCAAAGGACTTCTTCAGTTCTGACTGACTGGCAGGGAAACTCAGCTATTTAACCTCAGTGGGGTCGTTGGCCCGGGTCATCGATACCGCTGGTTCGTTAGTGTTCCTTGTTGCTGTGACGACAGTCGTTACAGTCGTTGAGACTACCTGTGGCCAAGACTGAACGACCATCGTTGGTATCTTCACCTGAGGCCAAGACTGAACGACCATCGTTGGTATCTTCACCTGAGGCCAATAGGTTACGTTTGTTGAGTTTCCTGGGAAGTGATGAAAGGACAGCATTGTAAGTGGGGGATAAGTGGTGGCGTAGACCCCCTCCCCTGTTCAATGACGGCTTCTCACCCTGGTGTAGATGCTTCCTTGACACCTCTTTCAAACCATCCATCTTCTCTGTCTAAAATGTGCACCTGGTGGTCCTCAAACGAGTGTCCTCTGTCCTTCAGATGTAAGTAGACAGCAGAGTCTTGACCTGAGGAGTTGGCCCTTCTGTGTTGAGCCATGCGTTTGTGTAGTGGTTGTTTAGTCTCCCCAATATACAGGTCTGTGCATTCCTCACTGCATTGGACCGCATACACTAGATTGCTTTTCTTGTGTTTGGGTGTGCGGTCTTTGGGGTGTACCAGTATCTGTCCCCAAAGACCGCACACCGATGTCATCTGGGATTGGCTCCAGCCCCCCGCGACCCTGTATGCAGGATAAGCGGTTGACGATGGATGGATGGATGAAAGTCATGCAGTTGGGATTTCTAAATACCCTGCTATACTGTAATACCTTGATACCGCCCAAGTCTGAACTAAAGTGCTAATGTGTTTTTTGCCACTGACAGGCCCAGATTGTTATTGTAAGTGTCTGAGAACATTATGAAAAGGATCCCTACAGAGATAGACCTTTTTTAAGAAGTAAGATCCTTTTCCAGAAGAAGCTGTTCTATTGGTCTGTTCAAAGCAAAAAGACTCCATTGACAAAAACAGTAATTTTAACATGGGAGTTGCTGTTCTACAGTTAGGCAGTTAGTTTGTTTGTGTTATTGTGTAATTTGGTGTTTTTAAGCCTTTAAACCACCAAAGTCACACAATAGCGCAAATAAACTAACCGATCAAGGCAACAAACTCACATCAGAAATTTCATAATGTAGGCTATTTGATCTAGATAATTTACCACTGTGCTGTATATTGTGTTTCATAAAGTCACTGTATGAGATATTGTATAAAACTGAAACATAGAGAGCAGGGCTACACTCACAATTCTGAATGTCTTACATCTTTCTTCTTCATATACAAGGTACAAGGTACGTAGTAGTGGTAGTAGTAGACAGTAGTGGGGATGCGTCACAGTTCAGCACAGTGGGGGAAGCCCTGTAGCGATTTTGGACGTGTATGATGTTTAACACAAAAGAGAGAGGAGGGGGTGGTTGGGGTGGAAGGAGTGCCAGAAATAATAATAATATAATAATAATATAATAATAATACTGACTTGGAAGCAGAGGCAGTCAGACCTCCCCAAGGCCTGTTCTTCTATGCGGCCCTCCTACCTGACTTGTGAGTCATGTACAGGGTACCTGCGGGGTCTTAAAAGTATTTCTAAAAAGTCTTAGATTTAAAATTCTAAAAATAAGGCCTTAAAAGTATTAAATTAATTTACAAAGTATTAAATTTCATTTACAAAGGTCTTAAATATTTTCTTGTCCTTTCAGAGGATTAAATAACGTCTGTAACGTCATAAATAAAAAAATTTACTCTGTTTGATGTGACTTGGATGTTATATGGCAGTACAGGTAATGTTTACATCAGTGTTTAGCTTTACTCTCTGGACTGTGGAGTGTTCATGGTGCACGAGTTCTGGCATCCAAGCTCTGCATGTATCAGTCAGTTGTTAGGAAAGAAAACAAAATGTCTCTGACGTGCTACTAATAAGCTAACATTGGCTGGTCGACTCAGAATGAGCAAGTGTTTGAAGTTCAGAAGGCCAGAGATATGGACAAGTTGGCGGACAAGGCTTAGGGCAGTGGCGCTGAGGTTAGCACAACAAGGCGTGCGAGTCAGTCACACTATGGTGAGTGCAAATTAAACAACGGAGCTAGAATACCCGCTGCAGGTTCCTGGTCAGTTAATATTTCAATAGCAGCGGAGAGAATCAGAATCAGAATCAGCTTTATTGCCAGGTATGTGTACACACAGGAATTTGAGTCTGGATTGTACAATTCTCACAATGTGCTTACTTATACAATAACACAATACGACAATAATAAAATCAAACACAGGCTACAGTATAGAGAACACATATATACACACTATAAACAAAAACAGACAGAGACAATAGTGTAATAGTGCAAAAAAAATAGGGCAAAAATTATTATTACCATTATTGCTATTATTATGTCGGAGGTGGATGTGATATACAGGTGCACATACACATACAAGCATACATGTACACAGTGTGATGAGTGCAAAGAATGCTGGAATAAACAAGTATTATGTGCAGGTGTTATATACAATTTACAATATGAATATGAACAGCTCTGAAATAGACAATGATGAATTAATAGTAAGTGGTAGCCAGTAAACAGGTGGCAGAGTTACTGGGTTATTGCACAGGAATGGTTCCTGACATTGTTAGTCAGAGTCAGTTGTTCATCAGAGTGATGGCTTGTGGGAAGAAACTGTTCCTCTGTAGCGCCTACCAGGGGAGAAGTTGGAACAGGTTGTGTCTGGGGTGAGATGGATCTGCAGTGATGTTTCCTGCCCGTTTCCTGACTCTGGAAATGTATAAGTCCTGAATGAAGGGCTGGTTGACACCAATGATTTTTTCTGCAGACCTGACTGTCCGTTGTAGTCTATACTTGTCCTTTTTGGTGGCAGATCCAAACCAGACAGTGATGGACGTGCAGAGGACAGACTGGATGATGGCTGTGTAGAAGTGGATCAGCAGCTCGTTAGGCGGGTTGAGCTTCCTAAGCTGGTGCAGGAATTACATCCTCTGCTGGGCCTTCTTGGTGATGGTGTCTGTGTTGGGCTCCCACTTTAGGTCCTGGGATACAGTGGATCCCAGAAACCTGAAGGATTCCACAGCAGATACAGGGCTGTTTAGAATGGTGCTGGGGGGCAGAGTGGGGGGGCTCCTCCTGAAGCCCATGGTCATCTCCACAGTTTTGAGCGTGTTAAGCTCCAGGTTGTTCTGACTGCACCAGAGAGCCAGCTGATCAACCTCCCGTCTGTAGGCCGACTCATCACCGTCCCGGATGAGGCAGATCACCGTTGTGTCAACTTCACGAGTTTGATGGATGGGTCTCCTGAGGTGCAGTCGTTAGTGTAGAGGGAGAATAGCAGTGGGGAGAGCACACCCCTGGGGGGCGCCAGAGCTAATAGTCCGGATGTGACGTTCCCCAGCCTCACCTGCTGACTCCTGTCAGTCAGGAAGTTTGTGATCCACTGACAGGTGGAGACTGGCACAGTGAGCTGGGTGAGTTTGGTGCTGAGGATGTCTAGGATGATGGTGTTGAACGCCGAGCTAAAGTCCACAAACAGGATCCTTAAATATGTTCCTGGAGAGTCAGAGTACAAAAACAACCCAAAAATCTATTTTGTATTAAATATGAATGTATGTGGTACAATAAAAAGTATTATTGAATACAGTTAACAGGTAAGTAATATTTTTCTCTGGCTTAAAATTTATACAGATTTTCTATTATATGGCAGTGAAATTGGCATCAAATTTCATCGTAGGTGGTTTTAAAAAGGTCTTAAAAAGTCTTAAATTTAATTAATTTTGAATTATAAGAAAAGTAGTTTTAAATTTAGAAAATTCTTAAATTTAACTTGGAGAATCCTGGGGGTACCCTGCATGTGAACAGTTTGCCATTGCTGCACAGTCACACCTGACACCGCTATGCTCTCATTACAATCCTCCCTCCTTTAAAAGAGTCTGTCGCTGTAACAAGCCTGAATGGAAACTGCTTCTTGAAGAATCCAGTGCTGGTTTGAATGGACCTCTACACGTATTCATCTCGGTTATCAGGCTCTGCTTGGAAGCCATGAGGTAAGGAAATTTTACGAGATCGACCGGCAGGCATGTAGAAAGTCCAAAAGCGTAATTAGGTTACAAAAAGCAGGCCATCAACACTGAGAATGTCTTCCCGGGACATCAATCAGCCTTTGAGGCCATACTTAAAATGTTCTGGCTGATATTGTACAACAGGATGCTTGCATCTGGGCACTGCTAACAAAAAACCATTAAAGTTTAAATACATAACAAAAATAACAAAACTACCTTGACAAATGGCCTCCTTAATCCTAATTGTATCCCTCAAAGTATTGACCGCATCCTCCATCCATATTATTTGAAAGAAAGTTTCCTCTTTGCAAATGCTGACCACCCAGAGTACACCTGATCATCAGTGAGAGCCACGGTGCTGACTTTGTTAGTGCGGGCAGCTCTTCTGCGCAGTGAGCTTCAACTTTTTCAAGGTTTTCCTGATCTACTGTATGTGTGTGTGTGTGTGTGTGTTTTACCAATTTGTTTTTACTCACAGAGGTAATGATTGCTCAGGCAAACATGAAACTATTACCAAATATAAATAAGTTCCACTTCAGCTAATTCAGTGACACATTAATGGATGGACCCCTTATATGCAGTAGTTGGGTGTGGGAAAACATACTACAACAGCTAAATCCTGTGTTTCCCCTTTGAATGGATGGATTTTGTTTTTTGCAAGATTTTTTTAACTGTTTAACACCAATTCATAAACGGAGCAACTGTTCAGGCAGGTTTGTGCAGTAAAATGTTACCAAATTATTACCAGGAGTAAATTAGGAAGCAGATGCTATGGCAACGGTGAACTAACCTACTGAGATATTGATTTGGTAATAGGCCAAGGTTCAGAGAAATGAAATTTTGTAATTTGTAGTGTTAAGAGGGAATTTTTAAGTTGGATTTCTCCAGGTTGGGCCGATTTATTGGGAAGCAGATTGGAAGGCACTGATTTTAGTATTATTAATGATAAATTATCAGATGTCACATAAAAAGTAGAAATTTAGATATTTAAACATAACAGTCAAACTAGCAGCTCCTTGAGTTCTCACATTCAAATGAATCAATCAGAATAGGTTTACTAAAGGACCAATCAGAATAGGTCAACAAACCAACCAATCAGATTAAAAATGTTCCCAAATGTTTATCACATTTGACATTTGGCATATCTTTGAATGGAGCAGCGTTTTTTTCTTCTTACGTTTCCCTAGTATAGGGTTGCGTAATTTACAGAATGGCCATGCTATATTCTTGTATTTTATTTTTAAATCTTTAATTTTATTGCAACAACCTATCAAAACATATTCGGAGCTACCAGGAATAATCAGGCCATAATTAAACTAAAGAAAAATCAAATTGAAAAATCTAATTTAAAATGCAAAAGGATCTTTTACAAGAATAAATTGAAAATGTCAACAAAATAAGAAAAGGGAAACATCACTTGGCATCCTTTGGCAGTTGGCATCATCATCAAGCGGTAAAACCCTATTCAGTTTGATTCAGTTTATTTTTATTAATATTTATAGTTGTTTGCCACGTCGGCTCAAATTGCAGTGACTTTGACTTGGCCTAATAACTAGAAATGTGCAAGTGCTTCCACAAAAATATCAGCTAGATGGTGGTGCAGTAATTAAGGCCCAAAAATGCAATTTTGGAAAGGCCACACCCCTCACAATGTGCTCTACAAAGAAGCCTCTTGGACTCTGGAGTCTGCAATTAGGTTTTCCACCATTTTATATTTTTTGAAAAACAATGACCTAAACAGTGGGTCCGATTGCTACCACATTTTTGGAGGATCATTATTAGACCAAGCTTATCAAAAGTTGTAACTTCTTGATATCTCATTTAGTTTTTGACCTAGAAAGGGGCGTGGCTCAGAACATTATCGATATAGATATAGATAATAGACCAGATTCAACAACTGTACTTCAAAATCATACTTAACTGCAGAGTAAAAGAGTTACATTCCACTACTGGAACAGCTGAAACTGAATCATTCACATAAATTATGGAAAACTTCATTATAATATCAACTAAGTGTTGTATCCTGCAATACATTTTGCTAAATGTATTTAAAATATGGTGTCTTACATTTTTTGGTCTATCATGTTCTGCAACACCTATCTAACTGTTGCTTTACTTTGTGTAACAAATATACTGTTAAAATACATACACGGCTATACCCTGCATGTCTTTAAATCCTGCATATTGGTCCTTTTCATTTCCATTTTTAATATTCTCAGTCCCACAGTGTTTTAAAAACATGGCTACATAATAATTTGCTGTACTATTTAATTAAGAAAATGTCTACTGAATGTGTTGTGTTATCCTCCAACCTACATGACAAGTGTGAACTGAATTCACATGACTCACTCACACATGCCCAGATATTAAAGTTTCAGAGCTCTGTGAATTAATGTTTAATCCTGGAAGTGTTAGGCAGGGAGAGCAATATGTTCCTTGTCCCCCTCTAGGCTAGTTGGCAATCATGAAGCTGAGTGTAGCTTGAGTCAGGGCCTGTTTACTAGAGGGGGAAGACGGGAGGAAGTGTGAGAAATCACAACAACGCAAACGTCACCGGTCTTCCACAATTTATTTTTGTTACCTTGAAGGCAGATAATATCCTGGGAGGGCAGCTTCTAAAAATGTAAGTAACACTGATTGCTTTGCATTTAGTTACCTGCACTACAGGCGGATCCATTCCAAATGTAACTTAAGAGAAATACTGGAGCTTCCTCTGAGCATAAGGCCCCATCCACACTACTGTGTTTTCAAATTAAAACAGAGACCTTTTGCTACGTTTGCACCTCCCGTCCAGACTACAAAGGCAAAGGAAAACAAAGACCTAAAATGAAGTTTAGAAACGCTGCCGACCCCGTTTTGCGTTTCAAAACTCCGGAGGGTGTTTTAGTGAAGACGGGCCAAAACGGAGGACTTTAGAAATGATGACGCAGCCGCTCACGCTGGGCTCTCTGATTGGGTATTAGAAGTCATGCAAAGCAGAAACACGATGGTACTGACCGGGTTTTTGACATGGTATTTTTATTAAAATATTATGTACCGTGCAAATAACACTTATCTGCCTACACTTGTACTGTGCATGTCGCCGTATTTACTTTGCAACGACTCCCAGTCTGTTTTCCGCCGCCACACTCCTGTGTTAATTCAGTAACAGTCCCAGCTCCTTATTGGTGAATGCAAAAAACAAAAAAAACTTCTTCGTCTGTATTTATTTTTTCTTTCGTCAAATCTTCTGTAACCAGGAAGAGACCATCTGCTTCATGTTTACATCGGCACGCACATGCCCAGTGTACCTGAACGGCCAACAGATGTGCGTTTTCAGCCGTTTTAATGTAGACAGAGATCAACTCCAAAACGCAGCTAAAATGCTGGTGTGGACGGAGATCGTATTCATTTTAATTCTCCGTTTGTAAACTAAAATGGAGCAGTGTGGATGGGGCCTAAGATGGACCAAAGTTTGCTGAGTGTATCAAGTATCCAGGGATCTCTCTCCCTCATTGTTAGAATAATGTGCTCTATTAAACTCAGTGAGGCTGATTGAAGCTGACATGCACAGGCACAGATTAACTGTAAGCGAGTGACAGAGATTGATGTCGACCACAGTAAATTAGCTAAGACAGGTAAGGCGGACAGACAAAAGGCAACGCTCTACGAAATTAAATAGAGTTGATATTTTCAAACAACATTTTGATTCCTTAATATTTCATTGATGTATCATCATTTCTCCACTTTGATATTATAAATACTGCACAGAAAACACAACAGCCTGAAGAGCTGAACTGTCCTGTATACTTTACTATAGAATGTGTTAAACATGTCTGCTAGAAATTGTGTACTACTCAGTAGCAACAAGTGATGCATTTTAAAGGAAATGTAATGTCACATGGATTATGGCACATGGATTACATTACTTATCAACATAATGTGAAAAGGTTGATGTATCTACAAAGTTATACAATGTTTGTAGCACCCAAACTCTACACTGTGTTTAAGACTCTGTTGACTGAGTTTCTACTAGAATAATGGGGGATTTGGGGTTTGTTACTCAAGTCAGCTATAACTACGACGAAGGTTTACCTATTTAACCTCTTGATACCAGACCGGGCAGGTAATCATTTTTCGCTGTTGTAGCTGTTTTACATCCAAAAACAGCGGTCCTTTGTGTCAACAGAGACCGTCTGGTGGGTCGCCATCTTGGTGAGGTCAGCTTAGCCGATAAGTTTCGTTTCTGTCATCAGATTGAAGTAGAGAAGAAGAGTTTGCTTTGCCGGATGTCTTTATAGACCTCTGCTGGTGACTGACAGACATGCAGGATATCAATCATTCCAATCAACAAAACAACAATAACTATATAATGGGATCCTATTGAGTTTCCTTGTGAACAAACAAAAGTTGTGTTTTAATTTAGTGTTAGTCACCAAAACACATTGTGTGTGTCCATGAGGTCTAACAAACATGTGGAGTGTGTTTCCATCCTCGAAAAACATTTGCCAGGGCAAAAGTATGTAAATCCAGCATTGTTCAAGCAAGTTTTCATCTTCCCTGCATCATACGCGTGCACAAGATAAACAATAATATAAATAAAAGTAATATTAGTTTATTGGCAGTTTAATTTGGATATACAATGAATGTTTTGCCCCACATAATTTAAAATGTACCAAAAATAAAATACTTATATAAAACAAATGAAACCCCATTGAAATAAAAATAGACTCCTTTAAAAATAAATAACCACCTCAAATATTAGTAAGCTTAATAAATTAGCATAGCGAAACAAGAAATAATATTACTAAACCCTATCAAAATTAACAAACCTATAATTTGGTTTACACAGAAACAATTAAATTTACCCTCAAATTCACCTTCAAATCTGAAATTACACTTGCTTAAAGTTACTGTCTGTGGCAAATTCTCAAAACTAAACTAAAACTGACAGAATTGCACACCTTAAACTCTGGCATAAAATAGGCTTTACTACATTTTGACTAGTTACTAGGAGGTGATGGCACATTAGATAAGACACATGTCTTTAGTGTAAGAGACCACTGTGACACATCCATTAATGTGTCCCTGAGCAAGACACTTAACTGCTAGTAGCTCCATAGACGTGCAACCTCTGACATATAAAGCAGTTGTAAGACACTTTGGATAAAAGCATCAGCTAAATGATTAAATGTAAATGTAATGTAATGTCGTATGAGACAGGTCGTCCTCATATAGAAACAACAGAATAGATCGATAGTTGATCTCTCCAAAACAATCTATATGAGTGTTTTTAATGACCCCCAATCGACATATCTGTTCCCTATTGCAACACAGGGAGGTTAACCCAAACTGCTAGCATATTGGCTTTGGCCAGTGTTCTAGCACCTAACGCTAGCGCTAACATTAGCTAATGCTACAAAAAAAATTACAGTAGCTAGTTGAGGCTACAAGAAACGCTAAAAAATGCTACCTAAAACGCTAAAAAACAAACACTGATGTTGGTTTTTTGTTTCACGCAGGAACCAAACTCCCATCTCCTGGAGTAAAATCATCTAACCATCCACCCTACCCACCACCTCCAAAATAAGAATTTTCAGGTTATTTATATTGTATAGGCTACTTGGTGTTTTCTCTGAAATCCCACATGCATTTCAACACAAGAGGTCGTTTATTACGTAAAATTTAGCCGTTTTAAGCCCTTTAACTATCGACCTATGTTGTCATTTTCTGGGTGAGGACAGATTGAGACAGGAAGAATGAGTTAACTTTTTTCACATTTAACCTAAACCACAGTAGGTTAAATGTTAAAGATGAGTCCACTTATTACACCTATGAAATTCATTTTACTCCAAACCCAGAGAAAATTACCCTGATGATGTCATTGTGATGTCATCTGGTCTTAAAGTTTGAGAGTTAATTGTTTTGGGTTTTTTTCCAGAAAGCCTGTGTTGCAAACTTGAGGCGTAGCAGCATTTACTCTTTCTTGAAAATGTTTTTGGCAAAATAAATTTGTACTATATAACATAATTCCAAGGAGAGTTGGAAGAGTTGACAGAAACTGTTTAAGTTCACATGGCATGAGGAACACATGAACCAGACATTAAACGATATGAGCCGAAACTGTCCTTGGTTTTAAAACCTGAGCAAACATGAAACGTTCTCCAGCCAATCTGAATGAGTGAGAGAAAGCAGGCAAAGACCAGAGACTTTTGTAATGTAACATCAAACATTTTATTCCCAAGGCTGCAGAGATTTGAAAGATGGTGACACTACAGGAAAGAACTGATTTGCCTCTACTTCCCTTGTCGGTAGCTCGAGATTAAATAATAAGCCAATGTGGGCACTCTGACCATTTGAAGGACTGGAGAATTTGTGTGCGTGCCCAATTGTGTATGTATTGATTCATGTGTCTAAGTGAGCATGCATGATCTGCACGTATATGTGTATATGCGTCCAACAGAATTGCTTTCACCTGGTGTTTGTACTCCAGCTAGTCCATATTTGTGACAGATTTCTTTCAACCTCTCATATACCTGTGTGTTTATCTGGTGCAGTCACTGTACACAGCTCCTGACCTGTTAACACCTTTCTCCTGAGCCAGAGCTGGCAACGTTTGCACTCCCTCTGCCTCAAAACATCTCTCTGTTCAGCTAAAGCACTCTTTGTATAAAAGACATCCCTCTGCTTCCCTGAAATGGTTCTTATTTGCAGTCCATCTCTCTTCTGTTTAACCCTTTTTTGCCTCCCTGATTCTCATTGTCTCTCTGCAGCCAATTTAGGCCCTCCTAACAAAACATGAAAAACACTGGAATTGAAACATGATTGTTTTCCACTGAAATGCAATCATGTTTTGATGAGTTCTTGTTGTCTATTTTATTGCCATTTCCTCCCGTTTTGCCAATATCTGTTGTTACTAAAACAGGTTCTAAAATAGTTTAAAAGGATGAGGAAATATTCCTATGGTCATGTTCCGTTTGACCCTCGACTGCTATTTGGAACACACAATACCTTATTCCTGCTGATAGACAGAGATTCAGACTAAGAATTTTCCTGTTCAGATCAGTGCTTCACAAGTGATACTGAGAGCCTTAAGAGGATTATATCAGTGATGCTCCATTTTCAAGCTGCATGGTAAACCATTTAACGTTAAGGCTAGTCTACTAAATATAGTACTTAAAGTCTGTCAGCCAGGCTTTTTGTCCTGCTTCCCCGTGATGAAATTAAGGATAAAATCAGCGAGAGAAAAGTGTGTTCTTCTCCTTGCAGTGTGAAGAATGGGCGTGGAGATGTGATTTACAGACATGGCTGTCAGATTACTGGCTCCAGCTGTGGAAAAGGAGAGACCATGCTCTTGCTGTGTTTTCTCTCGTAGCTCATTGTAGCACAGCACAGTGTGGCGCTGTGTTTTGTCATGCAGCAGGGTCAGAGGGTAAGGACATGGGCTGTTTCCCTCTCTGCTCACAGGGATGGAAGCTACACCGTAGGCCTATTTTGTCTTCTGCCTCCCTTTTCTTGTTCTATCCCTCCTCCTCGTCCGCCCACCTCAGCTCAATTAATCTACGATGCTTAAGTGACCCTGAGAGAAGCCACTGTGCATGATTGAAATGGTTCTCTGCTCATTTCACTACAAATTACAGATGCTGAAGACTCTTACACCTCCCTCCATTCTCTGCCTCTCGCTCTCTCTCTTGCATTTCCTTTAGCATCTCAAGTTGGCCATCTTGCATCTCCGCATGTTACACAGTACATGATTTAATTAGATTCTTTGTTGCCATGTTCTTTATTGCTTTGGTCAAAGGTTGTTGTTGTCATTTTAACTGTAGATTTTAGCTGTAGATTAAATGTGGGGTGAGCTACCATTCACACGCACACACACACCTTCATTTACTTTCACACATGCACACGCACACACACATGCACATGGACAGATCATTAAACTTAGACACACTCATTCATATTCAAGTAATGAGCAGAGTAATTGTAAAAAGTAAAATATTTACTGGTACTTTGCAAACGTTACTGTTGTCTCTTGTGAGAAAAACAATGTTATCTTAAGACGTTGACAAGCACAAAATCTGATACATGGATGTTATTGTCACCAGAAGATGCAGGATGGTATATTGTTTGGATTAACTTAAACGATAAGCAAAAGCCTGAGAAATCTATAGTAAAAGTTAAACAATGAGCGAGAGCAGAGACACAATTCCATGTATGTTGGACCAGGTGAAATTTATGTTGTGTCTGGCCTAGGCAGTTTATAATTCAGCTGTCCAGTCAGCTCCCCCAGAGGGCCTAGAAGTCCTGGCCCTGCATAGAGTCTCAGCAGCCCTGTAGGACTGTAGGGGGAAAAAAGGAAACAGTGTTCAAATTAAAGACATCACCATGGAACCTTACATCTATCTCCCAAATCTACTCTTGATTGAAAATTTCACACTGAAAAATTAATGAGGTGTTTTATTATTTTCCAGCTTCAGATGGTCTACCTCTAGAGTTAATAAAACTGTCAATATTAAAATTCCCTCTCACAGTAGATGGAATTTATTTCACTGTTTAGTACGTGGTTATTTTCCATGTGTTATGTCTCCTGTTTTTATATTCAGCAGTATAAGAATGCGGGCCAGATATGGAGATGTCTGTGAAGCAGTCATTGTGTCAATGCAATAATGGTGCATTTGAGTTATGTGTCTGGGGAACACAGGATGGCGGCCCCCCCATTACCTACACTCCCCACCATCTGTGCCACATCTCACTCTGGGTAATTCTGCAGCGCCTTTCTGTTTCATTCGCTGTCTCTCTGTTTGTCTCCTCCTATATCTTGCTTTCTCTTTGCCTCTCATACTCAACACACATGTTGATTCATTTTGTGTGACAGAGTCAGTCGACATTTGAACTATTTATAGAACATATTTGGGGTGATATTAAACTGAGATGGCAAAACAAAGCATTCAGATCTTACAGATTATTCGTCAATAAGGTAGAAATTGATCCATGCCTGTCAATAGGTTCGAGCTGCACTGTCTGTGGGATACTTTTTTCTTCATAGCTCGACATTTTTTTTAAATTGGTTCTGGTGTTTGCTCAAAAGACATAATGGAAAGACTCACAATTGATTGATGTTACTGTCTAAAATGTAAATGAATATGTTAAATCAGCAATAATTATTTTTCCAGTCTAGATTTGCTTTGGCAAATAGATTTGTTTTTTGGATTTATGCCCAAGTACTGTGTCATGAAGCATTCATTATTCAAAAATGCAACTGAAACTAGGACGTTCCTGTTGGAAACTGTGAGAGAAAAATAATGCTGAAAGGTTTTAGAAAGCCCTTTCATGTCCCATTTATGTTAAAGGGGCTTTTTTGGACTACTACTAGAGTGCAAGAACGGGTATTGTAGCCGCTAATTTAATTGCCATGGATGTCAGAGTATATTTTAAGTGTGTCCTGTTCAAAAGCCACAGAAAAAGGCAGTGTTTATGTCATACTCAAATATTCCTTTGGCAAGAAAATCAGTGATTCGCCTCGCACAACAACAGATGCTGTATATAAATTATGTACTAAAGTCATTAGAAAATAATTTCCTGAATGGCAAAATGTGGGGAAAAAGCATTTGTGTGATGTTGTGCATAAACAGAGAGCTCTTCTGAGATTTTTCTTTATTATCATGAATGTGTTTGTGCAAACACCTGATAAGTTCCACTACAACAATTTTTATTAACTTTTTGCATTTCATGCTCCTCAGCCCATGTCCCTCTGAGAAGGCTATGTCTTTGGTGTTTGTTGATCCTAGCATGCTCTGCATTTCTGATCATGTTTCAAAGGTGGTGATTGAAGTCATGATTCTCATCTTGACTGATGTCGTATAATTGGGTTGGGTATCTGTTGTTGTCTGATGAAAGATCTCCTCTCATCCACAGCTGGTCTGCTACCTTTGAAAGCACTTGTTTTAATCTTTGTGATGCATCCCCAAGACTCATTTTAAAGTTGAGATTTACTGATGAGGCAAGATAAAGTTGGAAAAATAGTTGCTTGTTGTGTTTTTTTATATTTTACAGTGTAATTATTTTGATGACGCAAAGTTTTAGTCAGATGATTCTGTGAGTAAGGTGACATAGTCGGAATGCAATACTCGCAATCCTCGTTCTATAAAAGTACAGGAGGAGTCCTAGCTGAGAGTTGGGGAATGGGGATTTGTGTGGGCAGGTAAGTCTGGAGAGGTCAAATGAGTCTAACATCCTCTGACAGCTGAAGATGCAGTTTCTTCATTAAGACAGCTAGTGTCAGCATTATTCTGGCTTCAAGATGGGAACTAATAATTAAACCGAGGCCCAAGAAAAAAACATCACCAGGACAGGCAGGTTACAAACACAAGACTTAATGGGAAAGACAGAGCATGGCTGTCCATCATGCCTGTCCATCACCAGTAAATTACAGTACACTCAACCTTTTTCTCTATTACCTCCTCTATTCTATTACTACTGTCCATACAGGCAATGGGTCCAAATATGCTGCGCTCCAACTAGAAAAACTATCCTGGAACGCCATTTGAAGTCAGATTTCTTACTGGTGAACACGGAGAAAAAATATCTACCCCGACTTCACGAGTAGCAGCTGAATGACATCACACAACAATGGCAGCTCACATGGAAGCACACATATAACATAATCTAAAAGGCAACATTAAGTGTATTTCAATGTATTTAAATGATTAATTCTATCATATTGTAAAACCTGTTCTGCATGAAAACTGATGTAGAAATGTTTTGCCAATGTTATTATGTAGCTGATTACAGTAAAGAATCTCCGAAAGTCATCTTCTCTGTAAAAGAGTTATTCAGTAAAATGTTAAAAACACCAAAACATTTAAAAACATTAGGAAGTATAATCTACAACATTTACTGACTTTTGAGGATTACCACTTAAGTCACTTGTTCCCCTTCGAGGGAACTCGAACTGCGTCGGTTACGACACTATGGGAACGCCTCTAGGCGAAGCAGGTCTGAACGTGAATGAAATCACTCCAATCCTATTGGCTTGTTGCTAGAACGGTAAGGTGTGACGGAATAACCGGAGGAGTATAAAGCACACCTGTACACACTCATCATTAGCTTTTTCTATTCAGCAGGCGCTCTGTATGTTGTTTGAAGAAAGCTCCAGTCCTACAAGCAGTATGTCTTACCTGAAGAAGAAGTCTACCAGCATGTCCGGCAACCAGATATACAGAAGGTGTGTGTTTTTTCTTGCCCTCGGTACATCACGGATGGAGATTCTCATGAGATGTGTGTCTCATGTTTGGGGATGGAGCATGCCCAGGCAGCTCTCGAGGGGGCTGCCTGCGCCCGTTGCGAAGCCCTTTCCGTGCGGGTACTGAGGTACAGCATGGCTCTCTTTTCCGAGGATGGCCGGATGTGTTCTCCCCGTGGCGTGGGCCCTGCGGCCGCTGAGGCGGCCCGGCGGCTTCACTCATGGGGTTCACAGCGTGATCTGTCGGAGGATTTCGGGACGGCTGAGGCTTTATCCCGACCTTCACCCGCTGGCTCCGACGCTTCCTTTCCTCGTTCGGGAGCCCGTTCTCGGCTTCTCCCGCTCGCGGTTTGGATCCGGAGACGCTGCAGCAATCCGACTCCGAGGAGGCGGACGTGCTCAGCGTAGTGGACGATGACTTCCGGGTGTCGGGGCAGCGTCATCTGGCGGCGCCCGACTATGACGTGCTGCTGGAGGTGGTGACTAGAGCCGTGGCTAAGCTCAACATCAACTGGCCACAGGAGGAGCAGACTCCACAGGCTAGTGGTAAGCTGGATGAAAGGTTTCTTAAGCACCACACGCTACCTCCACGCCGGTCTCTGCCATTCTTTCCTGATTTACATGATGAACTGAGTAATCATGGGGCAGACCCTTCTCTACATGGCTTTCCACACCCCGATCACTGAACTACAGTAATGTGATGGGGGTTAGGGACCGTGGTTATGGGAGGATGCCTCGGGTGGAGGATGCGCTAGCGACTTGCGTCCTCCCTGGAGAAGCCGGCGTTACCATCCAAACCATGTCGCACCACATCCACGCTCGTGGCGAAGGCGTACATGGCAGCGGGCCAGGCAGGTGCGAGCTTGCACACCATGGCGGTGCTTCAAGCCTACCAAGCCGACCTGCTACAGGAGATGGTTCAGAGGGGGGGTCCCTCTGAGGAAGATCTGGCGGAGCTTCGCAGAACCACGGAGCGTTAGACGCAGGGCGAAGCGTTCCGCCAGTACCTCCCTCGCCGGTCTGGACCCAAGGCAGCTGAGGCGGCCAGGCGTAGGTACCTTCCCTCTACGAGCTCCTACGGAGAGGAGAGGAAGCAGAGTGTCGCTTCTCGGGGGCCTCGAGGAGCTGGGGCAGCGAGACGGCACTCTCACCCTCAGTCGTCTGAGAGACGCGATCTGAGGACCGTCATCCAGTCCCGATGGAGCTCAGGGAAGCCTGACGAACATTTCTCCGTGGGTCCTGCGCACTGCCATAGATGGGTATCGACTACAGTTCAAACCCGCCCTCCAAATTCAACAGAAGAGAGGGGGTGGTTTGGACTGTGGTCCACCCGGAGCAAGGTCCGGTGTTGGGACAGGAAGTTCGTACTCTGCTGAGGAAAGGGGCCGTGGAACGTGTCTCCCCCCCAGACAGAGACGCCGGTTCTACAGCCGGTACTTCATAGTCCCCAAGAAGGACGGAGGGCTGCGTGCCCTATTTTGGATCTGCGGGTTCTAACCGGTCTCTGAAGAGATTTCAGGTTGAAGATGCTCATCATCCCTGCCACCGTGACGCACATCCAATCTGAGGATTGGTTCGTCACGATAGATCTAAAGGACGCCTATTTCCAGGTCTCCTTCCGTCCTTCTCACAGGAAGTTCCTGAGGTTTGCCTTCGGGGGTGTGGCTTACCAGTATCGGGTTCTTCCATTCGGCCTGGCACTTCCCCTCGCACATTCACCAAGTGTATGGATGCAGCACTGGCCCCGCTGAGGCTCCAGGGCATCCGGATTTCAACTTCATCGACGACTGGCTCATCCTAGCCCAGTCTCGAGAGTTGGCGGTTCGGCATTGAGATGTCGTTCTGGCTCATCTGCGGCGTTTAGGGCTGAGGCTCAACGCAAAGAAGAGCGCTTGCTGGCGCCCACCCAACGGACTACGTTCCTAGGGGTTGTATGGGATTCGACAACGATGCGGGCACAATTGTCTCCGGCACGTGTCGACACCATATTGGCTGCCGTGAAAGGGGTGAAGTTAGGCCACGCCATCACTATGAAACACTTTCAACGAGTGTTGGGTCTCCTGGCGGCTGCGTCCAGCGTAATACAATCTGGACTGCTGCACATGAGACCCCTGCAGTGGTGGCTAAGGAACAAGGGGTTTTCCCCGAGGGGAAATCCTCTCCGTCTGATTTGGGTTACGCGCAAGTGTCTTCGTTCCCTATCAGTTTGGAAGGAAACTTGGTTCCTGTCCCAGGGACCCGTGCTGGGAGGGTCTTGTCGCCGGCTGGTTATTTCGACAGACACCTCCCTCACGGGCTGGGGCGCGGTCATGGACGGCCGCTTTGCAAGGGGATCCTGGCAGGTGCATCAATCCGAGTGGCATATCAACTGTCTCGAGATGTTGGCGGTGTTCCAGGCTCTAAGGAGTTTCCTGCCCGATCTCCAAGGCCACCACGTCCTGGTTCGTTCCGAAGAGAACAACACAGCGGTGGTGGCCTATCTGAATCACCAGGGCGGTCTGCGCTCGCGCCCTCTGGACAGACTGGCGCGTCAGATCCTCCTGTGGTCCCAGCAGAGGTTACTATAGCTCAGGGCGATGTATCTCCCGGGGACACAGAATCAGGGAGCAGACCTGCTGTCGAGGCAGGGGCTGAGGCCCGGGGAATGGAGACTTCACCCCGAAGTGGTGAGGCTCTTGTGCGAAGAGTTCGGCCCCATAGACGTGGATCTGTTTGCGTCTCAAGAGACTACGCACTGCCCGCTATGGTTTCTCTCGTTCCTCCAGCCCCGTTGGGTCTGGACGCCATGGTACATTCGTGGCCGAGGCTACGTCTGTACGCTTTTCCCCCAGTCGCTCTGCACCCGGGGTTCTGGAGCGGGTCCGCCAGGACAATGTCGGCCTACAGCTCGTAGCCCCGTTCTGGCCAACCCGGGTGTGGTTCTCGGACATCATGTCGCTCCTGGACGGCCCGCCGTGGCGGGTCCCTCTGTGGAGAGACCTGCTGTCCCAGGCGCAGGGCCGGGTTCTTCACCCTTGCCCCGCCATATGGCGACTGTGGGTCTGGCCCCTGAGGGGGCACAGTACCTAGAGGCGGGTCTAACAGCCGGAGCAGTCGAGACCCTCCTGAGCTCCAGGGCCCCGTCCACACGGAGGATGTACGGCCTGAAGTGGAGTGTTTTCTCCACTTGGTGTAGGGAGCAGTCGGTGGACCCTGTTACCTGCCCGGTGGTTCAGGTACTTGAGTTCCTCCAGGACCGGTTCTCTGCTGGTCTTTCCCCTTCCACCCTCAAGGTGTACGTGGCAGCTAATTTCCACACCCCTCTGAGGGAGGGGTCCTTGGGGAAACTTCCCTTGGTTGTACGTTTCCTCCGTGGTGCCCGGAGGATGAGACCTGCGACTCGGTCCAAGGTTCCCACTTGGGATCTGGCAGTGGTTCTTGGGGCGTTGGCTGAGGCCCCCTTCAAACCCCTGGAGTCAGCTGAGGCTAAGCACTTGACCCTCAAGATGGCCTCTCTCCTTGCTATCACCTCTCTGAGGAGGGTGGGGGATCTCCAAGCGCTTTCGGTTTCCCCGCAAAGCCTGGAGTTTGCACCGGGGAATATTAGGGCTATCCTGCACCCTCATTCAGGATACATCCCTAAAGTGCCTTCTTGTGCGGCAGGGTCCACAGTGCTGCAGGCATTTCATCCTCCACCTCATGTGACGGCGGAGGACGGGAGACTTCATCTGCTCTGCCCTGTCAGAGCACTGAGTATTTACACTCTGAGGTCCTCCCGTTGGAGGAAGGCTGACCAGCTGCTAGTGTGTTTTGGGTCTCCCAGGGCCGGGCTCCCTGCATCCAAACATACTATTAGCAACTGGATTGTTCAGACTATTTCCCTGGCCTATCAGGTGCGCGGTTTGCCTTCACCTGTGGCTGTGAGGGCTCATTCTACCAGAGGCATGGCGGCCTCTCGAGCCCTCCTTTCCGGGGCCTCTTGCAGGATGTTTGTTTAGCGGCTGGCTGGGCCACTCCGCACACATTCATTCGGTTTTACAGTCTTGACCTTCCTTCGGCACCTGGCACTCGTGCGCTCTCCTCTTAGTCGTGCCACTTTATTGCACACAGGGGCAGACGGGGTTTTCGACACGGTTTAGTGGGTATCTCGTTCCCATAGTGTCGTAACCGACGCAGTTCGAGTTCCCTCGAAGGGGAACATCTCGGGTTGCGTATGTAACCCTGGTTCCCCGAGAAGGGGAACGAGACACTGCGTCGACCCGCCGCACCTCTCTCCCCGCCTGAAGCACCTGCTTCATAGTTAAGCTAATGATGAGTGTGTACAGGTGTGCTTTATACTCCTCCGGTTATTCCGTCACACCTTACCGTTCTAGCAACAAGCCAATAGGATTGGAGTGATTTCATTCACGTTCAGACCTGCTTCGCCTAGAGGCGTTCCCATAGTGTCGTAACCGACGCAGTGTCTCGTTCCCCTTCTCGGGGAACCAGGGTTACATACGTAACCCGAGACGTTTTCATTAAAACAGCCATAAGTTTAATTAACACCAAGACAGTGTGTAACTGGGTGTAGGCCTACACTTGTTTGACTTGGACATTTCCCAGTTCCAACCAATCTGGAGTGCGGCAATAGTCCCCAAAGTAGTCCATTATGTTTACTCAAGTTACTCTTTTGAGTAAATTGTACTTGTCGGAGTAGTTTTAATGCATCATACTTTTGCTTTTAATTGAGTAGTTTTTAAGAGAAAAATCATTACTTTTACTCCTCTACATTTAGATGCATTCATCGCACTACTTTGCTACTTTATTTATTTATTTACTGCAGTGAAGTGTCCACATGACTCTGTTAGAACAGAATAATGGCTGAAGCTACAGCATGCATGGTAGTATTGCTTTCAAATGGCACTAGCAGCAAATATTTAGGCTACAGATTTAAATTTAGTGCACTGTGCAGCCAGTCCCATCTCATCCCAGGGCGGCTGATTTGCAGACGTTTTGCAGGCTTTCTCAAAGCATTGGTATTTGACACCCTGGGATGAGACCATGTTGGTGCAGCAGGTTTTGGTTGTGAAGTTCCTTTAATACTATTTATACTTTTTTACTCTTACTCTCAAGAAGTTATTTTGATGACCACTTTTACTTCTACTTGATTGCTTGTTTTTGCAAAGTAACTTTTCTTGAGCACAGTTTTGGGCTTCTCTACCCACCTCTGATTGCTCTCTGATTTTTAGACATTTTTAAATGTGCAATGTTTACATTTGCTAACTTTTGGTATTCTCCTTCCTTAGCTTTGGCTCATTGCTTTACTTCACACTGTATTTCAGTGGAATAGCATGAAACTAGTAACAGCTACAGATACAGATACACAATGTGTATCGCAACGTTCAAGTACTCGTGCACACATGCTTCCTCGTTCATGTAAGCACTGCAAACAAAATGGGCACCCACTAGTAAAAACACTGGTCTATAGCACTACTAATGGTCAAAAACTATATAGGGATTTTTACCCAGGAGACTGCTGTTCGTGCTCCATGTGAAACCAAGTCAAGTCAGCGTTGACTAATTTTAACTTAAGTCGCTAAAAGTTCTAACCATCAAACCAGAAATTTGTCTGGACTCACGTGAGGGAGAGCTGGTTTAATGTTTGTGAATATTTCATAGCATCTAGCTTTACCACCATTTATTTAGAATCATTAAGGAACTCCTTTTAATCCTCTTGTTAAAGATACTTCTATCAAACCTCATCCCAATTAACTCTTTAAATAACTGTGAGCATTAAGTGAGTGTACTTACAGTGTACAAGCAGGTTCTGACAACCAATTATATTTTCATTTGCTTACTTTTGACATTGTGAGATACTTTATACAACGAAAAAGTTGTAAAATGAATGCGGATATTGTAACAAAGAAAACTGTATGGAAAGGTTTTGGATATACAGTTTCTTATTTGTGCATTTTGTTGGGTGAGCAAGCGTCCCTGCATCTGGAGGAGGTTTGTTTAGGCATTTGTTGCATCTGACGTTGCTAGCCGCAGTTGACATCTTCTGGTTAAATGATGCGTGAAAGTGAATATCCATCTTCTGTGATCAAAAGTGTTATGTGATGGCAGTACGATACATGCATTATAAACAACCTGGTTGCTTGTGGAAGTGAAAATGCCGCATGGTCTCTGTGCCTCAAAGAGAGGAATGCGCTCTTTCAGGCTTTCTTTTATGGGTACGACTTGGACAGCATACTGTATTTAAAAGCCCAGTTAGCTACACATTATTTTGTCCAGTCCATCAACTCTGTCCTACAATCAGCAGTGCCTTTCCTTACAAAGAATCCTGAAATGGACGGTCCATTTCTTCAACCCAACCCACACTTACAATTAAAGTAAGCCAGGAAATGGAAGGTGAAAAGTGTGAAATATTTGTTCACATTAGCAGTTTGATCCAAGAATAAATAGCCTGCTGCGTAAGGGTAGGGGAGTATTATGTGATGTAACAAGCTTATTTGTGAAAACACAAGTGCTGAAGCGAGGGAGAGTCAGAGGAGGGGTTGCAGCATTTAAGTGCACAGCAAGAAATCACTCAGCCTACGTGAAAAAGTCTCCAGGCGGCCAACTCAGCTGACTGGGGAGAAATACCGCCGCCATTTAATGCCCTCTCAACACCTGTGTGGATTTCATAAATTGAAACTGTCCAACTCTGGAAAATGAAAGAGCATGGTAGGGGGCAGGGGAGATGAAGAAGAGGGAGATGGACAGGGCAGCCAACAAGAAGTGAGAACAAAACAGAAAAATGCCCACCCCTGCTTCCTGTGATTACAGTGCTATTATTTAAATGTCAGTGTCCACCTGTCTATGTGTCAGCTTTTAAAGGGGTACATTCATGTGAACATTGGACAACGTGTTAATGTTGTCTTTATTTCCATTAATTTAAATCAGAGAAAACACTGTAGAATAAATGTTTAATCACTTTTTCATTAATCTGTCCATTCAAGTACAACCTTACAGTGTTGAGTTACAGTGTGTGTGTGTGTGTGTGTGTGTGTGTGTGTGTGTGTGTGTGTGTGTGTGTGTGTGTGCATTAGAGAGAGAGAAAGAGAGAGCACTCTTGTCTCAGTCCCTCTGTTGATGCCCACAGAACAAGGTTAATTACTTTTCTGACCTTCTCCGGAAGCTTAAAGAAATATTCCAATCATAGCCAGAATAGATAACGCAACCAGAGATGCTGAGTCAATGGTCAAACAGTGAAAAATGAAACACAGCTAAATCTTTTAAGTGTAATTTTATTTACCTTCACCATTACTTATCAAATGTTTCAATAGAACTGCCAGCATCATCGATTTAATGTCACAGAGGAACAGTGGGGGGATGTACCTAAGCACATTTACTAAAGTACTGTACTTAGGAATTTTCATTTTTTGCTACTTTATACTTCTACTACTTTTACATGTCAGAGGCAAATGTTGTGTTTTTTGCCCCACTACATGTATTTGTTACTTTGCAGGTTTATACTATTAATACAAAATATAAATCAACTAAATTATGTCTTTGTAATTTAAGGTAACCAGCTGTATTATAATACACATAATATATTTACCTATTGCAACATTAACATGATGAACACATTAATGCGTCACTAATTATAATTTAATAATATTATGTATGTGATTATTGTGAAGAATAAATAAAATAACTGAATACTTCTTCTGCACAAAAAATGTGTTTTTTTTACAACTTTAGCTGCTTGCTCACTTTGATAAAATATGTATTTAAACCATCCCTTTTTTAAACACATTACATTTATAAAAATGCTTAAATTGATTATTTTGGATATCGAGCATCAGTCTGCATGGTGCAATCATGTATACCATATTACAGCTACTGTAGCCTTATGAATATGAAGAGTTAAGTTACATATAACAAAAAAACCACATTTGAGAATAAACCCATTAACCATGAGATGGATACAAGTGTGAATGCAACAATTTTTCCAGTTCACACGCAAGAGTATAAGCAGAAACATGCATTGGTTTTTTATGTGTTCCCAGCAGTGTTGCCCAGTATTTAATATTTACCTTACAAAATCGTACAAACACATGGTTTCTAACTCTTCAAAAATGTCTTACTTGAATAGCAAGCTTATTTGGATTTATGGGTTGCAACATTTAAACTTTAGAGCAAACTAATGTGAGGACTAGAATCATTTTTACCTGGAGGGAATAATGTCAGCACAGTAATGAATATTTGTACTTTACATTAGAGAGGACACTGTTTGTTGAGCTGTATAATTAAAGAGGGAGAATAAAGGTGAATGATTCCTTTTTGGAAATAATGTGAATGGGAGCAGGTCAAAATCAGACTAGATACCAAAAATTCCCCCTTGTATGTGAGCTACACTTCTATTTAATGTTTTAAAAGGTACAGCGCTTTGGTTAGAAAAAATGGGATTCCTCTAGGCTGTCAGACAGCAGAGAATAATTCTGCAACCAGTTAATTTCACTCACCATTATAGAAATAAAAGTTTCATAGCCAACAGCACTTTAGCCTATTAAATGTAATGTAAGGCAGATAGTGGCTTCGCTTGATGAGTAGCTATTTTATCATTTCTGTATGTCAGAGAGCCCTTTTGAAAAGGGCTATGGACGTGAATATGCATGAATGTGATCGCACCATCCATACATCCGGTTAAGTCAGTAATACTGTCTGTGTGTCTCACAGTGACTCCCATTGTCAGACTATTTGATATGCATTCATCTGTCTTCCTGGCAGATCTGTGCTGGCAGCCACCCACAATCTCTCCAAGCTCAATTTGATCTCCAGGATAAACAAACCTGCGACAATTAAAAGAGATATGAGGGTTGACAAAATAATTAACATGGGGCCAGTGTGACTCGGGGGGGGTGGCGGATTGTGTGCAGTCAACAAAAGACGAATAAACAAATAATCATTTGGGTGGTTGAGCAACGAACATATTAATTGTGTGTACAGCGGAAAATCTTGGGGAAAATAATCTTCAGAGAAATAGACAGCTACATTCTTCAAGCCCCCTTCGCAAGCACACACATCTTGTTAAAAATAAACAGTGATTCTCGACTCACTCACATATTAACTTATCCCTGATGATAAAACAGAGACCGAGTCACTGTTCAGTAGACACTGAAGCTGATCTCAGTGGTCTGGTCTTTTGTTAAGAGCATGTGTGGATTATCATTGCTGAAGGTGTTTCTTCATTTAGAAGTCGAGCCCACGGCCACAGCCTACTCAGGTGAACACTGTATGTACATCAGCTGTTAAACGTCACTGATTTGCCTTCAAATTGCTTCAGGCTTAGAAGAATAATGGTAATCTTCACTTGTGGAAATTTCCTTAAGCTCACATCTTCAGTGATTAATTATAATAGGCCTCGTGTGTTGAAAAGCAGGTCACCGTAACCCTTAAAATGATAATTGTGTGTCTCACTGTGTCTCTAAATGCTTTTGCATTTTAGCCTAAAAAGGAGATCATCTTGCATGGTCGGCGTACTATTACATGTATACAGAAACACAGAGACATTCAGTTATTGCCTACTGAGACTAAAGCTGGATGTTTATCTGTGTTACCCAGAGGTGAGAGTCAATGGGGGGGCAGCTTTTAGCAGCTGCATTTGTAAGTGCCATGCTGTCCCTCTGCTGCATCTGGGTAAAAGCACTGAAGAGAAATTGAGGGTGCAACCACTCTGGCTGTTATGGAGGAGATGTGCTACTGGTTATCATGATGAGGTCAAAACAAAATAACCCTAGACTCTCAGACAAATTTTATATTCACAAAAATGGACCACATATTTTGTAGAATGCAAAACCATGCACACATTCAGATAAAGGACATGCGCACGGACATGTACACATTTTTCAGCAGCACTACTCCATATTTTTACAGTTAAAAAGACTACGTGTAATGTGAAAGTTGTTTCTTGTAGTGAGGAACCCACAGAGAATTGTCATCCAACTCTGTTCCCCTCAGCTCTCATTAATCCTGTTTTCAGCAGCAGCAACCGGGTGTTTTTGGTAAAAAAGCTCTGATACCTGCTACCTATCACCACAGGGCAGACAGAAAAAGATGGCAACTAGCTGGTGAAAAAACTCAAACATCTTTGTTCAAATTGAGATTTTTGGTGGAGACAAAAACGGAACCAAAAGGAGAGTGAATATATTGGACTAACATTCATCAGGTGTCCAGAAACATGACTCCAAATGAATGCAAATGTTGCTCCATGATTTTTATTATTTTACATTTATTTTACCAGGCGAGACAATTAAGAACAGATTCTTATTTACAATAACGGCCTGGCTGTAAATACGCAATGACTTGCCAACATGTTTGACATAACAACTTTATTAGGTGATGATATGTTTTGTTTTTAACTAACTGCATGGTTCATATGTCCACAAGTAGCCAAACAAATAATTTCCTGTAGCTTCAAACTAAATATGTAGCAAAATTTTTTTTGACAGACATTTGGAAAATGGACAGAAGAAGTCAAAAAGGAATTCCAGTCCAAGGAAACTAAGCGCAAGGGTGGACAAAATATCTAAAAAGTTCATACAATTAATATGCAGAAAATGCTTGCAAACTTTTGACAAGTGCCAAAAACAGCAAAGAGGGATAGTTGACAAAAGTTAACCCTCAATAATGACCTAAAGAAACTTCCACACCACAAACATTGGCCTCAAAAATGACCATTATAACCACCAACTCTGACAATCTCAACAAAAATCAGTATGAGCCTCACTAAATTGGTGTTTACCTGTTTGTCCCCTGTAAGACATAAAGTGAGGATGCAGCTTCTGAGAAAATGCAGCGTGTTGCATAACTTACACTACTCATCTTCCCACAGAAAACTGCCTGGTTCGTGATAGTGTGGCAGCGATTAGCCGATTAGTCTCCTGTTACCTCCAGGAGTGTAGGTATTACGCATGGAAGTAGTTCCCCGTAGCGCCCAGTCTGCTCCTCATGTGGCTGTGTCCGTGGCCCTGATTTTCCCTCCAACAGCCTTTTGGCTGTGTTGCATCTTCACACCACACATACACACAAAACACAAACATACAGTTACACACTCACACACAGAGACCAACATGATAACAACACAGCCCTCAGGACAAGGACTGAATAGCCTTACGTGTGATGATAGAGAGAAAATGCAGGGCTGATAATGATTACCAGAGATTATCCCCTTTATAAAAAAAATACCCACAGATCCCTCAGGCAGAGTGCACGAAGCTTCACATCATGATCAATAGCACAGATTAAACTCCAAAGCGCCTAGTATCTCCTGACACTTTCATTTCAAAGTTTATAGCATAGCCAGCAGGGGCAACGCATCCCTTGTCTGCCTCTGCATCTTGCGTTTGGGGTCTTTCAGCAAGAATAAGACAGTTATTTTGCTTTATATGTTAACAATGCAGTCCTGAGAACAGTGCACCGTGCACATCTCTTTCATTTACCTCAAAAGAGCCAGATACAGTCATTAGCTACCTGCAGGAGGCTGAAAACAAGCATCAGAATGGGTCCAATACTCCCACACACACAGTTAAAATGGCCTCACTAACCCTATTACTCTGTTCATTTATAATTCTTTGTTTCCATTTAATTACTGGGAGAGCTTTTGATAAAGAGGTCGGCATTCAATTGAGACTATGACCTTTATTTTTATGCAAAACAAGGGTTTGGGTAATAATTTAAGCACCCTGTTCATATTTGCATATTCACTTTTACATAAGTGAAAGCATGCATGTGTGTGTATGTGTGTGTGTGTCAGTAGTGGTGGTGGTGGTGGTGGTGGTTGTGACACATGTGCTTGTGTGCACATATCACCCAGGTCCTCAGGTCCTCTTGTCAAAGTCTAGAGCTTTTCACACTCTGTTGTCACACACACACACACACACACACACACACACACACACACGCACACACACACTCTCACTCTCCCACACCATCCCCCGAGGGTGTCAGCCCCAGCTGGAGAGCTGGAGATCAGGCTGAGCCATGAGAAATGCCCCCTGAGGAGCTGTGAGGTGGACCAAGGTTCAGCTGGGGCAAACTCTCATAAATGCCCTGGGATGGCTCAGATCCGACAGGTTGGGTCAGAGGAGGAAGTGAGGTGGGGCGTGTGTGTGTGTGTGCTTGTTTGTGTATGTGTTTGGAGGATAGGTTGTAAGGAGCCTTGTAGCGTGTCATACCAATGTAGGTCACTTATGACACACCAGATGGAAGTAGATTGAATTAGCACCCAATTTCAATATCATATTATATTCCTACAAATCTGAGAATAAATGCCTATGCCATTACCATATTCCCATAGTTAATAACCTATTCAGGGGAATTTGAATGGATAACAGAACAGATTAGAATTAGGAGTAGGAGCACTATGAAAGCAATCATTCAAGCTAGGGGTTCATGTGCTGTATTTGCGTATGAGAGCTGTGCGAAAAGATAACATAGTGTATGAGTAGAAAAGTTAAAATGAGGTGAAGGGCAGATGTTAGCGGGATGTTTCAAAATCTGCTTGTCCAGCAACACAGCAGGGAATGAATTTGGCCAAAAGAAATTAGAATCTGATAACAAAAAGACTTGTAAGTCAAGTGTGAATATTTTTTACCATGCCATTACCTTAAGGTAAAAAAAGAAAGAGGGGGGGGGGTACCATCGGGGTACCATCAGTACAGATTTCATTTCCCCAAATTTACACTTTGATCTCTAAACACTCTGCTCTCACAAATGAGATGAAACTATTCAATTTCACACATTTTAAATGCTCAGTATTGACTTGCTCATGAAGAAACCCTATTTGTGGGAACAGGCCAAGTACGAAAACTTGAGCATGCTGTGTAATTGCAAACATGACAGGATTAATTTAAATCACTACATCAGTCGATATTTTGTAAACAACATTGTGTTATAGGCTACAATTGTCAGTGAATGCGTCTCATTTGTATTCTACAAATATCAGCTCTTGTTTCCAGAAAACGTGATGCACCGACACTGTTTGTATACAATGTTGTGTGAATTAGAGCCAGTACATCTCTTTATCAACACTATATGGTTATGGTAGTTATTATACAAGTGCTATGTAAATTAACGTATTGCATAATAGTTACTGTCATTTGATTCTTACTGTGGTGACACAAAATGTATGCACGCGCACTGTTAGATTATCTGGGTAAAAGCATTCCCCGAGTGGCATGTTTTTTTGTTTTATTTGAGATCATCTACTTCTTTATTCAGACTGTATCAGTTTAATGTCTGCAGAGCCACTGTTACAAGCTCAGGTGGCAAATTACATTGCTTTAAATTTGAATTTGAGTGAAGCTGCACCAAATGGAGTCACAGATACGTAGCAGCCACCTGTGTGTGTCTTTGCCACAGTCAGATGTGCAGGGTTGTGGCGGATATTTCAGAAAGTAAAAAAAAAATGCAAGTTGGTTTGACTTCTTTTGAATCGTATTACCTTGCCATCCTGCAGTCAATTGAAACCTTTGTGATGATGTTGACATGTTGTGACAACTGAAGCTGTCCTACTTTGATGATTTTAACTTTTAAAAACATCTATGTTATTCCTTCTATTCCTTTAAACCTTTGCTGTTTCAAATAAAATGTGCATGTGGTCCAGTTTGTGTCAATGCAGGTTCAAACTGCAGAAAGGAAAGCATTATAATAAATAAAGCTGCCAACAAACATACGCATAAAATTAAGGCGTTTTTCTTGAACCTCAAAGGAAGATTTGCGCAGTGGTTTCTGTCTCCAGAAGGAACAACTTCAGAGTCTGTATCAATGTCTTGCCTCTATAAATCACTTGCTTACTTTTCATTTGCTGCACAGCACAACACAGGGAGGTGGAGAAAGACTCACTGATTAAAACATGCAGCCAAATTTCCACCCTCCTTGTGAATGTGACTTTGTGTTGGTGGAGAGCAGGTGAGGCTGAGCAAAACAAAAAGCTCTTGACAATAATATTTCTTTTCTTTTTTCTTTTTGCTATAATTGTGAACGCAATTATTTCAAAACAAGCTGAATCACTTAGCACATATTATCTTATCCAACATCAACATGGCACATCATTTTTGACATCTCTGTTTTATGTGTCTATAACTTTGTTCTTTTGTTGTCATTCAGCATTCTGGCTATGCTGTTTAACATAGACACTTTAACCTAGAAAACGCTAAAATACAACAGGGAAATATGTATTGGGGGGACTTGTTTTTTTTATCATTGCAAAATAATAAATACAAATGGAATTCTTCTAATTTTTCAGCATGTTAAAACAATTCAAAAACACAGCGACAATGCAAAATCAGAGCAATAGAAGTTCTAAACACAGAAACCTCATCTAAAGAACACAATCCAAAAAGACTTAACAGTAAAGATGAGTAATTTTAGTCGGTGAAGAGAAAGAAATCGTGTTACTTTCTATTTCAAGTTTTCTCTGTGCCTTTACGGATTCTTTCACAGGAACTATAGAAACAAAATCAGGCAACAATACCATCACTTGCCTTTAATTAATTTTTCATCAAATACCCCAGTGCACATTAGCATAGGGCACTGTCAATTGAAACAGCAGCGGACACAACCAATGTATTATGTGGAGGCATTTAATAAAAAATGCAAAGACCATAAAATTCAGCTCAATCTTGATGATTGAAAAAAAAATATCAGTTGTGTTAATGGCTGCAGGCACCACTGCACTGCAGAATTCCCAGCCTATCACATCTGTGGCAACATCCTTTCTCTACACAGTGTTAGGACGAGCTTTTTGCATTCTTAAATCAGTTTCCAGGTGTCAGAAAAGGCTGTGATGGACTGGCGACATGTCCAGGGTGTAACCCGCCTTTTGCCCAGTGTATGCTGGGATTGGCTCCAGCCCCCCGCGACCTTGTATGCAGGATAAGCTGTTGACGATGGATGGATGGATGGTATCAGAAAAGGTTTGTGTCCACTTTTCTGTCACTGTGATTTATTTGTAGTCTTCGTGCTTTCAAACTTCAACCAGACCCTCGCCTCCTCCTCCCACAGTCACACAGAGCAGAGCACTTAGCCAAGGGACGTGCAGCCAGCAGCAGGCTGACCTTGTAGCAGCCCCAGCCGACACCTCGAGGGGACGGTCCTTGGAAGGCAGACGGACGTTCCCTAACCTAACGCCCGTAGACGCTCTCGCAGGCCCCAGACGTACAAGGCTGTTCCCCTCGCAAGAACCTGTGACACTGCTAAAAGCCAGGGCCTCACTGGAGGTCAGTGTGAATGGGGATTCTGGAAAAATGTCTCAGTGGAGAGAAAAGAAAAAAGAAGCCATGCTACAACAAGCGGCCTTATAACTAACAATTCAAAGGGGCTTTTATTGGCATATGAAATAGTACAATGAAAGTGTAAAATACGTACATGTGCAGGAGCAGAAGAATTGTGATATTTAAAAAAAAAATATATATATATATATATATGTACAGATAAGTAAAATAAGATATGAAATGATGAAAAAAATTTAGACATGCAGTTAAAAAATATAAATAAGACAAAATATACAATGGTTGAGATTTGTGAGCCAGCTGTTAGTGATGTTAGGCTCGGGTTTTTAGCTTACATTTGAATAGTACATTACATAATGATGTCATGAACCACTTCAGAATACTTTTTCCACTTATTGCTATTTATAGTCAGACGAGACAGGAGATTGCCCTATTCATATTCCATTATTTCTAAGTTGCAGAGTATGTTCTCTGCCAAAGTGCTTTCTTATGAATGCTAAAGACTTAAAGCTCGGATAAGAGAACTAGCAAAAAGAAAGCTAGATTTTAAAAGTATCCAACCAAAAGAATTCCAGCCCCTCCCCCCAAAGCCACGCCCACAAACTACATTTTTGTTGGTAGGCAGGCATGTAGGCAGGCAGGCCAGACAATCATTCATTTGGACCGAATGCTGTTGGGTTTACCATTATCCTATAAAAAGAAGAGTTTTCAGTCTATTTGGTAAAAGAAGGATTTTTTTCTAATGCTGTTAATCAAAGTTGAAATATAATCTCCTCAAATCTTCATCGGGAGTTAAACATTGGGAGTTGTTGCAGTTAAACATTTTGTCTTCTTTTCATGTCAAACAACACATATGCAGTACAACAAATTATTAAAATTAAAGTAAATTAAACTTGCGGTTCCTTGTATAACATAGGGTTTCATACAGCACTGCTTTTCACCAGAAGTCACTAATTCTACAAACTTGACATTGTAGCTTTAAATAAAATATTTTTTGACAGATTTTGCTTCAGTGTTACACGCCATATGAGAAAAGACTGGTATTGTTGGGAACTTCCGAAAACAAATTTAAAACAAATGAACATAGTTTATGGTATTGTGTTGGCAAGGTAATAACAATAATACAATCTTTATTGTATAGCACATTTCACACAAGAAATCCAGGAAGTGGTGTTAATTAGCAGAGTTTCAGGAGCGGGACCACACATCAACCACGTCATCGCCAGCATTTCCATACCCACACATCCTAACTCCTCGCCTTCAACCTCGTATCCTGCATTCTCTGTCCTGCCCCCTGATCTTCTTCCTCTCCATAGGGTTATAAGGGGGTCCGTCGTGCCCGGGTGCTACGGCGGATTTCCCTATCGTAGCTTCCCCACAACGCTTTCGAATGTCCCTTCGGCATCGTACATCTTCTGTTTCGATCATCACTAAATCATTTAATCATACCTGTTGATTGTGTGGTCCTTGCTAGTGAAATCACATACATGTAATGCTGCACATGAAAAAATAAATTAACACAAAAAAACAAGGATAGAATACCATGATTTCCATTTTATGGAAAATAAGATAAAACCCACTTGATAATAATACATTACAAAAAAAGGTAGCTTATAGCCCCTGACAAACAGACAACAATGGTTACAAATCATACTTATTTCTCTATAATGTTAAATATTCATAAATATGACTTAATAGTTGATATATGAACCTGTCATCACTTTTATCCAAGTGAACCACTGATACATTTATCTACTTAACTCGACCATGAGAAAAGTTATGGTAGTAGTATCAGTAAAATTACACTGGCTGTTAAACAACAATGCCAGTGCTATAGAAAGTAATCTCTTTTATGTTTTTCTTTTTTTTTATCTTATCTTTTTATCCTTGCTGCTGGGATTCCATAATGGGAAGTGGTTAAGATGATAATGAAAACAGGCTGGATGTCCAACTACTTTGAATTCAAAAATGTTGGAAAATCTGCATGACAGTCCTAAGAAACCATGGTTGCTAAGGAGGCATTTATGTATATTAACCCTGTAAAGTAGCCTCTTTAAATTCATGAGAATAAGCTTAGCAAGTTTACCCTCCCTCCCCCTCCACCTCTCCTGTCTCCCACCCCCACCCAATCCAAACTCTCTGCACAACAAATAATTTCATCACATCCTTCACTAGCACTACAGGTTCACTTTCAATTCAGTACTTCAAAATGGAAAAGTTTCCCAGTTCTCTGCCAACTTTCTGTTTATGTGCCTGTATTATAGATAATGCGCCATTGGAAAGACGGGAAATAACTCCCATCATAAGTGGACATTTCACAATCTAGTGCTCCTAAAATCACCAGATTTTACATAAATATTTCCATGTAATTTATCCTGCTTTTCTACATTGTGCCCCTCCAGTGTTCTCGTTTGCGTGGTTCTAACAGTCTGTCCCTTCAGTTCTCGTTACCCAGTGGGTGTGTGATAACGCAGTAATTCTGACGGTGACAAATTGTCACAAAGGTCATATATGTTTGTGGACAAGAAATAATGAGATACAACAACAACAAAAAAGCAAATAGACATGTTGTTCTGGCTTCTCAAGTGACTTTTACAGCGAGCATTACGAGAGGCCGCTCCTCTCACTGCTAATTACAGTGGTGTGACATTCGTGTGGGCAGTGGGGTCGCTAATGCTAAGAGACCTGGGGGCCTGTATTCTTTCCCAGCAGAGCGATGTGTTAACGATACACGCAAATAAACACTGAAGCAAAGGACAACTTTTCATGAGAACCAGAGGTTGCATATATGAATAATGCATGACAGCCAACAATCAAGGCAATGTAAGGCACTTAAAAATATAACACGATAAGTGGATACTGTGTAGGAGAGACTGAGCTCTGAGCATTTTCAGCGAAAATCTTATATGAGAAAACTTGTCATCAACAGTGGGACGTTTTGTGTTTGTCTGTGTGTGTGTGTGTGTGTGTGTGTGTGTGTGTGTGTGTGTGTGGAGGTGAGGGTGGGGATGGAGGGTTGGTTGACCTTTTGGGAACAGGTGTTTGTGTCAGCGTTTACTCTGTCACGGCACATTGAACAGCACTGTACAAACACACACAGGACAGAGAGATGCAGAGTGCTAGAAGGGATGTGTGATAGCGCATCAAGAGGATTTATGGAGGGAGATACATATTTGATATCAAAAACACTTTTTAGATGTAGAATACAAGACGGAGGGACACACACACTAGCACATAGTCTAAAGACCAGTGAAGAAAGTTACACACATCAGCAGTGGGGGAAAGTAGCAAAGTATATTTACTGAAGTACACTACTTTAGGATACTATTGGGGGTACTTGTGCTTGAATATTTGTATTTAATGCTACTTTATACATCTACTTCACTACATTTCAGAGTAAATTTTTTACTTTTCACTGCACTATATTTATTTGACAGCTTCCGTTACTAGTTACTTTTCAGATTAACATTTTACATTGATATTAAAGTAAGATAAGCTTTTAAAGTACAACACTATAAAGAGCTGGGATCCTTGTCATGATGTCTATGAGCTGTTAGCAGCTCCACCAAACAAAGATTTCCCCTGTACACTTTTCAGATATTTCCATTTAAATTACTGTTTGAGGTGCAAACAGGTACAACTCGCCAATATTTAAGATTAAAGTCTGACATTTTTGTAGTAGAACTTGTTTTTTTTGTGCTTTCCTCTTACGTTAATCATCCCATGACCCCTCAGATTTGTCTTGTGACTCACTGGAGGGGCCTGAACCCCAGGTTGGGAACTACTGGATTAAACTAGCTATAAAGTATAATATAATAATATAATAAGAAACGTTAAGAGGCACTGTTTAGACATGGATAAAAAATTACATGAGTAAGAACTTGCTGTTGCCCTTTTTGGTGCTTCAAAAAAGAGCAACCTCTCAGCAACAACATGAGGGAAGCTTAACACACTACACAACGTACCAGCAGCCCTTGAATGTAGATTAGAAGGTAATAGAATTCCTATTCACATCCTCATTATTTAGTGGGTTGGTTAGGAGGGATGTTTTACAGTCACTGCACAGGTGGTTTATGGGTAGAAGGAGCAGAGCATCTGTTTAACCTGCGACAAGAATCAGACACCATGTTGCGTCAGACTCAATTGCTTTCAATTTTCACCACAAACATTCATCTGGACTATTATAACAAGCAGATCAATATGGGTAAATAAAGACAGAATACCCTGTGATATCATTCCAGTCAGCCACTGATAATCACTCACACTAGCACAACCCGCTGTGTTTCCAGACTGCCTTTATTCAATATGTTGCCATTCTGAACGAAAAATTATTTAGACTTAAATAGAGCTAGGTGTGTGTTTTCTGCATGAATGGGTGTGAAGATGCATCCAGTGTGGAAATGTACGTTTGTGCGCTTGTGCACTGTTTCACACAACACAGCAGCCTCTGCATTGGGAGCGTAATGAGATTTCTGGTTCCGCTAATCGCTTCATTTTTTTCATCCCATTGTCGACAGAGGGAAAGCAACACAAATCTGTGTTTCAGAACAGATCAAAAGCATCTGTAATCTCTAGCTTAGGATGCGGATCTTGGGAAAAACTGGTGTGCTTTTTCATGCGAGATGCACTCATTTTCCAAGTTAATTATTGCAGCTCCTAAGACAATGGAATGTCTTAAGCATGCGAGCAACAGTGGAAGGAGAATTAAATGCTGCTGGTCATTTGAGTTGAGCAACTTTAGGTAAAACAAAAAAAATTCTACCCCAATTAACTAACTTTGAATCTGGGACAACTCCATTGTCTCCATGGGTATAAACCATCTAAATCCTGCATAGAACAGGTCTCAGTATGTACAGAGTCTGCAAGTATTGGGACCATGACATTTTTCATTGTCTTGGCACTGTACTCCTGCACACACAAGTTCCAACTTTCAGCTTTAAGGGTCTGAAGGTGTTCACAGCCCAACAAATCCTCCAAATTAACAAAGTTTTCTCCATGCTCATTACAAAGACACAGGTTACATTATGTTTACAGTTACAATAATAAGGTGGCTATGGTTGGGGAGTTATCGTGGTCATTCTTTTAAAAGACCAACAGCACTGACCTGTTGGTTGGAAACTGGAAATGAACAGTACTCTCCAAAATCCGATGTTTTGCTTACCCAACCTCCTCCATTGTGTCTCATCCATACTCACTGCCAATAGTTTCACGCCAATCCACTGATGGACAGCTGGTGGTGGTAAAGCCCAGATTTTAGCAACGTGCTGGCAAAGACAAGGAAGAAATATTCAAATTATTGGCGTTGACGCTGAATGTAAACATCACTGTGTTTGCTTACAACAAAACCCCACAGGAGACATTTAAGTCTATGTTACAGTAACTTGTTCAAGTCGTGTATCTGTAATGTATCTATACTAAGACCTTTTATTTAAGCAAAAGTTGCAGTACCACAGTGTAAAAATACTCTGTTACAAGTAATAGTAGTGCATTGAAATAGTTTCTTGAGTAAAAGTAATTAAATCAAAATTCACTTAAATTGCAAAAAGTAAAAGTAATTATTATGCAGAATGGCCCATTTCAGGATGATGTATATTTTATAATTGGATTATAAAAAGTGATGCATTAATGTGCTCATCACTTTAATGTTCCAGCTGGTAAAGCTGAGTTCATTTCAAATACTATTCCACAGATGTACCACAGCTATACCACATCATAATTTATTAGGTGATAATATTTTTATTAATAAAAAGTAACTAAAGTTATAAAATAAATGTAGTGGGGTGAAAAGTACAATATTTCTCTCTGAAATGTAGTGGAGTAAAAGTATAAAGTAGCAGATAACTGAAATATTCAAGCACCTCAAAATTGTACTTAAGTACAGTACATGTGCAAAAGGACTTAGTTACTTCCCACCGCTGTTTTTAAAGTGGGGGACTATATATGAAAAGGGGCGTAATTACTGCATTCATTATCTAATCCAGTATACTCCTGTACATCAAGTATGTGTCACAGTCCTAATACAGGCTGAAGTTGTATATGTGCAGACACTTTGTAGATCTCTCAAACTGACTTAGTTCAGTTTGATTTCCATGTCAGGTATAATGTTCTCAGCACAATTATAGCCTCAAGAATCCGCATTAGCTCAGTGAAGTGTTGAGAAATGAATATGTAGATCAGTTATTAGTGATGATTACACATATTAACCAGAGATGTGTTACTGTTCCAAATAAATAAATACACACTGAGAAAACCATTTCAATTATGAGTTTGATTGAAATTTAAATCATTTTAATGAATCGATTGAATATTTTATCACACAAGATTGTACTGTACAAGGCTAAGTTTACAGTACCTCTCAAAATGTTGGCGAATTAAGCCTTTTAATCATGACAGTGTAACACATTTTGAGAACCAGTATAGTGAATACACTTAACATAACAATCCAATATTAAAATAATGCTGCATTTATTCATTGTTGCAATCACACTGCATTTTGTGGGTGTACACTGAATAGTAAAGGGAAGACAAAACAAGGCAGAGAAAAAAGAGATGAAAGCAATGTCGAGTTACTGAAAAAATGTTGTTCTTCCTTCCTCTCTCTTTTTTTCCTCTGCTGCATTTTTCCAGAGGAAGATAAGATTCAGCAAACAACTGCTGTAAGCAAACAAAGCAAACAAATTACACAGTCAGTCCTTATTGTAACATAGCGGTGATGGATGATGATGTGCCCTGAAAACACTGTAAGAAATATTCTCTGTTAATTTAAATGCTGTTCTTGCAAATAAGAGCCATGTTTGGAAACTATTTTTAAGCTTCTGACCCTCAAAACAAGCTGCAGAATATATATCACAATTCGCTTGCAGTGTTACATGTGCTTCATTATCTGGAATGCAATGACTTGTCACACGGGAAACACAAACAGTCTTACCTTCTAGGGGAAGGGCATCCTGTGATAGATGTATGTGACATGTGGCCCGTGTTCAGATAATTAGCTCCTTTTTCAGTCAGAAAAATCCAATAAAGTGGATCTTTGACCCCTGATCAATGTTCAAATGATTTTTTTTACTATCAGCCATAGATTCAAATAATTGTATGGACAAAAATTGCCACCATGTTAACACATAGGTCATATAAATGTACTAACAGCTATCTGTGAATTGTTTTTTAGCACTGCCTCTGTTAGCATGTGTTTGGATTACACCGTATTAAACATTTGTGTCCACTAAATGCCACTGTATGTCGCCTCTGAAGTGTCTCAATTACCACTGATGCTATCAGAGCCTAAGTGGGCCCACACGGCGTAGGTAGCGGGGCATTTGTTAAGTGGGCCTTTGTCATTGAGTTTCAGGGTTAATGTGAAGTGTGAGCTAATCCACTGGCCACTCAATAGCTTTAACAGCGCATGAAATCTCTTTTGTTAGTAAACCCTGTGCTTCGGGCCATATCTGAAATTGATCACTGTTCCCTCTCCCTTCCTCTCGTCATGGTACTTTGGAGGGAAGGAGTATCGACAGACATCCCTCTTGAAGGGAAACGGCAGAGGCACTGATGGAGACTGCTGACAGGAATTAACAAAGGCAGAAAAATGTGGGAACACCATCCATCCATCCATCCATTCATTTATTAATAGATTTATAGACTAAATGATAAAGAGTTGGTACTCCAGCAATTTAGTGTTTCATTTCTATAAAGTTGAGAAACTCACAAGAGACAGCTTCAGAAAAGAAAATGATGCAGCAGAGGCTGAGATATCATCGGTCTAGTCCTTAGAGTGGGTTAAGCTCCAAAACCAGTAGATCCTACAATTCCCAACATGCAACCCAATAATATCTTCCTGCCCAAATCATTGAAACAACAGCCCTATTTTTTTAGGGCTGTCTATTAAAAATTGTTTAGTCTCCAAGCCAAAGCAAAGATCTATATATAGATCTATATATCTATCTATATGACATCATGAGGGTTATTTATTAAGAAGCTCATCCAGAGCTACAGAATACATTATACAGCATTTTCACAGTAGTACTCCTCATGGCAAGTAAAGTGCTTTTTATGTATAAAATTGCCAGCTTGCCCCTTTAATTACTGAAATAATAGACACATTAACTGATAATCATAATTGCTGCTTGCAGCACTTTATTGTTCATGCTTTGTATGGTAACTGGCAAAAATTGTTTAAAATTAACATACTGGAGCCAAAATAGTGGAGTATTACAAACAAAATACACCCTGTGGTAGGGGCAAATATTGAGACAGATTTTAATTTGCCTGCTGCCCAGATATCCATAGTTTCAGTGCTGCTGACATATGCAGGATTTGGCATTCAGAATGTCCAAAACGTCCATCTGAAAACCATGAGCACTCCAACCTCCTGCTTTTACTGTAATTGCTTTATTGGAGCAACTGCTTGGATTTGGAAAAATCTATACATTTTCCGATTTTATGTGAATGTACAGATTCAGCAGGAGCATGCACACAGATGTTATGTATTCCCTTCACCCCTTGCCTGAATATAAGTAAAAATGTTTTAAGCTGAAAGGAGTAGACACCGCAGCACATATGCCAGAGTGAAGCAGAGTGAATTTTTGTATTGAGTGCTCAGTCTCTCCGTCATGACTTTTAGACTGTGGAAGGATGGATGGATGGTGAGCTGGGCATGAACAAATGGATGGAATTGAGTATGCTTTACCTCCACTCAGTTAAACTCTTCAACTGGAAAATGGTGGACTAATAGCATTAAGAAGCAAGATGACAAATGGAAAGTTGTATATTCACAATGCCCACTGCAGCCAGACATTAATAACCATTTGGGACATCTGCTGAGCTGAAATATTGATTTTTTTTTTACCAGGAGCATAGTGCTCCCTCCAAGTTAAAAATGAAATCAATGAAAAGTTGCACCAAAATGTTCATTTCGGTGCAAAATTCAGCATACATCAAAACCATAAAATATTTGTTTTTGCTATAAAAAACAAACACAGTGTAATTCTCCCCCCGTAAACCAATCATTATGACCATTGGAATGCTGTCAGTCCATGTTTTTATTGTCCTGTTTGACAAGAGAAAAAGCACTAAGTCAGTCTTCCATATTCAACATGTTAGGAGCTCTGTTTATTTGTTATATTGTATATTGGTATGTGCCACTTTGTTCCCAGACCACAGCTTTTATTTTTTCCCCCTGCATTCTCACTCGCTTGCTATTTGATATTTTGCCAGTGACCACGGAGGCAAATCCAACAGATGTTTCCAAGGCCACTAGAGTGAAACCAGCAAACACTCATTTGATTGTTTTGTGATTTTTTTGGCAGCATTTGAGACTTTTCGTGCCCTCTGTTAAAAAGAGCACCATGAGAAAACTTTTCTCTCCTCATGTGATGGAAGGAATATAAAGTTCTGGTGCCGTGGTGCGTGCTCCCGGTATGCACCCTCACAGAAAAATAAAAAATAAAGTAAAAAAATCAGCATTCTGCAAGCTTTGAGTGAGTGACAGCTGATGGCTCTACGTCAAACTTTTAAAGATCTGTCTACCGAGCGATTCTATGTGTATGTCTGTCCTCACATCTCCAATCGGCCATGTTTCTGACTATGATCAATCAGCATCAGTGTCTTTAGCTGGAGCCATGCACACCCCCACCCCAAAACTCTACTCCCCTCTACCACAGTATCTTCTGATCAGCGGCAGCCTCGAAGCGGGCTGCTATACGTGGGGGGAGCAGCTGCATGGCTCTGTGACACATGACAAGTGCTTCAGCTCTGATCCGTTTTCTGTAAAGAATCATTAGCTGCAAAAAACGCAGCTGTGTCGCGCAGGTTCACAGCTCAATCGCTACAATCCATCTCCCTCCCTGGATTCTTCCCCAGAGCGGGAGGAGACGGAGATGTCTCCCTGCACTGTCTCCTCTCTCACACTTTCCATTAACAGTTTATTTATTTCATTCTTTAATGAGCTGACCTTAACGAGCGCTGACAGTGTGTCTGGCGTCTGGGCCTCCTCATCACTGTCACCGGGATGACCTCCTCCCAAGTGACAAACTCGTGTCTAAATGGGGATGTGAGAGGCTGCTGGGCTATGTTTAACTAGCAGGGCACCTACAGAGACGGCCTTATCTAAGAGGTTGGCTTCACATTTTGAATACCGGCTCTCAAGTGTTCTTTTGTTTTTTTTCCTGGTGGTTCATTGTGGAGAGATTTGGGGTATGAGATAAAAAAACATGTTGTCAAGCTGTCAGTTTGTCTGCTTGACACACACTTGGAAGTTGAATAGGTGCCATGGGGGGGGGGGGTGCTCTTGTGATGTTACAGACAATTGCACTGTTCCAGTTCCCTGTGTCATCTTTCCTGCTGTGTATAAAGACAGTGTGACCTGCCTCTGTTTCCGCTGAGAGACATGGGACTTGATATGCAATAGCGCCAAATCTCACACAGATAACAATAATGCAGAAAACCATTTCAATATTCTAAAAGAACAGATGTTCTTCAAATAGATGCACTCAAGCCTCTCATATGTGGCCTCCTAAATCTGTGAGGTAACAAACGAGGATGGCATTGCAGAGGACTAGTGATACACTGTATCTGTCAGAGTTACCTTACAGCAGAGGAATAATGATCCTTCCTGGTAGAATTAGACTGATGAAACCATTAATTTTGTAAACACAAATTGCACTGAACTTTTCAAATCCCCAACAAACTACAATGGCAAACACTAATGAACAATTTATCTCAATGAATTAATTTGTTTCTCATTAGTCAGCACTACAGTCAGTGTTTGGGTTTTGTGTGTGTATTATGTGAGTCTCTCTCCTGAGTACTTATAGAAACTGGACACATTTTCCTCTCTCCTTCCTCTTATCAGCATTTCTCTTTGGTAAAATGTGAGTACTGCTTAACTCTCTGAATGACTATCACGGACTGTGTTTCTATAATATGAATGTTTTGGGGATTTTTGTTTTGACTTTGCAACCAAAGCATTTTTAATGTCATCAGAAAAGCTGCATGCTTTGATCTCTATCTAGAATTTATAAAAAGATATTAATTGTACAACAGTGCCGAAAACCAAATTCTTCATCTATGATTAGACATAAAAATGTATTTTAGGTAACAGTATATGTGACAAAGACATTTCACAAATATGGACAAAGTGGTCTATCTAGCTAATTAGCTACAAGCTAATTATAAATGATTGAATAAGAATTTGCATTGGCAGTGATGCCAAAAAAGGCATGGCAAGGCAACTATGTATGAAAAAAACAAAAAACAATCTCCTCCATTTAAGGGTTTCTCATTGCACCACAATTCCTGTACTCAGCAAAATGTCCTCATACCTAAATGACAAAATAGGTAAGTGTCCCAAAACGACATGTAAATGACATATATGCCCATTGTAAAGTACATATGACCGTACTGACGTATATGACCGTTTCGCAAAACTACATGTTCGAGTGTTGGCAATGACCAGCGAAAGGCATACCTAGACCTTAAAGTACGTAAGTCATGTGACCTAAGTAATATGATTTAAACATGTGGAAAATGTAAAACAATTGTGTGGTTAGGTTTAGTCAACAGAAGTACTTGATGTTTTTGTGGTTTTGGTTAAAATAAGTACATTACGTTAACATAAGTAACGTAAACAATGTGACATAAGTCCAAAAAAACAAAGATTTTTGTTGCACTTCATACTACGCTAGCTGACTTCTTCTGCCACTAGAGGTCGCAGGCTAACAGAAAATGTAAAAGTGGGTCTATATGTTAATTCACCTAGATCAGGGGTTCTTGATCTTTCTGGCACTCCAACCCCGTTTTTGAGGTTGAAAATATTTTTGCAACCCCCACCTCCCAATAAAACATATACACCTCCATCCTAGTCACTTAATGGGATGGTTGGACCTGCATTGATGCACAGAGGTGGTCCAGACAGGGCTTAGTAGGGCTCAGGAAGAGTCACAGATCATTTTCCACTCTCAAATAGGCCCTGTATTTGTTTTTCAGGTACTTAAGTGCAGTGTTTTTTCAGTGCCATTGAACTCAGTCTGGGAAATTCAGTTTGAACTGAGATCCAAAAGACAGCCAGAGGTGTGTCAGTGAACCTCTGCTTCAGGGCCATATCAGTGGTCAGATCAATCAATGACTCCTCTATTTCAAGAGCAAGTCCAGTTGGTTTTGCAGAGAAAGGATTCCTAATCCACTCGTCTGCCGCACACACTGCCCCATTTTCTTGGGAACACTCCCGAAACTGTGTTGTCATTCCATCAAGATGAGCCTGAATAAGCTCACACAGGTCAGTCTTTGAAACCGCGCTGTCATTCAAACACTCATCCAGTGCAGAGAAAGCCTCAAAGTTCTCATTATCCAGACGACTTTGCCACAGACGAAGCTTTCTGATCCATGCTTAAATTTTTTGTGTGAGAGAGAAGACAGATGCATTTTTTCCTTGCAGTCACGCATTCAAGTCGTTAAGACGTTTGAAAATGTCGGCCAGATAGGCCAGATAGGCCAGCAGGGTGAAAAATCTGCGGCTAGTGGGGAGTTTTTCTCCAACAGAAATGCTCTCACTTCATATCGGAGCTCGTAAAGGCGACTCAGGACATTACCCCATAACAGCCATTGCACTTTGCCGTGGTACAATAGCTGATGGTGTTCTGCTTCCATCTCTTGACAGAGAATTTTGAAGAGCCGGGCACTTGTTGCACTGGTCTTGATGAAGTTAACTGTACGAACTGCTTCATCCATTACTTGTTTGAGCTGTGGTGGTATTTTCTTAGCTGCGAGGGCTTGTCTATGAATCATACAATGCCTCCACAGTACGAAGGGAGTGACGGCCTGTACTTTTGTGACTAACCCACTGTATTTGTCAGTCATAGCTTGTGCACTGTCCAAGCAGATTCCTACACACTTGTTCCAGTCAATTCCATGCTCACGTATATGTGTGTCCAGCAAAACAAACAGCTGACTGCAGGTGTTGCACCCCGGAAGAGGCTTACAGAACAACAAATCCTCATTAATTTCGGTCTCCTCAACAAATCTGGCATTAACAAGCAATTGTGCATCTCCGGACACATTGGTCATCTTGTGAAGTTGTAAAGAAAAATACACACTACGTTTTACCTTAGCGATCACCTGCTCTTCCACGTCTCTTGCCATGCGTCCAATGCGGTAAGACACAGTAGCTGCTCTCATTGCTCGGCAATGCTTTTCCCACACATATTTGAAACTGTAAGACAAAAGTCTTGCCTAACATGTGTGGCTTCCCAGTTTTGGTAATCCAGTTAGCGATGACAAAAAATGCCTGAAGAGCTTTCTGGTTCACAGTGGTGGCTTTCTGTAGAGTAGATTGTTATTCTGTTATCTGCTGTAGTTTTTGTTGAAAAAACTCATGCGGTTTAGACTGCAAAGTCGAGTGTCTGGTCTACAAGTGGCATAGCAGTTGGAGGGCTTTAGGCTTTCCTTAGCCACAAACAACACATTGTGGTGCATCTTCTCCATTAGTTGTTTGTGTAAATCCTTATTCAAGGTACTTTTTGTCGTATTTTCTCATTTTCTTAGTCTTTTTTTCTGTTCAGAGTTTTCCGCTGTGTGTTTCTCCTCATTATTGTTAGCTCTCCTGCTTCCAGTGCCACTTATAAGAAAACGCTAAATTGTTAAGCAAATCACTAACTTTAGCTAGCTAGCTTAACGTTGTCTTTTTTTAATTCTTATTCTTCTTTGGCGTTTTATAGCAGTCGGCATTACCGCTACCTAAACAGTGCAAAATATTTACAGTGTCCACCCAAAGTGATTCCATTCACAACTATAGTCCGTATAGTTATTTTGAAGTTATTATTTTTTTCTTTTTTTGTGTCTATAGTAGCATTCATGCAACCTCCAGGGGGGTCCCGACCCCCAGGTCAAGAAACACTGACATAGCTGTTTTTTCTCGTCAGGGCAGCTGTACTAAGGTCAAGAATTAACTTTGTTTCAAGAGACAGCCCAGAGATTTAAGTGGGAAAACCAAAAAGCCAGCACGACTGCCTCTTAGCCAAGATTCAATGTTTTTAACATAACAGGCACAATCTCTAACATGATGAGGCCATTTTAGTAATTTCTTGCAAAAACTGGCAGACTGGCAGAGTGTGCCTATGTGGCTGAGAGTAAATAATTTGCAGTTGTTCAGAGTGGACCTGCAACCTGAGAACAAGAACAAGAAAAAGAGACTGGGGCTGAAATTTTTACAATTAATTTAAAATAATTTCTTTATGTGATCTATATACATAAATCTCTAACAATAAATCATAAAATGATGTTTTATTCTGGTATTTCTTCCTATTCCTACTTGTGTGTCCTGTGTCCATGGTTTTCCCTCTGCTTTCAGTCTTTCTAAGCTAGGCTAACCAAGTCTTGACTCCAGATCAAGATATTGATATCAGACTTCTCAACTTATTTTCTGGAAAGCAAAATAAATTAAAATATAATGTTAATATTAATAATAATAATGCCTTAATGAGTTCCACATGTGTTTTGTTATCCACCCCTCTTGTGTAGTCTTGTGAACTCGGAAAAAAATATGTACCCCAGCTGAATGACGTCACACAACAATGGCAGCTCCCATAGAAGCACACACTGTAAATGGTAAACCATAAACACAAAGGCAACTAAAAGTATATTTGCCTGTATTTAATTAAAATACATAGTGTTATATAGTAAAACCTGTTCTGCATGTAAATTGAAGTAGAAATATTTTGCCAATGTTATTAGGTAGCTGGTTACACTAAACAGTCTTTGAAAGTAATGTTCTCTGCAAAAGATTATTCAGGAAAATGTTGAAAATTCAAAAACACATTTTGAAATAGCCTAAAACATTTACTGACTTTTGAAGATTACACACCAAGGGCACTGCCGAGGGTTCAGTTGTGTGTACACTTGACAAAGAAACATCAGTTTGGCACAGTCAGCCATGCTTTTGTTCACTTTCGCGTCATGCACAATCATGCACCTGGAACACTTTGAGGTTGGAAGTCAGAAATTTCAACTTGGAAATTTCTGTGTTCCAGCCATTAGTCATTGTGTTTCCCTTGTCGTTTGTTGGTTCGTCATAATATCAAGCGTTCCCGTCCATTCCTTGTGTTTCTCTGTGTGCTTTGGATTTTCTGCATGTATTTCTGGACCCTGTTGGATTATTTAGATTTTTGCCTGCTTCCTTGTTTGGATTTGCCTTTGGATTGCCTTGCCTTTTGCACCAAATCATCCATCGTCCGACCGATTAATCGGTCGACCTCTACTCCCTTACTTATGAATCCATCTAAAACTACAGCTTTAAGTTCAGCTTTAGCTAGAGAAGTGGACACAGAAATGTCATATTTTTTGCAATATCATGGAGTTCAGTTTTCTTGCATTTATCAAGCTGGTTCAGGTCTGGGCTGGACACAAAAGCATTTAAATCAAAAGCTGCCACGGCCACAACACATAAAATATACACAATATTCCTACAGTGAATAAGATAACTTAATGCTTGATATTAACCCCTCTAACAGGCAGGCAGCCTCCCTCCACAGAACAAACTTACTCAGCACCTGCCTCACTCAAACTTACCTATATGTCTTCAGAAGCGTGTCGGGCTTACGACTGCGACTTACAGGCAGTACATCAGCGGTCGGAACCCTGAAACGCCAGCCCCCTTTGGAGAACGCCGTCTCCGCCCAGGATTTTACTCCCAAAAACAACAAAGGCAAATAATAAATTAGTGCCCGATGGAAAGGCTGCTTCAGCCCAGCTGGACACTACCCTGTGCTAAGTTGAGGAAGCAGTTAAGTGGGTATTCACTCGGGGTAACATCAATCATTACATAACCAAGCAAGAAAACATAATCACGAAAGTAATATGTGGCCTAATCACCATACATTCAACATGAAACATGAATCAAGCATCCTGTTTTTCCAGAAAGATCCGGGCGAGCCCTCACTTTTGTTACGTCCCCGGCTTATCTAGGGGTGTGGTACTAACAAACATAAAAAATAACCGGGTGGAAAAACCAAGGATGACTTAAAACTGATGAAATCCATCGTTCCACTAATGCAGGTACACAGTGAACATCCATGAGAACATAAGAGCTTGAATATTTTACATGAAATGGGAGATGTTTCTCTTGATGAAATCAGACTCACTTACTGATCAACTTGCCCAAATTCATATATCAGCTAGAGGCCAAAGCTGAACATTTTTGGCATTTTCATTCTAACAAATCAAGACAGATCCAAATCAATGTGCTACATTTAAATGTACACCTCAATACATTTATATAAATAATTCATGCAGAGCAGCAAACAAAACAGGCTACATTATTCATGCACTAATGTTGCAACAGAAAACTGCTCACATATTGCTGCACCACATCTGTCTGTGTCTCAGTGTCATTCTTCAGAATTTGGTAATTAAGGATTGTGATAGTACTTAGAAGATAGGGCTTGACTTATAACACATTTATGCTGCACTAGCAAAAATGTGCTGGGCTTGCCAAAATGTGAAGAGGCATACTGCTATTGTCATTTTTCAGCTGCCATGTATAGAGTTTAGTATGACAAAATGCTGTAGGATAAAAATCTACCAGATTACTCAGCAATTAAATCCACACTTATTTAGAGAAATAAAAGATGAAATAATGGATATATAAAAGGGTGCTATGAGCAGGTTGCCGTATTGAAGGTATTTATGGGGAGCTCATATTTTGATCATAAATGGAATAACAGAAGTAGACACGGACTAGCATCTCATGAGTTGGCAAATTGCAGCAGTCAAGCTGGCTTATCTTCGGACTGCTGAATGTACATTAATGTGCAGCAGTGCTTGAAGTTGGAAAAAAAAGAGCCAGCACTCCCCCTATTCACATGTCCCCCCCCCCCCCCCCCCATACACACACACACATACACAACATTTAAATTACAACGATAACTTCAGTAAAGTAGATGTAACATAGAACAAAGGGAAAGTTTTGCTTCAAGGAGGAGGCTTGCTAGGAGGAGCCCATATTGCCACAATTGTCAAGTTTCTTGTTTGGCTGACCCAAGAGTGGACAGAGAACACAGTAGGCAGTGTAAAACTGTGGTGTCCGAACAATAATGCTGCGATGATGTGTTGAGAGGAAACCCGCTTGACACTGTTCTTGATCATAAAGGTTTTTTAAATCAAGGAGTTCAGCATCAATTACAAGCTCTGCAGTAGCTTGGAGAGTGACCCAGCCCGATGGCCACTCTGTCTCTCTGTACATCAAACATAGCTTATATAGGATATGTTTAAGTATCTGTTAGGTATCATAGAAGGGTTTGAGTCTGCAAAGTAAAAGGTCAAACCCATAGAAGGGTACAGTACTATTTTGAGGTAACAAAACAAGGGGTTAGAGGTCAAATTCTATAGAAGGGTTCAGTCCCTACATAACCACCAATCACTGCTCTCCCCGTAGAAGGTCACTGACCCTCTGTCTTGCTGCTACAGTGAGTACCAGTGTGTAGCTCCGTCAGGTGTCCACTGTGGAGAGACCCCCACCACACATAGGCCCAGAGTCACAGCACCAGGGCGTGACAACAATGGCATCCTGGCTCTGGCTAAATCTTTATTTAATATTTGTCAACTTTTGAGTAAATGGTACAAATGGGTGTATTAATACAATACAGCAGTTTTTTTGTTGTTTATTTTCATTGGTTAAATCCTTACATTGTACAATAGTACAATAGTCTACATTGGTAGTTAGTCTCTACTTTACTGAGTGCTGACTTGTCAATAATCACAACCATTCATGCATAATAATGAGTTCAGTATTTAAAAGTTTGCTGAACATTTTTTTAATGTCCCACCCCATCCAGGCTATAATTGACGAGCACTTCGTCTTTTATGTTTCAACAAAAGGCATCCGATAAGGTTGCCCTTAGTTATTTGTATTCCCAGCGAAATCCCTGGATACTTTCTGTACTCTCTACTTAGTGTGACAGAAACGAAAATCACCACCTGGTAGGATAGTTGTGTCATCATCTGACTCTTTTCGTGTTGTCTTTCTGCCCTTTCAGAACCAGGCTCTGTAAGGTTTATGTAATGTAACTTAGACTAGGTGGTGCTGACAGACAGGCGAGACCTGGAACAGGTGACCGTAAGTAGTGTCCCCTGGGTAAAGCAGTTTATTTATGGCCATTTTGAACCACCCAGAGAACCTTATACAGAGAGGGCAGAAAGAGTACCGGCATCTAGGGAGAAGTGCTGGTTTGCAAGAAAAAGTCACAGCAACCAAAGAGTAAAATGTTTAAATGCAGTACTGCATACCAGAGAGCAACCCAGTTCAAGCACTGATGTGCAGTAAAACTAGGCCTGAAGCTGGATGTAAGACACAAGAGTAAATGAGAGAAATTAGTTTACAGGTTCAACCTATGCATAGTTTCTTTTTTGTCTTTACCTCCATCTCGGTACTTTCCTGGTGAATCTTCAAACATGGACTCATTCAATATTCAAACTAAGACATTATAATGTCCAGTGTATCTACACAGTGATGTTTACCTGGGGATATATCACTACAACGAAACAAGAAGCATGAGTCAGTCTTAAGTTGGTCTCAGCTCCCACTGAGCTCTCAAGGTCATAATTAATTGAATGAGAGTGGGAGTCTGCGTGACTAGTTGCCTCATCGCTAATGCTAGAGAGCCAGTGCAGCTCTCTGTCCACGCCTTGTTGCTAACTAGTTCTCCAATTACTTGTTGAGGGGTGATATCCAAGCCACACCAAGAGACATGCTGCATTTGCGGACTTTTAAATGAGATATAAGGGCAAACAAAGCATCTTCTAGGTCTTGATAATTGACAGATCATTCATTATAAGCGCGGAACTATGCTAAGGTATTCACTTTAACTCTCAAGAACTCTCCTAAACGACAAAGGATTTGACAGCTCAGTGCACTCGTTGTTATAGAAGTAGAGGGAAATTACAGAGACACACATACAAACACATACTCACATACACTTGCAACTTTAATCAGGACATCCATTTTTGCTATATTACACCCGAGATTCTAAAACAGTTTAGCCCGAGGGCCTCTCTTGGAAACTGACAGAGGGCCAGGGGCCAGTTAATATAATTGTCTGTTTTGGCTGTCAACCTTTCAGCATTTTACTGTAATCGCTGCTCTCAAAATGGCAGGGCATGTCAGCTCTGGGTGTGATGCTGACAAAAATCTAAGAAATCACACACATATCATTCCTTCTACCATTGCAGCAGTGTTTAAGTAATTTGCATTCCATCATGTAAGAGAAAATGACATGTTAGAGAACATGATATTTATGAATTAAGCAAAAATGAAAACGCACTGAATTCAGTTTCCTGGTCTCCATAATTATGTGAAAGTAGAATAGAAATAAAGACCAAACAGCTTTCTCCTTCACAAGCTGTTAATATTCTGAAATGACAAGATGTTAAAGGATCATCACAAAATACATTGCAAAGCAACTGAAAATTGTCAGAATCAACTCAAGATGAGGATGCCACCTGGAAAGTCAGATAAACAATGATAGTATCATATTAGGTGCAAGAGTACCTGAACTTAAAGCTGGGGAACGCAACGTTGGAAAAACTAGTAAGACATTTTGAAAGCCTCCAACTGAAAAATTCTGCCCCTTCAGGCCTCCCTCCAAAGCTACCCCCCAAAAAAATTTGGGCCACAGGTAGGTAGGCCTACCCTAGTGCTTATTGCAGTCCTGTGACAGCAACAGATACCGGATTTATTAGGGCCCGAGCACGAATGAGTGATTTTCACTTACGTGTACAAAATTTCTGTGGTGCATGTATCATGACCAGACGTACAAAAAAGCCTCTTGGAGCGATGCCTGACACCCAATAGGAAGTTGCCCATTTTGGATTTAATGACTTTGTACTTTAACAAACTCCTCCTAGGGAATCATTCCGATGGATTTCAAATTTTCGCTGTGCACTCTAAACCCATTGACATGAAACAAGAAGTTGTTGTAGCATGACTACTATGTTTAATAAATTTATGAGAATTAATACCAAATTATGACTTTTAATATTCAGAAAATATTAATTCACAAAGCTTCTCGTTTCGCGGGGCATCACCGGAGATCCAATTCACCCAGAGTCTCCGGACCTCTGAGTATGGTTAATAACTAGAGAATTATTCACTAGTGATCAGTTAGTTAACAATCGCACCTCACACCTCAATGCGCTACACATGCGAGAGCCCGCCAACGCTGCTTGCAGATTACATTTTTTTTGTGTGTGTTGTCAAATAGGTTGAGATCCCAGCGCTCTATAATAACCAAACAATGGCTCACTACAGCCATGGAACTGTAAGGTACTTTCCAACTGAATAACACAAATGAGTATAATAACTAAAAGAGTGGCAGGTACTTTCCAACTGATTGTGTAGAAGTACCGTGTGTAATGTATTGATGTAACAACCGTAATGTAATCAACTAAGAATATGATTAACTACAAAATTAAATGAAGGAGATCATGATTTTAATAGTATTGATTAAAATGTGTGTGTAAAGAATAAGAGAAGTGGAGGAATATGTGTGTGGACATGTTGAATTGATTCTGAAATACTGAGATGGGTGTAACGGTCTTATGACTATGAGTCATTGGGAGAGAAGGGTCAGCAAGGGGAAGGAGATGGCCAAACAAGGACATCTCTGGCCCAACTGAATTTAAGGATGAACAAACTATGTGACAGTAGTCACGTAGACAGAAAAAGGGTGGTGGCTGATTGGACAAAGAAACTCAGCTACGGAGTAGGATATATAAAGAGGAGTCAGAGAGAGATCTATTCCTCGGCAGATCTCAAGAGGCATCGGACTCGGAGCAAGACCATCACCGCACCGGACCAAGAGCCCAAGACAAGAGATGGGGATTTGAACAGCAAACAACTAGAGAACACTTCAGAGATTTCTTCAGTGGACTTCAAGAGATCGAGCCACAGAGGGTAACCACAACGACCAAACCAACTGAAGAATCATCGGACTCTGAAGATTTTCTCTCACTCAAACTGCAACGGAGACTGAAGACTTCTGAAGACAATTTGAGGGCTTTGGACAAAGCCTCAGGTTTCAACCAGAGTCAACAGCCCAGCAGCGGAGGAAGGATTTCACGAGCCGGGACAACTCCTTCCCCTTCCTTTCTCTCCAAAAAGAAGACATCAAAATACTCAAGCTCAGCTATCATAATCAGGTTTTGAATTTTAAAGATTTTATCAGTTTACTCAAGTTTTAATCAGTTTAAGTTATATGCTTGCCCTTGCTTAATTTTGCAATAAAATATATAATCACTGCATTTAAAGTACCAGTAGTAGACATTGAATTTATTTCTTCACTAAGGTAGTAATTCATTTGGCAAAGGTTCTTATAGGTTGCTCTAGCCAACGAAATTAACTTATCCTTGGGGCCTATTTTCCTGGCCACTAAACACAATCCTAGTAACTATACCAAGTGCACTGATCAATGAGAAGAGAGCTGTTGTTAACGGGCATGGCTGGGGTGGTATTTGGCTCTAGGGCTATTCAGTCAGGTGCCATTTCAGAGTAAGCAGGGTAGGCGTTCGGAAGAAGATAGTGAGAAGCTAGGCGAATCTCTTCGACACCAGCTTAAACAGTCCTCAGTTATACCTAATAGGGTAATACCCATAGGCCTAGAGGATCAGACCCTTTACGACGGAGAGCTGGTCCAGTACCTCCTGAACAGGGGTAACTCGGGATCTGACACGTGGCGCCCAACGTGGGGCTTGACGAAAGGATTCGTTAAGCCTGAAGCAGAACCCGGACGGGGAGACCAACCGTTGTTCATGTGGAACAACCCGAGAAAGGGTCAGCTAGTGCCAGCTCTGGCCCCGAGACAACAGACGGCTCTGAAGACGAAAAACAGAAAAAAGACCCGCTAGAGCTGGACACCTTCCAAGGGGAGGGAATCCTGGACCTCCTGTCGGCACTGCCTAGTGATCTGACCCCCATGATAGACAGGTTTCGGGGCTTCATAGCCAACACAGAGAGACAGAAGAAACTCCTGGACAGACAAGGGAAACTTCTCCTAGCAGGGACCAGTTTCGGAAGAACTGCACCCTCCACATCTGAACAAAGAGGCGAAATAGGTGGTGACCAAGAGAGAAAGCCATCAGGGGCAGCCGGAACGGGAGTGAAGCGTAAGTCAAAGAAAGTTGACCACCACGCAAGAAGCGACAGGGAAGAACATCTACCCCCCATGAACCCAATCCCCCAAGACGCTCGCAAGATCGCTAACCAAGGGGGGGTGATTGTGTATCATTGGATAGGGAGCCCCTGAGACATCGATGGCCACGGGCTCATGGTCTTCACCAATAACAACCTAAAAATTCACCACAGCAAGTTCCGAAAGGAGCTAGTCCGCCTAGCCGGAGGAGGATACAGAGAAGAGGTTGATGACAGAGGAACCCGTAGGATCAGCGAAACAGAGAAGAGTAGATGTGTGATAGTGACAAGCGGAGGAAGGCTCACCTACTACGCCGTTATACATCTGCCCATAGAGGCATACCAAGGAGCCGCGGAGTTCAAAGAGTACCAAGGAAAAATGCTAAGCACTCTGGAGCAGGGCCTTGACCGAGCAAGAGAGCTACGACTCAAGAGAGTGGTGATGTGCATCGACGGCCTGCAATCAAACACCATGTCATGGGAAGAGGCTGAAACAACAGCAATGGGACTCGTTAAGTTGTACCTGGAAGAGAGTGATGTGTCAGAAGACGGGAAAGTGTGGACCACAGACAAGAGTGGCGGAAAGGGGTGGCCCAAGGCAGAATCCACAGGGGCAGTACAACAGACCACCCCCTGCATCATCATACCCAAGGCAGAGTCCTCAAAACCCATATCAGAGACAACAAGGGACGCCTCCAAGAAATCAGCCAGACCCCTCACCATCAAGCACCTCACAAAGGAGGACATCTGTCGGACGAAGAGTACCGCAAATTGACGCCGGAACAAAGAAGAGCCCTCCAGGAAGCCCGTAAGATAACGGCAGGAGGGCCAGGGAAGTACTGGCTTCAAAGGCACAGGTCACCCTAGAAAATGCCTACTGGGTGGGGGACGATATCTACACCAAAGTGGATGGAGAACCCTACTTAGTGGACTCAGGGGCCAAAGTGTCCATGACCCGCAGAAGCCTTGAGAGGACAGGACACCTGAAGGTCCAATTTGCCAACGGGGCCGTGGAGATATTGCCATTTGGGATTTGGAAAAGAATAGTGTGGATGAAAGGCCCATATGACCTCATCACAACTACAGATCTGAAAGACCTACATACGCCAAAAAGACTTCAAAGATCATTGAGACAACGACTGACTATGTTACAGTCAAGAGTGGTACGAGTGACGCCAACCCTGGAAGAAACAGGTACAGAAGACTGGTACAAGCCAGTAGACATACCAGCTACAACTGAACAAAAGCTAAAAGAGAGCAACTTTTTGGGGAGCCATGAAAGAGCTAGCCCAAGGCCAGGGAATTAAGGTCATAACCCAGAGTCAGGTACACCGGTTCCTAAGGAAGGGCACCATCGAAAGCACTAAGGTCACAAACACAAGATGGGGAAGGTGGGAAGATATCCTGCTGCACCCAGATCTTGAAATAGGACCAGCCCAACCAGAGCATTTGATTTATTGATTACTGCGGGATATAAAGAGAATTTCAACAAATATAACAAAAAATACCAACCTTAGCTTTAACTTAAAACATTAAATGACAAGTCTCAATATCCTTATGGCAAAACTAAGGAAAACAAATTAATTTGTGTGAAAACAGCCATGCTAGCAGCCCTGTGAGGCTGTAGTAAAAGCGTATCAAGGCTCACCAAGCACATCCCAGACAGCGCACTTCACCTACTGGGGTTTAATCTCATCCACGTGGATTGCGAAAGGGAGCTCCCAGGAAAAACAAGGGGAGGCGGACTCTGTTTCTATATAAACGAAGGTTGGTGCACAGATGTCACAATGTTGGAAAAGTCATGCAGCCCTCACTTACAGACATTATTTATAAACTGTAAAAAAATTTTATTCACCGTGGGAGTTTTCCTCGTTTGTCCTGGTTGCTGTTTACATTCCATTGTTAGTAAGGCATTACTACACCTGACCGACCAGATAACTAACGTGGAGAAAAAACATCCAGACTCCCTGCTCATTGTTCTTGTAAAGACTGAAAAGATGGACCAACGAGTCAAAGCTGCAGTTAAAGGTCTGCTACTACCTTGTCCCATGCTGAGATTGACGGGTGGAGCGGCACAAACACTCATCAGTTGTGGCGTGCTGGCATGGGTCGGAGGTCGGGCGAAACTGACACTAAGTCCACCATCAGACCGTCCTGACTGCAAGTTGGCCTGTAACGTCTCTTGGGGGGTACTGTGTGTGGTAGCTGCTATATACCTGCTCTGAGGTTGACTAGTGACAGTAGCACATTGAGCAGTACAGGTAGAGATGCTTGCTCTGTCAGAGAACATGAATGAAGGAGAGGTCGTAACATATACAGTTCCCTGCCCGTCAGTGGGTGGATCGATGACAGCATGCCAGGTGTTAACAGGTGGAGTAGCAATAGCAAGGCTTACTGGTTGGGTAAAGGTGATGTTATCTGCAGCTGTAAGGCTGTCGATGGCTGTTGTGACAGGCCCACCAACCGCATCATCGCCTCCCACATCTTCATCTTCTTCCTCCTCACCTCCGTCTACATCGCCCTTTGGTTCTGTACTGTTCCTCTTAATGACCTCATTATCACGTTGGCATGTCCACTCATCCATCAGTTGCTCCTTGTCCTCTCTCAATGATAAAAGGAGCATCCATTTTTCCTTACCATGTAGTCTCTCCAAGTGTACGTAGCCTCCCTGAGTTCATGGAGTTTCCTATCCAGCTTACCACTTTCCACCCTTTGCTTACTTTTCCCGAGTGCCTCAGCCCGATCAAGAGCAGACTTGAACTGTGTTACAAGAGCGTCTATGTCCGGTGCTGCATACTTGGACCACAGCATTTCCATGATCTTGTTTTTCTCAGTTTCTAGGAACCTTTCTCAGTTTCTAGGAACCTTTGCTCACTGGCATCTCTCTTCGCCAGGGCGTCCCGCGACTCACTATCGTCACCCGTAGGGTCTATCTGGTTCTGTGCGTCAACATATTCATTACTGACATCGAGGAGTTTGTCATAATCATCCTTCAATTTCGCTAACACTTCTGACAAGTCAACTTCACGTAAACGGCCAGCACTAACATCAAGGCAGTTTATATGTGTTGTGAAATTTTGTTGCGCATTTGAGCGTTTCCGCTTTAAGCGGCCTGTTGCACGGGTCCCACGCTAGCTGCCCGATTCCTGGCTTTCTGCTAGGGAATTCTCCGGGGCTCTCCGTGTCTGGAATGAAGAAAAACCCTCAAGGGTTGGCCGTCCTTGATCTGGCAATTAGGTGTTCTTTGTTATTGCTGGCGGGCCACGTGGCAGGGTCCGACCTCCGTGGGATTAGCTCGACGCATCAAGCTTACAAAGAACTTGGTCGTTCTTGAATTAAACTAGTGTAACTTAACGGACTGCTAACTTTTAACAAAACAAAACCCTGCGTGCCCCTCAACCGTGCCGGGATAGGGGCACGCTGGGCGCGTGCCGAAGCACAGTTGGAGAGTCAGGAACAAGCAGAGGACAAGAGAGAGAGACAACGTGTGTCGTTGTTTTTGTCTGTTGGGGCGTGGTTCCCAGAGGGCAGTCCTTTGTTCCCCTGAGGGAGGGCTTTGTTTCCGGCTGAGAAGACTGTCTTCTTAACTTTTAATGTCTATAAAAAAAGAAAATCTATTTGCACGTATTGTAATCAAATATCTTCACACAATCAAACCTTAATTGTCACACGGATGTACCGTTCTTAGTTTTAAGCATTTGATAAAAGGAAAACACTTGTCAGTAGTTCAACTTTGAGGTTAGCATTTCAGAATGAGTCACATCAGAGAAGAAGAATTTAACTAGCTTTCTGGATATACTGGCGGTTACACGTTCTTAGAGAATATAAGCAAGACACATGAATGGCATCAGATTATTGGACATGATAAATACCGAGTGACATTTATACATTAAACGACATTTCAGACGATGGCATGTAATACTTATTTTGTCCACTTGGGGGAGCTCAGGTTACATGAGGAGTAGATATTCAATTTTGATTATTCTTTAAACAAGCCTTTGTTTCACCCTAAAACAATCTTCTGCTCAGGAGCTTTAGTTATTTAGTCAATTTAGTTATTTTAATATTAAATTCAAGCTGGAAAATTAATCGAGTGTAGGATGACATTTCTTTATCATCATTTCTTAAGGAAGTGTCAGAAAGTATTGTGAACAAAGCATTGGTTACAAAAAAAAATGAATAAAGTCAGGTGACCTTGCTGAAACTTAAAACACTGCAAAAATGAACTTATTTAGATTCTTTTCAACAACAAATACCAACATGGTAACGTAACTACTCAAATGGAGGCAAACGCCACTACTAACTTAGCAAGGATTATTGGTTAAACAGAACAACAGTTTATAACGAAACATTGTTTTAGTTCAAGAAGGCAGGAGTTGTTAAGTGTCCCCCTTTCGCATTCCTCACTTATCACATTTGCACATCAGCTAAAAGAAGAGAAGGGAGTGGTGTTTTATGGCCCAGCCATTCTATGGGAAAAGGGATCAGAACGTCCAGTACTTTGATGTCCTGAGGCACCCCAAGAGGGAGAGGGATTGGACAATTCTTTTTGCTGTCCTGCTAAGTGTCTACTGACACCTTTACGGCGTCCTTAAGCGATGCATGTCTGATTGAGTCTCTGCAGACTCTTACCAAACCCCAGGCCAATCTCTAGTTTTTGCATGTCAAAAGGCCAATCTCCAGGGGAGGAAAAGTTTCCTAGCCCCTCCTTTTTCCACAGAGAGAGAGAGAGGGAAGGGATTTTTGAGTCTCCAAATTATTTGATATAAAATGCACAAATCCACACTGTTGGTTCACAGTGACATTAGTTAGTCAGTTTTGTTAAGTTTTAAACCTGCAATGAAAACACAAACACCAGAATTAACTAAAGAATTACTAACCATGCTAGTTTATAGTCACTCACCGGCAAGGCGTACCAGTCCTGAACATCAACTAAATGAAAATTAAACCTAAAGGTGAAACGCCTGCGCACTGCACCTAATTAAGCATACACAGAAAAGATAGTCTGGAGACAAGGAATAATAAACAAACCTTTAACCTAGTAAGAAGATAACATATATATGCCTTCATTTGGAATAAGTCGGTAAATGTACACTTATTTCTCGGATACTCCAGAACATAATAATAACATCCATCACTTGTGATACATATATTTATATGTATATATATGTAAAGCACTAGTTATGGCTCTACACCAATACCATCTTCAAACAGTCACCTTCCCCCTCTGACACACTGCCACACCCCCTCTCTGACCCCTCACCTGCACTCAAGATCTGTGAAGAGGATGTGAGCCACCTCTTCCAAAGGCAGAAGATCAGGAAGGCTCTTGGTCCAGACGGTGTGTCTCTATCCTACCTGAAAACCGTCCCCACTGTAACCGACCTGAAGTGGTAGCCCAACACGGACACCATCATCAAGAAGGCCCAGCAGAGAGTGTTCTTCCTGTGCCAGCTCAGGAAGTTCAACCTGCCTAAGGACCTGCTGATCCACTGTTACACAGCCATCATCCAGTCTGTCCTCTGCACGTCCATCACTGTCTGGTTTGGATCTGACACCAAAAAGGAGAGGAGCAGACTACAACGGACAGTCAGGACTGTAGAAAAGATCATCGGTGCCAACCTGTCCTCCATTCAGGACTTACACATTTCCAGAGTCAGGAAACGGGCAGGAAACATCACTGCAGATCCTTCTCATCCCAGACACAACCTGTTCCAACATCTCCCCTGGTAGGCGCTACAGAGCACTGTACGCCAAAACCAACAGACTCAGAAACAGTTTCTTCTACTCTACTACTCTCTGTAGGTATTTGGCTGTGGCAGACTTCTTTGCTGACTCCTCGTGGTTTCCATTAGACTGCGGCACCCCAAGGTATTTGTAGCTGTCCTGAACATCTGCAATGTGGCCTTCTGGTAGTTCAATCCCCTCGGTTCTGATCATCTTCCCTATTTTTAATACCATGCGACCACACTTGTTTATGTTTATTTACCGCATTAAACTTGAAATGTACATTGTAATAGGCTGTATATTAACTTATTGGGAGAAAACTGGTAGTTCTATGTAAAATCAGACGTTGAGCACCCCCATATCACCAAAATGGCATGATCCTAGTTTTGCTGCGAAGCTTCGACTGTGAGATTGACAGTCGAATAAGGCTCCGCCCATTGAAGCATCGAATCTTTGACTATTCCCATATATATATATATATATATATATATATATATATATATATATATATAAAATCCCCCCTCACCCCTTGTTTTCTCGTGATCTTGAGATAACAAAACATTATTTTAACATAGGGGTTAGCAAGAACGTTTCTTAATGGTAATTTCAAGATCCCTTTAATGTCATTGATTAGTTCTGTTGGTAAGGTACATGACTTATAGTCTTAAGGTTGTGAGATCAATTCTCAAAGAAGACCAACTTTTAAAAAAAAACTCTTTCATATTCCTCTTTAACAAAGTTGTTATGAAGATGAATGATTCACTTGCTCACAATTAATCATGTGCTGCAGTGTGCGCATCCCGGCGATTGGTCCACGTTCATCAACCTATGGACTTTTCATTTCCCCATCATTCCCAGGCAGAGGAAATTCATCCGCTTCTCATTCAGGGCAATCCATATTTCAGAACCTTTGAAATAGCCATCGGGAAATGTGTCATTGGATTCCCCTGAATCTCTTGATAACAACTTTGTTGAAGAGAATGATTAAAAAACACACGAAAGAAGAATTAAAAAAACTTTGCAGGGTATCAATTCTGCAATCCTTGGGATGCAAGTCCTGCACTCTACCAACTGAGCTAACTTCTGACACAGTAAATTGGCACGAAATTATTGTAAAGAAAATCACCTGCCGACCCCTGTATTCAGCTATGGTTCGTTATCCCATTATCACGAGAAAACAACAGTCATTATCTCAAGATGATGAGATAATTATCCCCTTATCACGGGAAAACAGAGTATATATATATATATAATATTTGATTCCCACTTCCGCATTTGTTTTTTGGAGATAAGTTTCCATTCTTCTATAAAATAATCAAATATTTCAGGTGTCCATTCAACTCCAATAGAGAAATCCAAGTAAAATATTTTACTTGCAGCCCTATTGGTCATCCAGCAGCCTATTTCACAAACTCACCATGCAAGCCTTCCAGTTAATCTAACACATGTCCCATCCCATATATCTTAAAATCTATTAGCCTAACTGCCAAAATATGGACATGTTCACATTTTTTGTCCATGCTAGGATAGCATGGACCCTTGAATGGCACTGTTGATCTATCAGTTGGTCCACCAATTTGGTCTACAATGTAAAATCTTAAACAACTTATAGATGGATTAGGCCTACCATGAAATATGCACAAATATACAGACGCTCAAGGTGCCAAGAGTATGAATCCTCCTGACTTTACTGATCCCCTGACTTTTTCTCTAGTACCACTATGGTGGGGAAATTTGATTTTAAATCGAATATCTCAACTATTTTATGAGTTGCTCTGACATTTGGTATAGACATTTATGTGCCCTTCAGGTTAAACTTAATAACTTTGCTGACCAAATACCTGCAAAGCTTATGGCATTCCCATCAAACTCAGCTGTACTGTGTTTAGTGCTATTTAGCTAATGAGAGTGTGCTAACATTCTAAACTAAGATGGTGCACACGGTAGACATTATACCTGCTTAACATCAGCATGTTAGCACTGTCCTTTTAGCATTTAGCTCAATGCACCGCTGCGCCTGAAGACAGCCCCACAGAGCAGCTAGCATGGCTCTAGACTCTTAATCTTGTTCATTTAGATATTCCTGACACATAATCTGAGACCTAGGACAGACACACATTGCTTTCCTATCATACTTATGGAGTCAGCTAAATCTGAGGCTCTGCATAAAACATACATAGGCCTACAGTTATCTAGAAAGAAGTCAAGAAACTATGTTTCATGCAGAAGTGTTTTTTTCTTACTTTGACGAAATACCTTTTAAAAACGGGCCATGTTCAGACATCTCTAAGGACTTCAGACTACTTTTTGACATTATTCTGCACCAAGTGTTATTTCTTTCTCTATCTTTTTTCTGTCTGTCTCCAACTCTAACATGCTTGAAAAAAAGGGAAGCAGAAAAAGGAACAGCAAACACTGTCTCAGCCTTTCTCTTAGGGTGGCATCCGGCCACCAAGCTGTGTGTAAGACATGGACAGACAGGTACATGCTGGGAGACTCTATAGGCCTCCATTGTGAAGCTTGCTGTGTGCTTTACCCCAGTCCAGGAAGTCATACTGTTTGCCCTTGATACAAACAGATCAGTGTGAAACTGCAGGGAGTATTATTTTGATAAAGAGGAGAAATATTGCATAAAATAAAATAAAAATTAAAAAATGTCTCAGACAAACTCTAGTGCCCCTCTGCTTTGACACTTTTCTATTGTTTTTACAATATTTAGACATTTTATGCATGTTTGCATTAACACACAAATGCATGGAAACAGAAACAGTATATCCAGCATATTAATTGCTACCAAACAAACTCTGAACTTGTTGTAGTGAAATAATGTTTTCCATTCTTCATGCAACAAAGCCAAAGAGTTCAAGTGATGAATGAGAGATATCTACATCATACTTTGTATTAAAATAAATATTTGATGACATTTGGTGATTGAAGTGGTCATGGAAGCTATGTGATGTCATATTGGTGTTGATTAAAAAACATACTAAATCACTTGGCAGGATGTATGATGTCAATATTATCAACAGCTGGTTGTGTAAAATGGCCTCATAATCCTTGGCTGTTATTGGACCAGTGTAATAATCAGTTCTAATGACTCCCAGGAGATTACTGCTCATATCATTATAGTTCGACCATCATTTGAAATAGCTGACAACAGGCAAAGTGGGTTTGAAGGCTGCTTTTAGCATTCTCCGAAGGTAAATCTCTCCTCATTTGGGGCAGAAGAATGAAAGATGATTCATTAGACTATATTAGTGTGCTCTGTTGGTGCAGGGTTAAGGTTTCGTATTCCTTGGCTAACACCCTGCTGTGTTTCTCCTGTGTTGACCTTAAATACATACATAGATTTATATTGCTCATGAATTCAACTTTTCATTTATAAGACTGTTATGTTTCTTCTTCCATAAGTTACAAGGAATAGTTTCTAAAGCTAACTCACAAACACAATGTTTTTTCAATCTGCTAACTCGTGGTTTTACGGGGGAATATGGGCTGGACTATTTGTTGGCCAGGACCAGCAGTGATGGTAGGCTAGCTGTTTCCTCCCGTTTCCATTCTTTGTGCTAAGCTAAGCTAACTGGCTGCTGGCTGTACCATGACATTGATCTTCTCGTCTAATTCTCACCAAGAAAGTAGATAAACGTATTTCTCAAAATGTCAACCTTTATTAACGTGTCACACTTTGTAACTAATCTTCTTGGTCAAATTCCGGTCAAATTACTTAAATCCAAGGGAGTCACTTTGTGTTGAAAAGTGGTGGGAACACAAGGGCCCAGATCAGGGTGTGATGATTCTACTTGGTCACAAAACATGATGATACATGAGAACAAGATGAGAAGGGGTCCTAATATAACAGAATATAATGCAGTAAGTGCAAATAAACCTTTCTCCAAGCATGGTGCAAGCTATTTTCAGAACATTTTTAACAAATGTTTTCAAAAAGTGATGGGGACAAAATAAGCCATTTCAAAATTTTGTGGGGACGTGTCCCCAGCGTCCCCACTGTAAATGACACCTATGCTTAAATCATATGCACTCGGCCTTACTGCTACCTGACCTATTGAGTCCCTATTAGCTGCCTTTGTAAATGTGATTTGGTGAAAAGTGTTTTTTCATGCAGGGTTTTCTATAATGCATCCACCTCTCTGTATAAATACACACACTGAAGCACAAACACAAATTCACATATATACCAGCTTGCCCTTGAGTTAGCTACCCTCCTGTCCAAGCAAGAGCACAAACACCTCCAGTGAAAACAGTTATATTTCAAGTCCCACAGGTGTTTCATTTTGCAAACTTTACTCATGACGCTGCAGATTTTTACCAGACTTTAGGCAACTATTGCTCCCATTATCATGAAATCAACCACCAAAACTATGCAGCAGATTGTAGAGATTTCACCTATATAACTTTTCTCCAGCTGTTGTGTGAGGCGTGCAACTTGAGTTTAGGCTTTCCTTTGTGCTATGTGACTAGCCTCCCTTACCGTCTGCTGCTCTGTGTCTTGCCATTAACTCAGACTGATCCTCATGCACTGTAGCCTACAGAGTGTAAGGATGAAAATGAAACTCATCTTTCCGCCCTGCCAACTGCACTCACTGCCTCAAAACCTGGAACACACTCCTTCTGGGTTCCCCTGTCTTTTAGCATGACAATAGTGCAGTCACATCTCTCAGCACAAGAAACAAGCAGGCATTAACAAAACCATAGTTTCATGAGACCTTCAGTTCACTTATTCAGGTTTCAGAAACATCAAGCTCAGCCCCAAAGTCTCAAAATATCAACCCTAAAGCCCCAAACTCATCACATGCAGGCAATCAGGGGTTTTACTCTGCATACATTCGCCCAAGATGTCAGCATGTCAACAGCTAGGCCCCCCTTGAACAGCTAGACAATGAATACAAAAATGACAGCACACTAATACTGACATGAATCCCTGTGCAGCTACCTTTTAATTAGCATTGAAACCACTAATTGTTACCATATTGATGTCACTTTTCCCCCAAATATCATGACATGATGTGGCCTCCAGTGCAAACTAAATTCACCTTTTTAATTTTCCAAATCAGGAAACAGCAATTCTCTACAGGTATTTCTTGGAGGAAGCATGATAACCTCACTTTTTTTCTACCAAATGGAACAAGAATATTGGATTGTAAGATCTGTATGCAAATCAAGTCAATATTAATTTTGGCTCATAATTTAGTTTCCACAAAACGACTCCCTTGGCATATCTAAAGGGAACATTTGTTACAGAGTATACATGCTTTGTTAGTGTAAGTTGCAGGATCCATCTGGCAGTGCTAAAAGAATTAGTCAAAGACATAAGAATTAGGGTGAAGAGGATGTAGGCAACCTGAAGGGCTCATTAAAGAAATAGTACATTTTGGGAAATGCTCTATACCAACAAGTTCTCCAAACTAAATGACAAAATATGTTGTTTTTCCATGCCTCCCAAAATGACACATATGAGCGTTTCCAGTACCAGTGAAGGAATTCACTCTGTTAAACTAAAAAAATCCATACAAACACCAAAGTATGGTTTTACTAGGGGTTAATGGTCCAGACTATTTGGCCATTTTTTGTAGGCATTATACAAACAAAATATAACATGTTAATTTGTTAACTTTAGAGGTTCTGGGAGATGGATTTAGTTACTTTTGCCACCAGTGATAATCTCATATAACTCTTGTTAAGAAATAAAAAGTGTATTTCCTTTAAACTTCTCCGTTAACTGACCCCAAAGAGTTATCAAACACAGTAATGCCATAGCCACAAGTTAGCCAGTTGCCAGCCAAATTTCAAAATATACATTATATAACACACCTTAAACTCAACTGGCTTCAAATAAATCTTTGAATGTGCATTATTTATTATGCACAACTTTTTGTGACTTTTACTCCTGGATGGAACCTACACCCTATGAAAAGGGGAGACAATTTATAGATGATTTATAATAGAATTGGGGGAACACTTCAAATGTTGTATTTTCTCATAATGTCGAAAATGAAATATAATAAAATGCACATGTAAAAATCTGTGGGGGCATGTGTGCTGCACTGTAATGAAAGCCATATCCTATAAACCTTTTTGTCCTAAAGTGTCTCCTTATTCACAGCTGCACACTTAAATCCCAACAACTTGCTGCTTTTCCTCACATTTAGGTTTTAAATTTAAAACTAAATGGGGGTATGAGCTAATGGGCAAATATGATTACAGAAACTGAAGACACTTAACTCCTTGGCATAGACATCTCTTACATTCTGCCAGATATCAGTAATTAATTACCATGAGCAAGTGGCATGATTTTATCAGCCATGAAAAAAATGGAATTAGGAGGGGTTTATCAGCTTCTATTAATGCATTGTCAGGACCCTCTAATGGGCTGATGAATATATTATTCATCCTCATTTGGATGAATGTTTGTTGGGGGTGCGTTCACTGGCTACTGGGCAGCTGAACAGCAAATAAAAAAGTGTTAAATTCAAGCAGGACAAAATTGTTCTGATCCTGGATAACAAAAGCAAATCTGCTGTCTTCTGCTAAAGCAAGAACTGTCGGATGAGTTCTTGAAAAAAAATGGTCCATAAAAAGCATGAATGTTATTACCTTTATAAATATTTCTCACTCTTGAAACATTAGAGATGACCTTAACGCTGCTCTTTGTGTATTCTGAAATCCATTAGGTAATTAACATCAATTTTGAGCCATTGTTTGGGAAAAGGTACTAATTTATATCCAAATTTCTCTCTAATGGTCCTTTTATTTCTTGTGTTTGGTATCCTGAGGGTTTGTAAACAAATATATTCTTAGAATAAATCACAGAGAGGCAGCATAATAAACCACCAGGAGATCCAAGCTGAATATTTAATATTGACTGATAATTACCATTGTAAAATAAAACAGCAAATTAAATGCAAAATTAGGCTTTTGGGTTAGTGATGCTAAAGCTAAAATCCACTCACCCACATTAGAGTAAAAGCATAAAGTTGGGGCTGTTTTTCACAAAAAGCTATTTGTATATGTCTTGGCTGCTCCAAATTCCAGCCAAATGCTATTTACTTATACAGTGCAGTTGGTGATGACATATTTTCACTTTCAGGTAGTCCTTGTAAACTCATAAAGTACCATACGCAACCAAAGTAAAGACATGCAGCATGTAGGAGGTAAGGGACACTGGATGTTTTCCCTTTGTCAGAAATAGAAAATGCTTTAGGGCTGAACTTGATTTGTTTATCACTTTCAGTTTATTCTTCTGAGTGCAAAAAGCCTTCAATCTCCTATCTGTTGTCAAAGACTGATGTGTTTACAAAGCATATATTGCTCCTTTGGTTGGCTCGTATCTCCAACGAGAGTGTGGGAATACAGGAAATACAAATAGGCCTCTCTGTGTATCTTTAAAGTGAATCCTTTAGCTCAAATCATGATGGGATGCATATGGTGTGTTTCATAGTTACTACCTCTGAGTTTTCGCTTGATAATAGTCATCCATTTTCGTCTATAGAGGACCACTGGAGTGGAGAAGCTCCCTCATACTGACACATCTGCTGCAGTTATCATTCAGACAGATGCATAAAAAAACAGAATGATTTAGAGGGAAATGAGAAAAATTCTGACGGAGTCATTTTATTGTGTTTGCCGTCGACGGTCAGCGATCTGTGACAAAACCTCGTAAATATATGAACCATTCTGGTTTTATGAGTCACATTTACTCTCTGACAGAGCAACTTTCATCAAAATGTCAATGTTGAGAGACCCTGACAGTACCAAGTACTCAGGCAGATTTATCATTCTGAAAAGTTTTCCAGTGCCTTCTATTCTAACTTGAAATCATTTCAACCTAAGACGTGTCATTTCACTGTATGAGAGTGTAGTTTCACAAATATGGTATCATATTTCCAAGTACTGCATACAGAATGTACAGTAAGTGGATTCACCACCACTGCCGGTACAATCTCCTCTTGTTCTATATGCACATACGTGCCTTCACAGCACTTACTGTGACTGCAGAACATGATCTCACCTCCCCTATAGTGAGTGTACAGTAAGTGCATTCCATCTTGTGGTGGCATTGGGTCACCTTGCAGGTGCAGCTGAGGTATTAAGAGATTAGGGCAGCAGCTCACCCTGTGGATGGTTCTGGTCTGTGGTGTGCAGCCGCATGCCTGGACCTTAATTGGCTCTGGTGGCAGCGAGTGCCCTGCCGCTAGTGAGCCGAGTGCTGGTCAGGGGTCAGCCCAAAACAGCCCCGTCCTGTCATCCTTCCTGTCAGCCTGAAGGTCAGCACTGTAGACCAGCATGGCAGGAAGAGCGGGTCTCAGCCACTTACCACGGTGTGTGGACAGGTGTAACACAGCGACCTGAGGATGAGACAGAAGGTTTTGAGGTGGAGGAGGAAAGAAGTAGAGAGGAAGTGGAAAAGTTTGGAGCAGGGTTCATTGTGGCTTGCTGGTTTAAAAATCCTTTCCTCCATCAATGGTGTTCAAAAGTTTTAGACTCATGGCTGAGGTGACCGATATGTTTTTAGGTTAGTATTGCAGAGTTATCACTGCCAGCTGCATGGATCAGAGAGTTGAGAAGGAGAGTTGGCTATGAAATGAGCTGCAGTGCATTGATGGATGTGGACGGGAATGAGAACCAGGAGACTTAACAATTAACACACCAAGAGAAAGATGTGACTTTAAATCCATGATAGAGCTTGTGCCTGGGGCTAGGACAGAAGAAGGAGAAGAGGAAAACGAGGAAAACGTTGGCAGATTTCAGATTATTCACAGTCCTGTGTGCAAGAGACCTCTGTGTGATAAGAAAGCACCAGCAAGAGAAAGAACAAGACGGGGGGGGGGGGCGTCTCTGGGGAGAAAGAAGCTTTCCCGAAAGGGCTATTCTTTACAAAATGTTGCTGAATAAAACTGCGCATCTAATAAGAAAAAGTAATTAAATTTTCCTCCCAGACATCTTGTGTCACAGACACAGAACTTATCCGGTTGTTCTCTCCGGCAGACAAAGATAGGCAGCAAAGCTAGAGGGGTTTTGCCTGAATAAGATATAGGTTTTATTCTGTTAAGATGAGGCCTTTTCAAGCTGTGCTGATTAAAATGTTGTATCAAATGATGCGCTGGCATTCCCTGCATCTTTTACAGCAACTCTGATTTGGAAGCAAGGACAAACAGCTATTACAAATTAGCTTTTTCTCTATATCATACCTTTGCTTTTAACTTTCTTGGCATCGCTGAATATGGAATTGGTCTTTCCATTTCACTTTTGATTTGTTCCAAAGTTACAAGTACAAGTGGTTGTCAAATTTGCATAGTTAATCCCAAAGAAATAATGTTGCAGGATTCAATTATGGAAACCAGCATGAAACATCACATCAACAATTTTATTGGATGTGTTTGAAACAATTTATCAAGATACTGGAATGAATTACAAAAAGCGCTCAGACACATATATGGGCTGAAGAGAGCTGATCGGTGCTAAAGTGCTACTCTACAGTCTACAGGCTTTACATGATGAGAAATGGATCTTAAAATCTGACATAAATTGTGTGGCTAGGTGGTGAAGCGAGGCCAGACCTGGTGTTTTTGTTAAAGTATTATAATTCAACATTTATGGAAATGGACTTATTCACTTGAGAGAGTGAGATGAGAAGATTAATTCAATTCTGTCTGTGCATTAACTACAGAGCTGGAGCCTTTGGACCTTTAGTCTAGCGTAGCATCAATATTTGAAGAAAGGGCAAACAGCTACCCTGGCTCTGTCCGAAGTACCAAACAATAATTTATTAATAAATTCTTTTGCTAAGAAACCAGTCACAGCATTGTCAAAAGTTGTATATTTTTTATGACCAAGCCAGGCAAACCAGATAAGGGAATATTATAATAGGGGAGTCCCAAGACGAATAGATCAGAATCCGATAAAAAGGTCAGATCAGCTGTTGCTAATTTACATTAATTCTGTTTATGAGGTAAAAATGCATCACTCTGTAACACCCACTGTACAACTGTGTTTTTGTAGTCTCAGCAACTCCAACAGAGTGATATGTCTCCTTTCTAGCGGGTTCATTTGAAGAGTTATTCTTTCATTTATATCATATCAATAATCTAAGCTTATGAGTTTTGAATCAGGACCGTCAGTATTTTGATCAAGTAGATTTTGAAAAATAAAGTGTTCCAAATTTAGAAGGCTACAGCTGTTATTTTAGTGTGTCAGAGTATTTAATTATTTAGATTTAATTACAAGTATTTAATTCAAATTTAGGTAAATATGTTTTGGATCAGGCTCAGCAGCAACAATAATAATTTTTTTTTTTTTTTTTTTTTTTTTATGATTGAGGCATCTCTACATTTCAATAATACAAACAAGAAGAGACAAATTAATGTAGATGTATCACGATTCCAGTATTTTATGTCTAGTCTCACACTACATGTACCAAGCAGCCATTATTTATAAGTGGCTCCTCAAATGCAGAAAATGTTAATATATACCACCTTATAAGTAAAATATTACACCCACACCAGGCAATTCGTCAGATGAGTTATTTTTGCTGCCTTTCACACTCATGCACATGCACACACAGATGTACACACTTGTAATTAAACTGAGACCCCACATTGTTCTGTTCCTGTATCTGACATTTGTACCGAGTGATAATGAGTTAGAAACTTTGATACCTTTTCGTTTCTGAAGATTTAGCAGATTCGATGAGATATAAATGCCCCGAGTCCTAAAAAGTTAGAGAAACTTATAAAATAAATCATAACATCTCATCCAACAAAGCTCCACTTCACGATGCTCCTCAGCCACTCAACTTGTGGAATAATGATACAGTTCTCTCGACTTCCTCTTGCAGAGCTTATTAGCAGCATCATGCATAAGAGAAGTTTCGAAGTTTTGATAACGCTGTCAAGTATATACACGTCTATCACATCACCCATCAACAGTTTAGGTAATGAATTAAACATTAAGATGTTGAAATTTCCTGTTTTTCCTCAACTGATAAATTATTATAACTGCAGTTGACACTTTGTGTACCTTTAACCCCAGGCACACACAAAAAAGTACACAGACATACACATCTGCGTTACTTTAAGGCAGAACTGCTGTCATAAACGCTTCATCAGAATTTACATGTGCACCATTTTAGGAGGCTGATATAAACAATTTGTGTTTACTACTTTAACATGAATATGTAAATGTTAGATTTGATTCTAAAAGCTTGGTTTATTTGTGTGAGCAATCCTAAAATATCTCCAGCTGACTTCGCTGCTACAGATTAAAATGAAAATAAGTAAGATCTGATCCTAGACATTTGACTGAAAAGTATCCAAATGAAATACAAATATATCCAAATGATGGGTATATTTTCTTGGATGTCCATTTGTTTGTTTAACAGTTAAAAGAAACTGGACACAATACTAAAATGCATATCTTTAGACACTAGTACCTGAATAATGAAAGAACCAGAACAACATATTTGTTGTGTTGCTTACAAAACACAAGTTTCCGGGCAGAAGGTCAGAATAGGACCCCAGTAAATGAAGTCTGCTCCCTACACCAGCAGGATCCTTTCTGTTACAGTTTTTTCCTCCATCACTAATCAGCTGTGCTTCACTTTTAAAGTAGCTCATCTTGCCCTTCACTGAAAGATTGTGTGGTATTATACTCATTTTTTCTCATGAGCAGTGAAGTTTAATTAATGTTTTGAAACAACTACAAAATTGAGAACTGACCCTCCAACCCTCTAATCTGCTCACTAAGTGGTTTCACATTTTTCAGACCTTAAATGTCTTCCTCTAGGAGTTGTGATTACACCTGGTCTGCACATACATAGCGCTGTGCAGTGATTTGATGCCAACAGTCAAAGGCGCTTATATTTTCTTATCATCTCTTTGCAACAACATCACTGTATTTTTAACCATGCATGGCTCTAAGGATGGACGTGTCTATCTTTTGGTCACTCATTGTTGTCAGATATCTTGATAACTGTTGGATGGATTGCCATGAAATTGGGGACTGATATTTAAGGTCCCTAAAGGATAAATTCTAATGACTTTGGTGATCCTCTGACTTTTCCTCTAGCTCCACCAGCTGGTAACTTGTTCAGTGAAGTATGTCAACATCTACCTAGTGGATTGGCAAAATTTTGACATTCATGGATCCCAGAAGTGATTTTTATTGAAATATCTTAACAACTATCAGATCGATTGACATGTAATTTAGTAAAGACATTCATGGGCCTCAGAGGATGAACTTTAATAATTTTGATCCCCTGACCTGAATCTAGTGCCATTATCAGAATTTGTATTTGTCCAATACTTTGGTTTAATGACTAAATACCTGCAAAACTAATGATATTCCAATTAGCCTTAGCTGTACTTTGTGTTAATTTGTGCTATTTAATAAAGCTAACACACTTAACCAAGATGGTGAACGTGATAAACATTATGCCTGCTTAACATTAGCATGTTGCCCTTTTTATCATGAGGATGTTAGCATGTTGTTTTTAGCATTTAGCTAAAGCTAGTGCCACTGTGCCAAAGTACAGCCTCACAGAGCCGCTAACTCGGCTGTAGACTCTAGTCTTGTTGTTGGATCATCACATTTACGAGCCATCATTCATCCTTCATTATCTTTGAGAAGTTGTATTAATAACTCTTATTTCCATAAATGCTGCACACACACACACATCACTCCAAGCATATCTGACACCCCGGTCTTCTCTCTACCGTTAACACCTCTTCACAGGAAGAAGTGAGAAATTTAATTTGGAATTTCAAGTGCTTGAAAGAGACTGAGATATTACCTGGCTCGGTACCCCCCACTGAAGTCCAATATATTAGCAAACAGATCAATGTATCACTCTACAGAATATCAAGTCAAAGTTTGCCCGGGTTTGTTTTTCATTTAAAAACTCACAAGTATAGCAAGAATATCTAATTATGTCAACTCTATGAATTACTTTAAATCACTTGTGGAATATGTAGTGAGGGAAAGCATAGCAACTGCATGTCTATTTTTTGCAACACTAAGTAGAACCATCCTCCCTCTGGCAAAGATGAATAAAAACATTTTAAGGTGAAACCAGGCCTGTACAGGATGGATTGGTTTTACCAATCTTACAGGAATTACCAATGAGCTTTCATCCAAGTTTCTCTGTCTGAATCGCATTACTGAAGTTTTTGAGATTCAAAATGGCAGAAAAGTTTCAAATGGTTGAAAAGTTATAAGCTCAATTTGTACCGCTCAATTTACTTTTGTTTTGCTTTAAAGATCCTGGAAACATATTAGCTTCTTACTATGAGTTATTGGGCCCCTTCAAGAATACACAATTCCCAAATTAGAACAGTGTGGTTATTTTACATGAAAGAAAATATATTTGTCTGTGCTCCTCACACTGGTTTGTGGTGGGGAGGGCTCAGATGGATAAAGGTGATGTATGGGTCATAAATGATGTTGACAGTTTCGGAACTGTTTGTTGTTGTTGAATCAAATCAAGCCACACACACACACTCCTGAAGTAGATAAGCTGAATTTAAATTGTAAACCTAAGTTATACAGTTTTGTTTTTAACTTTAACTTTGATTGATGCTTATTCAGTCATCAATATTTAATTTTAAGAATATGAAATCAAATGACGTTAACATCATATCTTGCTAATTTACCATAACATATAGAAAACCTTCTATTACAATGATTATTCTTTTAAAGCCCCTGAAAATAGATTGGCTTCTTGGGGGCAGCAGAAATGTGCCCAAAAGTATTGGGACACTCCTAATAGTTTTGGTAGGGGCTGCAAGGGAAATAATGCTACAATAAATAATGTTTAATGCTACAGCATTTAATTTTAGAAAATAGTTCTTCCAACAGTTTGTGTTTGACCTTTTATTGTTTCAATATGGCAATGCCGCAATGCACAAGCCAGCTCCATAAAGAAATGGTTTTCCCAGTTTGGTGTGGAAGAACGTGACTGGTCCACACAGACCTCAACCCTATCAAACACCTTTGGGATAAACTAGAACAGAGATCACGAGCCAGGCACTCGTTCTATATCAGTGTCTGACGTCACTAATGCTTTTCTGGATGAATGGGCAAAAATTCTCACAGACACACCCCAAAATCATGTAGAAAGCCTCCCCAGAAGAGTGGAAGCTGTTATATCTACAAAAGGGGGGCCAACTCCATATTAATACCTATACCGATTTAGAATGGGATGTCATAAAAGTAATGTGTAGGTGTCCCAGTCCTTTTGTCACCTTTTCCACATCAAGTGGATCTGGAACATTATCATGAATTTGGAGTCGTGTTTCCAGTCACCTATGCAAGTTCACATATTCACTCTCCTTTTAGCTGTGTGTGTCTTTTTGGTCTCTATCAACTCCTGGCTTTGTAGCTGCTAAATATTGTGTTCACAGCTGGTCACTATCTGCTGTTTGGTGCTAGGCAGCTAGCATACAGTGGGCTTATCACTGCTTTTTCACTGAAAACAGCCGCCTGTTGCAACAAGAAGAGATGCTATGAGAGCAGTGAAACTTACCCAAAAGAGTAAAGTTGGGGGCTAAAAAACAAAACAACAACCTGAAAGTTGTAAAAAAGAAATACACATACAGAAATCTCTTATGTGAAATAACAAAAACTATTCTAACTTTGGTAGAAGATAGTGTGTTCACCCCATTGCTCAAATAAGAAGTAGTAAGAAGCTAATTGAGAAAATACGTTTTGAGGCACTTTCGTCCCATATGCTGATAGTGTTCGAGTAATCAGGTGGTTGACGTTTGGCTGTTGTGTCAAGGCTGTGATTTACATAGAATGAATCTTGTTCACTGCAGTCATTTGCAAAACTAATTAAAGTTTACCGACAGCCCCACAAAGATGGCTGCTTGGTTTCAGAGTAGGAGAGAATAGACAATTCAAACTGCGTGAAAGGTTGTTTGTCAAATGAATTGTTTTGGTTAAATCAGAATAAAATAACATGACATTCATTCCTCGCACACTTGAGTGTCTGGCATGATTACACTGTTCTGTGACCAAAGAGGAAAGAAGCAGTAGTAGTCAGGGAGGAGTAGGAGGAACAAGCGTTAGTCTCTGCAATGTTGATGTTTCCAGTCTGCATCTATCATCCAGATGAATCTGCCGTTTCTGTGGATTTAACTGCAGTCGAACACATGCACAGGTGCCGGTTGCACTTTTCAACCTCTAATGTAATTTTCTTAATTAGCTAATTCATGGTTTATGCATAACAGGCAATCTATTCATATATATTAATGAGAGATCCAAGTTGGATTTTGTTATCGTCTTTCACTGTGTCATAATATGATATTAATGAATGAAAGCTATTAGTGCTCCATTTTAAATCATTGCTAGACTGAGTGAAATGAATGTTTTCCCAAAGAAAATACATTTTCATAACATCATGATGTGGAATTTCACATTCAGCCTTGCAGCAGCTGCCAAGGAGGAATGCATCCCCCCCCCCGTTTTTGTATTTCATTTCAAGATTATGTTTGGGGTGCATAATTATGACACTCATTAAAAGCTCCTATGCTGAAACAGCGTCAAATGGGGGAAAATATCCTTGGCTGCTATCCAACTCATTAGAATCCCTGATGACGCTTTATGGAATCTTTTTTTTATTAGCAGCCACTATTTACTGTACAGCAGAATGGAAATATTACTGTAATAACTTATAATTATGTGTGAGTCCAACTGTTAATTTGAGTTGGTGAAGTAGAGGCAGATTGAGAAGTGTGGTTCACGGTGCCAACAGTCACAGAGGTGAATGGGAATTGTGACAGCTCCAGCTTCGTCAACATGGTCATCTGTTATTTTGGCCCAAACATCAGAGTGCTGACTGTGAATGTAACAATACACTTGGCTCACAGTTTGGCTGCAAACACAGTAGAGCAGAGTTTCACACTTTAGAGTCATAGATCCTTGTAGGGTCACAGATGGGGTCACAAAAGATTTCTTAGCCTTATGTGGTTCATATATTTTTAAATAAGAGTTCCACACATGCTCTTGAAAATGTACTACAAATATATGCCATATTTCAATTAAGACCAACACGTGAAAACTCTTTGATGTGCAGGAGTCATTACAATTTCAGAACCTAAAATTGTGGTCATAAAAAATGTGCCATAAAAGTTAGAAACCCTCTAGCAGGATTCATGGTTCAGTAATATCAAGGAAACTAAGCTCTGGTCCAACAGCTACAGAGCTCCAAAGCTTAAAAAAAAAACTGACTACCAACTTCTCTAAGGCTCAGTAATTAACATTTTGTCTTTTTGTTCAATCTGTACAAAAGCTAAATCTCTACCTTTTGTATAGCATACAACGCCCTCTATCCTTAGATCCTTTGTTTTAGGTGAAGGTAAACTCCCCAAAAAAAACTTTAAAAAGGCTATATGTAGTTTATTTCAGTAATAAATTCAATCCTTCTGCATCTCTGTTTGAGGAGAGACCAAAGACACGAGTGGCAGTTTGCTTCCATAATGGCCGTCTGTATCAAAAATGAACTGTCAAGGGAGATTTATAATTGTGTCCTCATTTCAATGCATTTCTCCATGCATTTGTTAGTTTCCAGTTCACACGGTAACCGCCAAACTTCCTGTAAATGGTCTGAAAGTCAGAACCATCCAAAAAATGCTTTCACACTAGAAATGAACCAAACCATGGTTCAGTTTGATCTGGACCGAGACTACTTCTTTTCGTTTGTCCAGGGGAGGTTTCACACCTGCAAGTTTGGTTTGGTTAAAGTCCGAACCAAAGAGGTAGGTGTGAAAGCCCCCTCAGATTGACTTCGGGTGAAAACACTGTCAACATATTAAAGGCTTGAGTCACAAAGAGACCTCAGCTTTGTTTGACACAGAGTCGGCTTTCATCCTATTGGACAGGTAAACTAACAATACTGCAAAGCGTGAAACATATTGTGATTTGCTGCTAGTTCAATTAGTTAGATAACATTAGCTCGCTGTATTACGCTGACCAGTTGCTAACGTTATCCGATGCAGTTATATGGCTTTTCACATTACTTCACCATCTAACATGATCCATATTACTGTCCTGTGTAGCACCAAAGCATCAAAGTGTTGATTTTAGCCTGCAAGAAATGATGAACGGTACAAAGCAAATGTGGAGCGATTTGTTTAAACTAGCCTATAGTTGTGCAATTCAGGGGCAGCCAGCTAAGCTCATGATTTAGTTAAAGATAGTGGCTGCTGAAAATTACATAATGCCCCTTTAATGGTGAAGAAATAGAAAAAAAGTCAGGAAGAACAACAGAGGTGGGATACAGATAATTTAAATTAAGAACTAATTTGTGAAGGAATCACATGAAGAATATTATTCTAGGGAATCAAGTGTCTTAATTAATGAATTCTTACTATAAATACATTTATGAATTTTTTTAACTTTTTCTTGCATTGGCCTGATCGAGCAGCTGACTAATTGTATTTACTGGCTCGATGTGATTTTTACTAGCCCCGGGCCATAGTGCAATCCTTATTGCGCTGCCAAACTAGGCAATCTTGCAATGGGCCTACACTATCAGCTGAGAGTGTTGTTTTCAATGACAATATGACATCTGGTTAGGAGTAACTTAATACAAAGTATTATGGCTTCAGTCATTTTATCATGAATAATCAAAACAAGGACTTTTTACCAAGGATATCTGGAAATATCTAAATATATATATTTTAAATACAGATCCTTGACAAGCTATTTTAGCCAAATCTCTTAACATAAGTACCCCTCTCTGCCAAAGAGATTAATCTTTATCTCTCCACTCCTAAGTGACACATTAACAATTTTGATCATGTCTCTTTAAAGTAAGAGAAATTGAAGGTCACTATCCATATAAATACCATTTAATCTTACCAGACAAAAGAGGAAGTCTAGATTATGTGCAGGTTGCTGCAGGCCTAAAGTATTGTACCATCTCGATTATCTACCCAAAGCTTAGATGTTCTCTCCTCTCGTGCTGCCGAATTAAATCCACACCAGGTGAACTCTATCTCACTCCTAATTAAAAGAGTGTGTCCATGTATGATATTGTTTCTCATTTCATCCCACGCTGAACAGCAAGGAGACGAGGATTGAGGTTAAAAGGTTTGCTTTGATTTAGTGTATGTGTGTATTTCTTCACTTAGCCTTAGCTACTTGCAGATTTGTGCGTGGTTAGATATATTGGTTTGTGCTGTATTACATTTAAACCATTAAATTCTCAATGCTGTTGTAGCCAGTTTTGTAAGTTACTAAGTAAACTTGTTTGATATGACAGTGTAAATATATTGTTTGTATAATGTATAAGTCACAATGCACTTTACAAAAACATTAACATACAAGAAAGAAATCACAAAAAGGAGTGAGTCATACGAAGAAAAGTACAAACTAAAAACCTAATAAAATACACAATAAATACACAGTACGTAGTAAAAATACAAAATAAATACATAAGATGCAGACCTGGTGCAGGTAACCCAAATGCCTGTCTAAAGGTATGTCTTTAGTTGCCTTTTAAAAGAATCCACAGAATCAGCAGACTGTGAGGGCAGAGCATTCTATTGCTACGGCCTGAAAAGCTCGATGTACTTACTCTGATTTTTCACTCTGTTGCAGTTACCAAACTAACAGCTTTAATTGTCTGTTCTGTTTCACTGTGTCCACTGTACATTCTTCTGAGTTTCCTTTGTTACTCACAGAGCTGCTCAGAGGTCAAAGATCCATAACCTGGGGTATTGCTGCAGTGTCAGTTTCATGACCTGAAGGGGCCAAGTGTCAAAAAAAGTTAAATGCTTACATATGCTGCATCTTTGAGTGCAGCCGGGATGAGGTTCTGGCTGTGCTATTTAAGTATGCCTTAGTCTGCAAGCTGAAATATAGCTGGTTTACTGAATATACTTTTTTTTTTAAATGGAGAAGACTGAGAAGCATGTGTTGTCTTCGTTCTGTGTGTTTATCTGTGATTAACAAAAACACATGTACTGTAAGGTAATGGCTAAGTAATGGCAACCTGATTTTGCTTTGGCTAGAGATGAAAATTGTTTCACCATCAATTGTTTCTGGAACACGCACACAGAATTCATATCAGTACACTCAGAGAAATGCACAAACAAAATCTATTGTCTCCCTGGTGATGTGATTTTGAGCATTGGGTGATAGACTGTGCTAGGATAGGGATTGGCAGCATCTCAAGATGGCTCTGAGGCTTCTCTCAATGCCATGCTTTATGGTTAAGAAGCCAGCAAATTGGGAAAGTGGTTTTATCTAATTAGAAAATACATTCCTTTAGCAAGCAGTCCCCCAGGCAGAATCATCATTATTTAAGCTGGCTGGCCTTGCAAGAAGTAGTAAGCAGCATTCAGATACATATCTAATGCTCACCATGGAAATGATGATGCAGTGGATGTGCTCATCGTACAATTACGGGAATTTTTTATTCTTCTTTCTTTCCCTCTTAATATAATGCGCTCTCTCTCTATCACCCCTCTTAGTCTCCATAGCCTCCCAAATCTCTATTGTATATTAAAAGGTTAAATAATAATTATCTTAGTGCCTTTTCATTAGACAATTTTCATGCTGTGGTGAAAATGGCCTTGCAGATTGTCTCAGTATGTTGTTGCTCCACATTAATGCATTAGGATTGGTGCAGTGGGTGTAGCAATCACAAGACAAAATTGGTCTAAACCTCTTTAGGCTGTGGCTTATGCTAGGCATAAACCAGCATAATGGGAATAATATCTCGCACTGTAATTATGTGATATTTTCCGCAACATATTAGTATCAAATTGTGATTCACAACAACACAATTGAAGCACACTTTAATGTGGGCCATGAACGCCAAAGGCTCAGAAGGATTAAAAAGAGACCTAATGGACAGATGCTGGCTGAGACTGAGGGCTATGCTGTATTGTCTTAACTAAACAACATGATATACACCACAATGAGCTTTGACTTAAAGGGTAACTTTGGTATTTTTCAACCTGGACCCTATTTTACCATGTTTTTGTGTCAATGTGACAAACTGGGACAACATTTCAATTGCACCCTGTTAAATTAAGTCTACTAAGTTCTTGTGTTGTGCCACGGACTCAGATTCTGTCTGAAAACAAACAAACAAGATGCCTTTTTTAGTAAGAGTAAGATTTTTGTATAACCAGAAACAGTCACTATATCGCTCTTGTCAAAGTCACCAGATTCCATTGATAAAATCAATAATTATACCTTGCAGTGCAGTTGCTGGTCTACTGCTGCCTTGTTGGTTAGCTAGTTTGAGTTGTTGAGTGACTTTGGTGTTTTAAAGGGTTAAAAAAAAACAAAGTCGCACAATAACACAAACTAACCAACCAAGGCAGCAGTAGACCAGAGAGGCAAAATTACAATTTTTGTCAAGGGGGTCTGGTGGCTCTGGTGGCTGGAGAGTGATATAGGAACTGTTTCTGTCTCTGAGATTTCCACAATGTATCAGACACTTGTAATGACAATCTGAGCCTGTCAGTGGCAAAAACAAGCACTTTAGTAGACATACTTTAACAGGGCACAATTGTGAGCAAGGATTACGTTGCATCTGGTTGCAGCCCTGTTTCGCTGCTGCCAACCGCAGCACGCTCACTCAGTACTGGACCAGTTTCAAAAGATTCGCAATTACTCATATAAAACATGGGGAAAGGGTCCAGGTTAAGTTACCCTTAAAAAACAGACAAGATCTATGCACAATGCACATGGTTGTATTTTTCACTGCATTTCTTAATTTTGTTTTATAAAATTTTGTGTTTCTGTGTGTGCACTCTGTGTGCATGTGTGTTTTTATAATGCCCACTTTGAAGTTTTTTGTTTGTACAATGAACAGTCTTTCAGTATCTTAGCCTACTGTGAGCCCTCCTATCACCCAGCACTGTTAATGAGGCCTCTGGGAATGGACACGGAGGTGTGTGTCAACACATAATCCTTTAAAGTTACACAAGTCTGTGTGTTTGTGTGTGTGTGTGTGTGTGTGTGTGTGTGTCTGTGTGTCTGTGTGAGTGAAAGAAAGAGAGAGAGAGAGAGAAAAAGCAAATTTTAGCAACTTTTGTATCAGTGTCCCTCCAAATCTGGAATCATTATCACTATCCACATCAGCAGTGTTAGATTTATTCAACTTGTGCAAACATATGTGCCTTCATTTATTCTCACTTCATTTATTGCTGCCAAAGCCTATTTCTAATTGTCAGCCATGCTAGCAGACCATTGAGGCTGTAGTCTTCAATCAAAAGTGATTTCACTACTATATAGCTACCAGCATAGGTAAAAGACACTGTAATTATGACAAGGTTATTCTCATCATATTATGTTATTATAATCATTGTTTTCTAGGCAGATTACTCTAATCCCATTGCATCTAATTCATGAAGTGAAAACCATGGTGTTGGTCATAGATCCTTTTTACTGGGGCATGTGTCCCTGTATTCATGCACTGTGCCCCAGTAAAGTAATCAAGACCCCATGGCGTCGTTTTTGGACGTATAGGGCTCCGCAGTCAAGTTAATAACAAAATGTCTACAATGTCCGGTTACGTTAGCAATAATAAATGTGCAACATCCAATTACACTTTCAAAATAAAACTACTGTTTAACTGCTTAAAATTACGAGTCAAAGAGGAAAGTGAGTATTTACAACGTTGATGAGAGGATGAAGAGACTATCCTTCTGGGCACAAGAAGAGAAAAAAACTCTGGTAAACTTGTGTTCTCTTCTCTCAAAGTCTGATGTCAGCAAATAACAGTAATGTTAATGTGTTAGCTGCAGTTCATCTCTTTATACTGTCTGTCCCGTTAACCCAGCTGGTAAAATACAACTATTTATTACATTCAATAAATGCCGACGGGCCACGTTGTTTATAAACTGCTGCTCGGAAAAGATAACCACATCTTGTGTGAACATGCATTCATACGCATGGGTGGTGATGGAACAGTGGATAAGACCCATGCCTTTGGTGTGAGAGACCCGGAAAAGGACACTTAACCCCTAGTTGTTCCAGAGTTGTGCAACCTCTGACATACTTAGCAATTGTAAGTCGCTTTGGATAAAAGCGTCAGCTAAATGAATAAATGTAATGTAATTTAATACGCAGGTGCACCAAAATGAAACTTGCACATTCCAGCAGCAACAATGGGCCCCGTCCAATCACAGACTCCAGCCACTCAGCCTTTATTAGCACTGTTGATGTTGTGGTGGCAGCCCGGCTGACGGTGAGTGTCCTGGGTTTTTTTCTCCTTTTTATCAGTTATTCTGCTTTTCCCTTGGTTTTCTGTTCCCTGCCTGCCTGCCTGTGTTTTCTCCCCTGTGTGTGCTCTCTCTCCCTCTGCTCCTGAGCCCAGCCAACGACCCGCACCTGCACCTCATCAGCCACCTCGTCAGCCTGCCACACCTGCCACTAGTCAACCATTCAGTCAATATTTCAGCCCCGGTCCTCCACACCATTGTTGCTTGGTCGTTGTTGCTCCATAGCCGGTGCCACCTCCGTGTTCAGGCTCTCATGTTTCTTGTTTTCTCACATTTTCCATGTGCTTAGTCTCCGTTATCTCTAACCCTGTCTCTCTGTCTGTTTCCCTCCCAGGTTCACTCACCCTCGTCCTCCGTTCAGTCGGCTGGGCTCGTCCTCTGGACCTCTCCTCTTTGGGCTTCCCCCACGGCGCCCTCCCGATTCTCCCTTGCATCCTTCCTTCCTCGGCCCTAGTGTTCCCTGGTTCCCGTCCCTTGGCTTCCCTGTGCCAGTGTTTCCCCGGCATCCTCCTCTCCCTCCACTCCAGTCCCTCAACCCCTTTTTCCCTAAATAAACCTCCTTCGCTCATAGTGCTGCGTTTGGGTCCTCTCTGTCCCCAAACCACCCACGTAACAGAACGATCAAGCCACCCATGGACCCAGCAGACTTAAGAGCGGAGAGGGACATGTTCCTGGATGTCTTGGCTGAGTTGTGGTCTACGTGGCAGTTGGCATCTCACCACGAATCCCGCCAAGCTGCCTTCATACAGGCTCACTGGGAGATAGCCGCGAGGCCATGGCTGCAGCGTCGGCTGCCTAGGTGGGCAAGACATCTTGTAAACTCCAGCCCTCTGCTGTTCCAGCCTGTTCCCTGGCCTGCTAGCGCCCCCAGCCTCCATCCCTCCTGATCCCCAACCGGCTAGCCCCCAGTTTGGTCCAAATCCCCAGCCTGTCCCTGATCCTCAGCCGGCTAGCGCCGCTAACCCCCCAGCTTGTCCCTTGGCCTGCAAGCACCGCTGGCCTCCTGCCTGCCCCCCCGATCCCTGGCCTGCTAGTGCCACTAGCCTCCTGCCTGTCTCTCCCGATCCCCCAGCCCCTTAGGGCCGCTAGTCCCCATGCCTTGTCGGAGGACCGACCGGCCTCAGCCCCGCCGGAGGTCCGGCCGACCCCTGCTCCTCGTGTTCTGTTGGAGGACTGACTGGCTTCAGCCCTCTGGCTTGCCCAGCCCTGCCCCCACAGCCTGTGGAGAGGTTGCCTAGCCCCGCTCCCTGGCCTCAAGAGAGGTCGTCTCGCCCCTTAGCCCAGCCCTTGGGCCGCCCGCCTGCCCTCCCTGGCTCCCCTGCTCTGACCTCTGGCACCCCATCTGAACTCCCTGGTTCCCCTGCTCTACCCTCTGGCTCCCAGTCTAGTCCTATGTCTTCAGTTCAGCCCTGCCCGTTCCCCTAATCCTTCCCAGTCCTAAAACCCTCCTTGTGTTTTGTTTTGGACCCTGGACCTCCGTGCGACTTCCTCCCCCTGACGTTCATCTGCCAAGCCTCACCTAGTCCAGTGGGAAAGCCGCCAGGGGGCGCTGTTGTGGTGGCAGCCCGGCTGACTGTGAGTTTCACCTCCATGTTCAGGCTCAGGATGTTTCTTGTGTTCTCACATTTTCCCTGTGCTTAGTCTCCATTATCTCTTACCCTGTCTCTCCGTCTGTTTCCCTCCCAGGTTCACTCACCCTCATCCTCCGTTCAGTCGGCTGGGCTCGTCCTCCAGACCTCCTCTTCGGGCTTCCCCCACAGCGTCCTCCCGGTTCTCCCTTGCATCCTCCTTTCCTCGACCCCCAGTGTTCCCTGGGTCCTGTCGGTTTCCCTGTTCCAGTATTTCCCCGGCATCCTCCACTCCAGTACCTCAACCCCCTTTTTTCCCTAAATAAACCTCCTTCACTCAGAGTGCTGCGTTTGGGTCCTCTCTGACCCCACACCACCCACGTAACAGTTGATCCAGCATCAGCAAGTACTAGCACAGACCCAGTCCAGACGTCTTTAGCAGGTCACACAGACCTAGGTAAAGTACAGGCAGACTCAGCCAGTACAAGCGCATCCAGAGATGTACAGATGGCCTCAGACACAAGAAGCTCAGACCCTAATGGGACAGCTCCACTAATGACCCATCAGATTGGCCCACAGTCTTAACAGACTTTATGAAGACCGAATTTGTGCGCAGAGGTCCATTCAAACAACTTTTTTATTTATATTTTTTTATTTATTTTTTTTTTAGAAAAGGTTTCCATTCAGTCTTATTACAGACTGTTTTAAAGGAGGGAGGATAGTGAGAGCACTGCAGTGTCCAGGACAAATAGTTTACATGGCTCACAATTCAAGTAGGAGGGCCCCATAGCAGAATATTTGTTAGGCCCCAGGGAGGTATGTGTGCTTATGCTCTGGTGAAGGCCCTTTCTGCTATGGCAGTGCAAGCAATTTGCTATAAGCAGGAGAAGCTGGTAAAGCACATACTAACACATTTCATACACTTCTCAAAATGTATATGGAGGGCGGGGGGGTGGGTGGGCTTTTTCATCTCCTCCCATACTACTGTAAGCCTGGGTGTGGTTCCTTAGTATGAATCTCTACAGGAGGCATTTCACAGCAGCTGCCCCTTTAGATTTCACTAGTTTCTTTCTGACTCTCACTGATGTGAGGCACTGCAGAGAAAGACCGAGGTGAATGGTGTCTTTGTAGTCTGTGTATTTGTGTACAGTAAAGTGAAGATTTGCACATGGATATAAGAGAAAATAATCCAAGTGCACTTATTACATGCACTTGGCAGAAGAAGAATAGGTGGTGTTTAACGGGAAATAAAGATTTATGCTGTGAATAAACTGTATTTGAGATTATTTCACTTGAAGTAGAATGCGTTTGATGTACAAGCAAGGATGGGGGGTAAAGAGTGAGAGACATGAGGCATAGATACAGCATGATGTGAAGGGATGCAGATGATGACTTGATTTTGCACGTAAACATTTGACATGCCTGAAAATTGAAATGAATTTATTAGGTGAAATATAATTTCATGGTTGAGAAAAAATCTCACTTGACTTCAAAAGTGATTGTTTATTTCTGAATGCAACGAAAATGCTTATTGCCAAAGTGCTCTTAATGTTTTCTGTAAATATGCTGCATAGCCTAAAATACAAAAAGCTTGACAATGAAGTTAAAAGCATGAGATAAAATATTTCACCGAAAAACCAGGAGGCAGGAAAAAGGCAGGCATAGAAAATATGAAACTGATGAGGCAGGGCAAAATAGATGAAATGAGTGTACATCCAGTACCTAAAAAAAGGTATCACTGGACCTCTTCATGCTGTGGGTGACAATGTAAAGCCAGGATTTTCATGATGACAGACAGAGATAGCTTGTGTACAATGAACTACAGAATTTCATGAATATTGCTGCCTGAGATGGTCCTGAGTCACTCTTCTCAAATCCAGATAAAATAATTGATTAAAATCATTCTTGTCTGTCCATAATATAATTAACATGCAAGGAAAATTAATTATGCATTGCCATGATTGAGTTTTTGCTTTTAATCACGACAATTTCAGGCTTGACGAAGCTTAGATTGGCCAATTTAAGAAGAGGTTAATGGGTTCTTATTAAGGTTAGATTTCTCATTGCAGAATGAGTGTGCCTGAACAACAAGGAGAGCCTGAGTGACCATCGATCTATAGAAAGGCTACTCTAAAGCTCATTTTATTGTAAGGAACACTACATTCTCTTCCTCTAAATACAGAAATAGAAAATTATTTGACAATGTTGTGCTACCTACCACAGAGGATTTCGATTACGACCTGGTGCAGAGAGTGGCTGTTATTTTCAGAAACTATTTCAGTGGTTGCATACAGAGTTTACTTTAAACTTTAACTAAGAAAAACAGAACTTTAAAGGTGAAACTTTATTGATGAGATCATTTTATTAATAAATGCACACATGTAAATCTTTTAAATACAAACACTTACATGTATACACTATGATTGCACCGTAATAACTTTGTTCAGAAATTATGGTTAAATAAAAGTAGAATAATAAAAGAGAGTTCAGAGATTAAAATTACAATTTGCCACCTGATCCATTCAATTTGGTGTCTAGACTGACATCCATTAGAGTTGATTAATTACAGGGAAGTCTCCTCTTGCCATTCAGGATTGTTGTTGGATTGTACAAGTGTCTTTTAATCATTATTCACTAGCAAGGACCACAATCAACAGATCCGATTAAATGATTTATTAATAAACAAACAGAAGATGTAGGATGCTTGCAGTAGCTAAATAGACATTTGAAAGCGTTGTGGGAAAGCTACGATAGAGAAATCCACCATAGCGCCTGCGCACAACAGACCCCTATATAATCCTATGTAGAGGAAGGAGATTCCCTATAGTTCACAAGGGTCTTAAGGGGTTCAGAGATGACTGGACTTCAAAGAAAAAGATGAAAGTAAGCTGGCCCGATTGACTGGACTTCGGATCGCTTTGGTAGAAAGCAGTGTTGTTTGAGGAATGACTCAATTGCGGGCATGTCGCCGAAGGTCAAGCAAAGAGGAGATGCAGTGAAATAAAATCGAAGAGTGCGAGTGTGGACATAACGTCTAAGGTTCAAGTCAAGTGAGGGATGCTGTAACCAGCGCAGATGGTGTCGATGCAGATGGATGGAGAGTCTGCTGTAAGAGGAAGGCTGCAGGGGTCTTGAAATGTCTTTTGACGTTGAAGACCTCTAAGAAGTTGGGTTATCTGATAATGCCTTTGGAAGTTTGGAAAAGAAGCCAGTGCTTCCGCTAAGATGGACTTCAGTGGAGTGTGTTTTGTACTCACTGTGGGCGTGTTGATGAAATAAGACGTGGTGACGAGATCGAATGACAGGGAGGTCATGTTGTGCTTGTTGTGACAGTGGCTGAGTTCTTCGAAGCTGGCCTGTAACCCAAGAGAGGGCTATGCTGTTGGTAGTAGAGTTTCGGGGACCATTCTGCTGCAATTAGTCTTCTTTGTAGAACCCCCAAAAACCTGCAGAATATATGGGGGCGGTGTACGATTGGTATCTTGGGGTGACATAGTTGTTTGTGATAGAAAAAGTTGAACCCGAATTCGGGTTCGGGTTCGAAGCAATTTATTGATATTGCATTGAAGATGAGACCAAGATCATCAAAAAGCACTAACTGGGAGTGAGCTGCATCTCGGTGCCAGAGACCCTTAATTTTAAAATGATCGTTCAGTCAAAACAACTTTTAGTTTAAATTGCCGTTTGTTTGGAATGAATTGCTTTGAAACGGCGGTTCGATTGAAATGACTATCCATTGAGACAATATTAGCTCTGAATGACTAAATGAATGGAAATGACTCTTAGCTGGATGTTAGCTTGAGACGATTGTTCCCTAGAAACACTGTTCGCTGGAGACGAATGTTAGCTCGAAACAAATATTGGCTCAAAACTAGATTTGCTCGAAAGACTTAGCTAGGAAATGAATGTTAGCTTGAATGACTTAAAGAGGTGGTATTATGCTTTTTGGCTTTTTCCCTCTCCTTTATTGTGTTATATATCTTTTTTGTGCATGTAACAGGTTTGCAAAGTGAAAAAGCCCAAAGTCCAGCCCAAACGGAGTTTGTGCCAAGCGGCTAGCGGGTCAGGCGCGCCCTCAAACCAAACTAGTCTGAGCGGGAGGCCCTTTGGCTCGACTCGCCTTTGTTTGGTTTTCCATTGTAGAAATGTTGTACCTGTACCTGCTTCCAGGTACTTTTTTTTGTATCACCTCACCTCCGTCGAGGTTCCAAGCAAGCTGAGGGATACTAAAATGTAATGTGAAAACACGACAGACTGCATCATCATTGCGTGCACCAGACAGAGGCCAGCAACAAAGTATTATATTTTACAGTTTTCGTATGGAATTTCATAACTAAATCCACTTCTGAGAAGTTTTGAGGTGAGAAATCAGCTGTGTAGATTTCGAATATTGACAGTTTTACGAGAAGTGATGGCGCCGTCACACAGACCCGCTGCAGCAAGAACGGCAGAGGAAAACACAGCTGGAAGGTTTTCATACCGCTTATCTGTCTTTACATTCTGAGTAATGTTGAAACATTTTAACTTAAAAAAGAGAAAACTGTGTGGATCGCTGGTGTGTGTGTCGCATTGAACATTACGTCGCGGCAGTTGATTATTATTGAAAGTTAAGCAAAGAACAGCATGAAGTGCCTGTCCTTTTGAAATGGTTTCCGACAATGACTTTTCGGATGGTTCTGTGTAATGGACCATCTTGTACGGTTAGTGGTTGGTGGGAACGGACAGTGGGCATCCCGGTGTCTAATGCCCCTACTGAAGCCTGCTGCTGTGGTTGGTAGATGTAGACGGCTGGGGTGCTGGCATCCCAGTGCTGGGTACCTGAAGCTACTGGAGCTGGATGGCGTGGTGCTGACGACTCGATGTGGTTATCCTGTGATGTAGGCTGCTGGTGCGATCCACCCCAATGAGAGGTGGAGGCCTTGGAATTCTGGTGTTGGTTGACGTCCTGTTTTGCTTTGGTACTGACTTTTCTGCTATCTTGAGATGGAGGTAATATGTGAACTGTCCCTTTAACAGTGGCGATGACATCACGGCATGCGTAATGCGCCACCCGGAAAGGAGCTGGTGTTGACAGAACTGAATGCATGGCTCGCTGACATGATAGCTTGAAAAGTTTGCTGTATTGTCTGTTCTTTAAATCGGAATTATTAAATTTTTAACCGTTTTCTGAAGAGTGGAGATAGTTTGTGTCTTGATTGTTCATGAAGACTGTTTGACCCGGGACCTCGCTGGCGCGTGGAAACGCTGTGATCAGCTGTTGGCGGATGGCATTAAAGTGCAATTTATACTTCTGCGTCAAATCGACGGCATAGGTGACGGCGTAGGCTACGGGGCTACACAGAGGCTACGCCGTCGCCTGACGTGCACCTCCTCAAAAATGTAGTGGTTTGAAGTGAGTGACCAACAGACTTACATCTAAAACTTGGGGCTCTCTGCTCTTGGAGCTAATACTCAATGTGATTTATTGCTTTGGGGAATGATAACTTATGTATATTCCCACTATAAACACTCCAGGTGCCTGCAGTTAAAGGTTGTTTAAAGTTGCATATTTTTGTCAGCTAATTCATTCAACATCTTTTACAACCCTTAATAGCATGGGGATCAAACGGTGCATTTATTGATCTACAATTTTGTGCAGCAAACTTTTTAAATAAGTTTATTCTACTTGTGATATTGCTTACTTGTACTGGCTACACACAGCTGTTTCTGGTAATGCTGATGTCTCCATCCACCACCCTGTTCTCTTCCTGCTGTTTCTTTTTACTGTGCTTTTACTGTACTCAGTATGTGTTTGTTGGGCTCTGCTCTGTATACTTGATGGAGTATGTGCTGCCCTCATACAGTTATATATATCTATTTGTCATAATGTCAAGTGTTTTCTGTCTGAACTGCGTACTTGTAAAGCAAAGAGCCACTTTTGCCATTGTGTCCATTAACACGCACACAAATAAAGAAAAGCTTATTTATTATCATAAACACCATTATAATGGTCAAATGATCAATTCTTTTCTCAATTTTCACTGTGCACACAACTAAACATCTTCCCACGCCGGGTGATATGGATAAGTGGAGATTACTCCATTCAAGTCATCAGTCTATCAAAATAGATAATGTAATAAATCCCCACCCACAACCAGCAAAATATCCAGAGGCAATGAACTAACGAAAAATCATCTAAGTCAGTGGTTCTTAACCTGGGGGTCGGGACCCCCCTGGGGGTCGCAAGAATGCTGCTATAGACACAAAAATAGAAACAAAATAACAGTTGTGAATGGAATCACTTTGGGTGCCAACCGCTATAAAACAACAAAGAAGAATCAGGCCCTGAACAGACAGAAAGCGCTTTGCATGTTTGAAAAATCAAAAACTTTTTTGATTGAATTTAGAAAAGAGCATGTTGATAGGCAACCACCGAATCAGCTGTCCTGTCAGCCTAATCAAAGATTATAACACCAGCGATCTGTAATCTTTGGTTTGCTGCTAAGTAATAAGTCATATTAGCAGAAACTTGATCACAACTCACAGGTCTGTGTCTTTTGTTGCTAAAAACATCTGTTTTAAAAAAAAATAGACAAACGGGGAGCGCCTGCTCTGGCACAGTTTTGAGTGTGTGAGTGTACAAACATGCAGGAGACAGGAAAAGGGAGATCTGTGTGGGCACATGAGACCCTCAGAGAGAGGACACACCGCTGGTAGTACCACCAGTTGGTCCAGGGTCTTCGTCTTAATGATGGTCGATTTAAGGCTTATTTTAGGATGAGACAATCCAAGCAACTGTAAACTTCCGTGAGCACAACTGAGGGCCCGTCTCTCCATTCATTAGATTGGACAATGGGAAAAAACGCGAATGACATTGGGCACGAGCTGAATTTTTTTCAACATTCAAAAACGCAAGGTGCAACGCCAAATGCTCACTGCCAATAGTTACAATTTAAAAAAGACGCCTCTCACTGCGAAATATTTTCAACTTCAGAAAGGGGTCGGACTGCCTGAAAGGTTAAGGGTTGATCTAAGTTAACCCTGGAGAGAAGTGTAAGTCATTAGTTATCGCTCTCAAATCTGGAAATAAATCTCCCTCACCTGCTCTTCTTAGATCACGAAGAAGAGGGAGGAATGAATAATTTAAACCAGAACCACACACTTTTGACAATGTAAACTAAGCTTTTGCCGACTGAGATGCAAACACACTCCTCTGAAGCATAATGCCGCTCTTCTAGCTTATCACTAGCTAATAATCAAGTGCATCGCGGGTTTTTTCACAGGAAGAGAAAGGACACAACCAGCAAGTATGTGTTTTTTAAGTACTTATTTTCACAATAAATTTTCACTGTTGTGAAAAACCTTTCATTTCATAAAACTTAGATGTTAAAAAAGATTTTCGAATTGATTTTCATTTTGTTTTTCCACCAAAACCATTTTTCTGCCGTAGGAGGACACTGTTAATTGCATTTTAAAAACATGGAACCTCTTGATGCAAGGACAGCTCAGAGAGCTGACAAGGAAAATGGTGAGAAAATTCAAAACAACTGTAGCATGGCTAAATTAGATATGAATTTTAATAAATTTATGAGAATTAATACCCAATTATGAATTTTAATATTCAGAAAATATCAAAAAATCTCTCTCGTTTCAGGGCACCACCGGATTATAATCTAATATTAATATTTTCCACAATCAAACCTCAATGGGCAAACAGTTGTACCGTTCTAAGTTAAGCATTTGGTAACAGGAAAACAATTGTCACATTATTGGTCAGGATACGTGGGTGACATTAATACATTAACGGCATTTCCGACGATGGTATGTAATACTTATTTTGTCCACTTGGGGGAGCTCAGGTTACATGAGGAAAGCTTAGATTAACCCAAAACAATCTTTCCTTAGGAAATGGGGAATTCAGCCTTAAATTCAAGCTGGATAATTAATAGAGTATAGTATGACATTTCTTTATCATCATTTCTAAAGGAATTGTGTGAGAAAGTATTGTGAACAAGCATTGGTTACACATTAAATGAAGGAGTGTCTTTAATCTTGCTGAAAACAACAACACTGCCAAAGTAACTTATTTAGATTCTTTTCAGCACTAATATCAAAAACAGATAGCAGTTAATGCATTGGGTCTTTGGAGACTGCAGTCTTTGTTTATTTAAAGTTCGGCTGTCCTGGATTATGTCACACTTAGGCCTAAAAAGGAGGTATCCCTTTGATGGGGTAATGAAACACAGAGCAAGGTCAGTTACCATGGTTACATGTGTAGGGGGGGCAGTTTTGATAGGCTGTTCAGGGAAATGCTAATCGCTGGTTAGTGTCCCTTTTGTCAGTTTAACAGTCAGGCACCGCGTTATCAGCTTCAGAATCAAAAAGGTGCCAGTTTTATGATCAGGCTGCTCAGGGATAGCACTTAGAGAAAGCAACTTTAACCCCCCTGCTCCTCTCTGGGAGAGGAAAAGAGGAATTTGGAGTAGCTCCAAATTTATTTAATATAAAATGCACTAATCCACACCGTTGTCCCACTACACAACGCATCTATTGAAAAATAATATAGATAGAAAGATAGATGGATAGATAAAACTGCCAAAGACAGAAAAGGAGCATGTTGGTTTCAGTCACAAAGGTTGTCATTCTGACTACAGAGAGCAACACTGAAACTTGATAACACAAGGTAGGATAGCAGCTGTAAACTTCATTTCAAGGTTCATTATTGTTGTTCAGACACGAACACTGTAGCACTTTAAAACTTGTAGGTGCAGTCATGGTCTAATTGTCAGTAAAGTATTTCATTATTATTTATTTATCTATTTATTTTCTGGCTTAGACTTTTGGGGTCAGTGGAGCACAAAATTGCTGTGCAAATATATATTATTCACTACATGGCGGATTTATCGTCTCCATGGAAACTGGTCTCCATTTTCTGTCGTTAAAGCAATTACCATACATTAAGGTCAAGAGCAGATGTAGGGTAAAAGTGTAAAAGAGTCATGTTTAAATAAAAAAATTCCAAGTGAAAAAATTATTTTTATAAAGAGAGTCAGCACTGAGCAGGATTGTCTGCTTTAGACTGAATTGTCAGTTAAGCATTAAAGTGAAAGGCAGCTTGTATAACTGAGGTGACATTTCAGCTCCAGCTGTTTTTCTGTTAACATAGTCCAGTGTGGGACAGGTGTACGCATTTTATCTCATGACAAACTGACCTGAAACAGACACATCCCACATGCTTTCCAGAAGAGAGGGCTGTCATTTTGCCTTTTAATCCTTTTGTCATTTTTGAGTTCCCAGTCTTTAATTATGAACATATTCTTTGTCAAACAACTATATTTCTGTTTTCATTCCATTTAATTTGTAGCCATGCCAGGTGTGTGGCTCTAGCATGGCTAAAAATATCAGTTCAACATTTTGGTCCAGACTGTGTTTAATGGATTGCCATGAACATAACACAAACTACTGTATCATTTAATAAGCTCTAACAAAGGAAATCAAATTGATCTGTCACAGAAATATTTTCCATTATATTGAGTCAAAACCTCAGTGGTATGTTTCATTATTTAAAACTAAAACCATATCAACAACCCAGTTTCAAGTTCATCTGGCTATATATTTACTGGTCAATGCCAAGGGTGAAATTTAACGTTTACTGAATTCTAAAGAAATATCATGAGAAATGCTATCAAATCCTACCTTTGATCCCTCAGACGCAGCTTGCAAGTAGACAGTAAAGGAAAAAGTTAGTAATCCTATGACTTCTAGAAATGTTGCAGATAAACAAAAACTCCTGATACACTCACTTTTACAGTGACACTTTAAATTTTAAAATACACATTGCAAATATTTGCCTTGAAGTGTGCTGTTAAATATTTTCAGTTCTCTGCTTTTCAAGGAGAAGGCTGTTATGAATTAGAGGAGTTTCCTCCTTATTCAAAATTTAGTAGTGGTCAAACTGCAATGCCTCTCTCAGTCCAAAAATGAACAGTTACAAACTGTGTACACATTTTCAATAAAGTGTGTTTGTAAAAAAACAACAAAAAAAAACAAATCTAGATAGAGTACACACAGCACTTTATTGTATGTGAAAACCAGTAGACGAAAAGTTTGTCCAGACAATGGGTTTTCTCTTAATCAGAACCTGCATGTTACACATTTAGACAAATACAGAAATGTGTTACTTGAAAACCAAATCTTGAAGAACAAATGGACTAATAATGTGTAGCAGGAATGAGTCTTCCCCTGTTAATAATATAGAGGCATTGGCCTGACGGAGTAATTTTCTGCCATCACTCTGATTGTAAACAGTACTGAAATGACATACATCAGCACAGTAAAAGAGACTGGCTTTTTTTCAGTTATTTTTTGGGCTAGCTGTGTTGTTGAAATCTACACAGTTTGATGTTTGACAGACAGTTTATTCCAATTTACACTTCAACTGATATAGTATAAAGATCCTTTATAACTATGAAGAAGAATACTGCATTTGTAGATGTCTGAAATGACAAAGAAGCCAACAACAAACCTAACTTTTTAACAATGTGTGACTAGAGTTTATATGTGTACATGTGTTTGTGTATAGTTTTACTAATGAATATGTATTATCTGGTTGTTGTCATTATCAGAAATGTTTAATCCCAGGAAGTTATATAATGCTGTCCTTAGCTTTTTTCCTCCAAACAATGACTGAGAACTGAGCAAAGACACATCTTATGTGAGTTAAATAAGGATTCATCCCTCTTAATATTTTACAGATTTGTGTGTAGAGTGTGTAATTAATATGTGCATTCATTTGGGTTGCTAATTTAGTTAATTTTGTCCATTTAAGCAAAATATGACATTTTAACAATCCAGTGTTCACTTTGACAACAGCACACTAAATGAAATTTGACTAAGTAAGTAAATATGATTGCACTGCAATCTGAAATTTGTCATGAATCATAAGCCAACTCTGTTTCATAGACATAAAAACAAAATACATTTAAGTATGTGGCAATGTTACAAATAGACAGCTGCAGTGCATTTCATTTCATTCATTTCAATATTGGACGATTCTGCAAACCCCAGATTGTGTACAATGACAAGGGTTGTAAAATCCTCACTTTTTGTATTATCAGCACATGGCAACTACAGTATGGTTAAGGTTCTAGAAAAATTGTGATTATATGCTTAAGAAATTATTAGGGTTAGACAACTAAAACAGTTTGGGTCATTGCAAAAAATGAGCCTTCTGTTGCTATAGAGGGAGCTGCAAGAAACTGCCTCAAGTGATGCGTGGGTTGGGTACGGAAGCTCTAAGCGGCCATCGATTAATTTTTTTTTTTTACTCACTCTGTTTTCCCGAGATAACAGGATAATTTTCCCGTGATCTCAAGATAACAATGTTGTTTTCCTGGGAAAATGGGATTATTTTCTTGATCTTCTCTGATATTGAGATAACAAACCATAGCTGAACATAAGGGTCGGCAGGTGCGTTTCTTTAAGATAATTAGCTTAAAGTGTCACTAGTGAGCTCATTTGGTAGAGTGTAGACCTTGTAAACTTAGGAATGCAGGTTTGACTCCCGCTCTCAGCAACTTTTTTTGTGTGTGTGTGTGTGTTTTAACAAAGTTGTTATGAAGACATTCAGTGGAATCCAATCACACACTTCCTGACGGCTATTTCAAAGGTTCCAAAATAGCCGTCAGGAAATGTGTAACGTTAAATGGATTCCCCTGAATGAGAAGTAGATGAATTTCCTCTGCCTGGGTATGATGGGGAAATGAAAAGTCCATAGGTTGATGGATGTGGACCAATCGCCAGGATGCACACAGTCCATTACGTGCTTTATTGTGAGCATGTGAAACAGTCTCTTCATAAGAGCTTTGTTGAAGAGGATTATGAAAAAGCAACAGTCAAAACTGAGAAAGATAGGCAGTACAGTCACACTGAAGCTGTGGCTGTAGATCCAAATCAATGCAGGTCTGTGACGGACGTGAACTCTGAGTCTCCTGCATGAAAATTTGACACGCCCATCCACTACCCCAATTCCAAGAGCTTTACTATCCACCTTGCTACACATAGGGCACACTACTTCATGCACTAGCAATGAACATTTGTGTCTATAAATCATAACATGTTGCTGAGGGATGAAGGATTTCTACAACCTGTTCAGTCTAACCTGTAGAACTCTAAACCTTCTTTTAGAAGCTAATAAAACATGTTAATCACAGATGAAACTGTGGAAAAACTACAGAGAAATGTGCACACACACACACACACACACACACACACTCACAACACAACCATCATCACCTTTACCACAGATGTTTTTGTTTCTGGAGCTCATCGCCACAGAAGTTGCTAATCATTGCATTAAACCTTTTGTGAATGACACACACATCCTTTCACAAGTCTCCACACCTCTCTCTTTGTACTCTTTAAAAGAGAGAGTTCCCTTACTACCGGATATTAATGTCTACTTCATGTTTTGTAAATCCCTTTATAACCTTAAACCCTGTGCCTTGTCTTTGTCCATTTGTCTTAGAGGTGGTAAGGCAAAAAAATATAGATGAATGCTAGTAAATGAACACGGGAACTAGACAGGCAGACAAGAAATAAAATAGTGAATGAGGACCGATGACGAAGACTGGTCATGGAAATGCATCTGCTCACAAGCCATTCATTTCCCAATTCCCTATCCTTCGCATCTGCTCAATCTTCCTCCATTACAGACCAGATGTATCCCCAGTGTGCACAGCTCCAGTGCCATTTCCATCTGACACTTTGCTCTTACCTCTGGTGTCACTGGAAAATGACAAAACTGGAACCACAGCAGAACTTTCTGTTCCACACACCACAGGCATAAAATTGCCTTCTTTTCACTACTCTAGCTCTATTTCATCCAGCCGTGGCAAGGCTGTAGTATATGCGTGTTCATTCACTGAGATCCATGCCAGACCATGTCCATTCTTTTCTGTGCAGTACATCCATTTGTGCAATTTATTCAGAATGTACAAGAGACATGGGCATAATGAGGTCTAATAGTTTGCATATATAAATATATATAGATTTATTTATTTTTTACACAAATCATCATGTCTTTGTCTGACTGACATCTAATGCAAGTTGTGTTTTTTTCTTTGAATCAAAATGATCTGTGGCAGAGAGGGATTAGAAATTCCCTGACTTTCTTAAAATGTCTCTAATCCCACTTAATTCTGTACTGGCTCCTGCACCGAGGCTGCTATCCCTGTGTTGTTTACTTAGGTCTAGTTTATTCAGATATAGCACCTGCCATCCCGTCACACCCACACAAATAAACCCAGAAACCACCTTCAGAAATACTTTCTCCTGCTATCTCTTTCATGCAAGTGCTACTATTTATGGGCTTTGTCTGTCTGTGTGTATGTGTGTGTGTGTGTGTGTGTGTGTGTGTGTGTGTGTGTGTGTGTGTGTGTGTGTGTGTGTGTGTGTGCACATCACTTTATGCATGTGTATGTAGTGTGTCTATATATAAGCTATAATGTGAGAATGCGAATGAGAGAGTATTATAACTTTGGAGTGTTGCCTTACTTGGAAATGTGAAATATATTCCAGCCTTTAAAAAATGAAGAGCGAGGCCATATAGAAAACAAGTCAACAGACAATCGCTCTTAAATCCAATCTGAAAGTAACATTTTAGGTACAAATCATTTAGCAAAAAACTAGTTGCCTTTATTCACCTTTCTTTGTTGTTTTAAGTAACATCCTGAACATGGCTTTGTCTCTCCAATTTAAAATATGACACTGTGTACCTATCTAGCGACGTACAGTTAGAAGGCGTGGCAACAAAATGTACTGTGTATTAGAGGGTGACACAGGTGGATTTTCACTCCTGTCCCATCACGCTCCCACAAAAATAATCCTGCCCCATCCCAATCCCAGAAGAATGACTAACATTCCATCACGTTCCCAGTAATAGAAATGTGAAAATCATTGATTTGTACTAGAAATGCATATTTATGTATAAAAAAAACGGACCTAGGATTCTGGTCCTGTCTCTGTACCGTGATGAATACTGAAAGTGACTCCTATCCCACGGGAATCCCACAGGATTCCTGAAAAAAATGTCAGCCTCTACTGTACATGCAACACATTCAGTGACAAGATATTTTCCCAGAATATTGGCTCTTGCAATACAAACTCTGCTTGCAAAAAGTGAAGCATAATTAAACCAAAAAGTCTACAAAATTAAATGACAAATATCTTTATTGCCTGTGCCCTCTAGAACAACACATTGAAGCATTTTCTGATCTGACAAACCTAGCGAAAAGATGATGTCATTTGTCTGAGCCCTTCAAAACCATTACAATTCAATGTTGAATAATAAATCCATTTTAGGTTGGGGGCCATTCATAGTCATGGTTACAAAAATAAACTTGTGGTTATGGATAAATCATGGTCATGCTTTTACATAAAAACACCCAACATGCCATGGGTGTTCCTGATCCCAGAAGTGTGTCTCCGGCCCCTCATGCCCAATCACCTTTCCATGTCATACAGGTCAAGAACCGCAAGCTGGGTCAATGTGTAGTCCATCATTTCTCTTGGCCAAGTCACACTAAGAGTCTAAAACACTATTTCAAAACACATAAATGTCATGTAGTCTAATCCCATCTTAACTCATACAGTACCTTAACCAATTAAAAGCAAGGTAGGTAAGTTTCTTTGTAAGTTTCTAGCAAAAAACTGCTGGATTTTGAAAGTATCCAACAGAGAAACTCCCACCCCCTCCCTTCTGGGCTCCTTCCAAAGCCACGCCCCGAAAACACGTGAACGCGCGTTGTGGACACCACTGGTGGACGAGCACAGTGTGATGAGCAGAGAGGAGCGCAGTGCAGCGGAACACATCAGGGTTAAGAAGCTGTGCTAACAGCTGCGGTAACATTGGGCAAAGCTAAAAACAGGCTGATACAAATTTTCCTGTTACCATCAGTTACACTACACGAACGTGAATTTCGTGTTAGACTCCTAACATGTACGTGAGGACTGTACTCCAGACCCAAGCAGAGACCGGGACAGGACCAGGACCGGCCTGGGGTCGAGGCGAAGCAGAGAAGGGAGGGCTGCCGGGGTCCGAGGAAGAAGAGGCAGGAATCGAGGACGAGGTGCAAGCCAAGGAGCACATACCTGCATCGAGCTTCATACTCAAAGGCATATGAACAGGTATATATATATATATATACTGTATATATTTTAATATGACATTATTTCCCAGTGTACTTGTCTCAACGTTTCTCTGGTGTTTCCCCCTAAGCCCTTTGGGTGTCAAAAATATCAAGTGCTATATAAATGTAATCCATCACTATTATTATTACTTTTTGATTATTGTTTATTGATTACAACAACTAACTACAGCTCTGCTTCAGCCATTGGCTCATGTACATTGTATACATTATTTATGTACATTGACCTGGTGTGTAATGTGGACACAGAAGTCCTGTTAGAGAACAACAAGCCCTTGTTCAATAAAAATATCTGATCATGTTGATGAATGTTCTTTCCAATTACAACAATCTTTCTAATTTGGGGTTCTAACAACTATATATTCCTTTACAGGCCAGAATCTGAGGACTGTGGACAACATCCAGTCTACGGTTTTTCCATGCACTACACATGGCTGATCTTCCAGACCCAGGACAGAGTAACAGACAGTTCAGTCAGGCAGCATACAGACAGTTTGTAGTGTGGCAATGTGGAGCACTTGGTCACAGAGTCGTGATACTGAGTTGCTGTTTCTGGATGATATGCAACTGTTATCCTGATCCATTAGGACAATACAGAGGTTTAATCCTAGCAGGGTGTAAGATGTAATGTCACTAACTGATACACAAACAATTCCCTCTACTGTGTGGATGAATACCTGTAGATTGTTTTTGTTTTATGCCCAGGAGGGTAGAGAAAATACAAAGTATATTTTTTCCTGTTCTGGAGAATATTTTCATTTTAAATAAAACATTGAAAATGATAAATGCCTTTTCATTACACTTGCAGCATAAACAATCAAGCAACTACATTTATTTCTTATGTCTGAAATAATGACATCCAAATGTGGTATAACACTTGTTTATTGTTACTATCTACTGCTAAAACTGCAACACATATCACAAATAGATCATTTTTAAACATCATTAAAAATACAGTAAGTATATACAGGAAGAGACAAGGTGTGTCCAGAGGTATGTTGACTGATTATGAAGACAGTTCAGACTTTACACGTAGCATCGCATCGCTGCTGTGGAGATGATTAAATATATCACAATCACCTCTCTGACATGATTACCAAATTTCACAACCAACCATATTACTTTTTGCTGTATCTAGCAACACAGTTGGGGCAGGGACACCTGACTGAACCCCATGTTAACAGAGATCATCAGGTCTCCTGGTTCTGCTTCAAGGCATCTCCTCAGTAGCAGACAACCGTCGGAGGAGGAGGGTGGCACTCTGGAGGTCTGGGATGTAACTGTAGTCCTTCTCCACCTTCAATGAGTACAAGCTCCACTTCCTGGACTTTTTTTGTACACCTTGCTGTACCTGATAATATAGAAAGGAGTATCAGCTTAGTGAAAAGTTTGTAATTCCTGACATTGTTCTCTTCTACAGTAGTTAGCATTTCCACATAAAATGCAATCACAACAATAAATCAGCACCTTCTATCTGTATTCCTCATACTGTAATATTTTTTGACTCATCACTTATAAATGTATTGAGTAAAATGCATAGGAGTAATAAAAATGCAACATACTGAACTGTGACATCAGCTTTTCTCCTGGCTGGACTGTGGACACGGTGGTTGTAATCCAGGCCAGCCAGCCAGCATTGTCTGGTCAGCGTTGTTACCACCTGGCTCAAGGCCGGCAACAAAAAGGGAGGCCTCACACAGATAATAAGAACCAAAGTGGTTTATTTAACTCAAATTAACAAACAACTTTAACTAAGTTGATGGTGTGGGTAGATATGAGTAACATCAGTCATGTCAGAAGTGTGTGGATGAGTGAGGATAAAGTGTAATGCATGTTGGTGGGTGCAGCAAACTAAACAAAGGAACAAAGGCTGGGGTTGAAGCAGCAGGCCAGCAGAGAGAGTGATTTCTAGAAAGATAGCCTTTTTATGCCCTCTAGGAAGCCCAACCCAGATGGGCAGGTAGATGCACTGGACCCTCCCAGCTCTACCTACAAGCCACACCCAGAATCTGCAAAACAGAGAAGACATACAGGCAGGCAGACTGAGGAAGTCGTCACAGTGTATACTGGTGAGAAGCACAGGGTTATAGAAGACTCCTAATCTGCCGGGACCTGAGGGCACAGTAGAAACAAAACACAGTATTTTTTACTTCTAGTATAACAAATAGTGGAATAACAGCACCGGTTACAGTAAAAGGTTTTCACACAGTAGGTATAGCTATAAACAATGTCAAACTATATTATAAGTAGCTTATATACCAGAAACACAGATACTTGGGGACCTTTAGCCAGCGTTGTTTACACATTAACCTTGAAATGTTTTTCTCATAACTACAAGAACACACAGTTACATCATCACATTTGTAAAAGAGTAACATACAGTCAAACAACACATGCAGACACAAGATAATCACACAAACAGATTAGATACAAGGTAAACTGTAAACATAGTTTAACAATAAACCTAGGTGGTGAAGAACTAAACCGTCGCAGTCTACACCTACATTGTCTTAGCTAATATTAGCGTCGGCAAACACAGCTCTCAGTTGCGGTGCTGTTTTCCAACTCTGCAGCTACAGATAATGGGGGCAGCTCCTGTAGCAACAGGGCTGGTAGCCATGGTAGCGAGGGAGAGTGACAGCCACCCAGCCAATCATTGCATTCGGTCTGAATGGAACGATTGGCTGTGTTTACTGCAGCAAGAGGACTACAGACAGTCGATTTTTATATATACTCTTTTTCAGAGCACCTAACTTTTTAATAAGCATTGGTGTATAAAGACAGTTTCAACAAATATAACAAAAAGTGCTTTAGAAACAACTTGCCTACCCTGCCTTTAAACCTCAACACGCAGTACTGTTTCTTTCACTCTTTCTGATACAGGCAAATATACATCTCAATCTCCAGCTTATCACCTTATGCAGCTCTTTTGCTTGGCACTCCAGCTGTCAACAACCTGTCCTTGAGACTCTCCAGCCCTCTAATACATAATTGATATCATTAAAAGAATGGTTGGGTAAACAATCTTATATTTAAAACACCCAAAAGTGTCCTGTATCCAACATCTTCCAACTTACAATTGAATATCTCCTCTCTTTCTAATGATTGCACAAGTTATCAATCCTGCATCTTAAGGAATTAAATTGCTCTCAAAATTCACACGCATAAAAACCAGGGGCATGCATGTGAGTTCACAGAAAAGTATCCTCGAACGTAAAAGTATCCTTGAGAGAAGGAGCATTTCTGCTCCACGTGTACAAATGCAATCCCATGAGCACAGTGTGACGAGTCCCCGGCTGTGACCCCTGTGTGTGTGTGAGTGTATGACTGTCTTTATGTTTTGATTGCGTGCTGGGAGCTTGGTGGGTTTCTGTTCGTCTGTCTTTGTTTGTGCTCTCTCTCTTTCTCTCTCTCCTGCCTGGGATCTTGGGGCGTGTCTGTTGCGGGCTCCTCTCACACCTGAACCTCATCCTCATCAGCACACCTGACCAGTATCTGCAATCTGCCACGGCTTTTTAGGAGAGGTTCAGCCATCCGGGACTGGATCGTTGTGAAGTAATGTGTATGTTGTGTCATGCACCAACCTTTCTGATAATCTGTGCTTGTTTTCTGATGGGTTTGTTCGCAAAGTCTAACCTGCATTCTCCTCTGCCTCAGACTGCCTCTGTCAAGCCTCGGTTAGCCACTCAGCCAGAAACACCCTGTCCGCCAGCCGCCAGGACCGTTTTCCCAGACTGCTCAGTCCGTAAACCCGCCAGCAGCCTTTCCATTTCCCTCAGCCCAGGATTAAGAAAGGAACCCCTTTCTCTGGCCCAACCACCCTGCGCTATTCCCTTTGTTCAATAAACTGTGTAACCTTTGAGATCTGCGTTTGGGTCTTTTTCTCTGCCAGGAATTGTGACACACAAGGCTGTTAAGAGCTTAAGCTCGACTCTGATGTCTCCCTTCAGACAGGCAGTTGCTAGCACTGATCATAATTAAATGCATTGGCCCTACATTTTTTTTGTAGCAATTGTAAAGTACATTGATAAAATTTGCCACTGCCTATGTTACATTTTGGTTATGCACATCTGTTAAGGGTATTGTAGAGGTGGCACTTCCTCACTTTAGGCTACCTCTTTTTTTTTATCTTCTTCTTGATGATTCTGCCGCCAAAAAGGGGTCAGAAACCGGCCTGAGATTGTGGGTGTTGAAAGTGACCAATCACAGGAGGGGAGACATCAGCCGCTGTCTGTTCTATCTTTGAGCCTAATTAAACACCAATAACATCTCAATAAGGACATTCAAACTCTTTCTGCAGCCCTCATCTTAAGACAACAACCCTTGCCCTAGAAGTTTTGTCCAACAGTGTAGAAAGTAGTTACATCCAAACTTTAAAACACTTGTAAATTATATTTAAAAAAAACTTTTTGAGAAGTTCCATATGACATAACCACAAAAAAATTATTTTACGCTGTGTCATGAGCGACCTCCTAATAGAACATGATGGAAACATTCTTTTGTTTTCTTCATTGATCACTTTAGTTGTCAGACTTTACTGTCACCTGACTTTTGATAGCCACATAATGCAACTCTGTAAAGCTTCTCTACCACCTGAAGAGAATTTCATAGCTGTGTCCCACTCTGACAGAGTCTGAGGAGCAGGCCCAGGCCTTATACCCGTCAGGCATAAAGGTTGTTATGTCTGGCAGAAGTCTCCAGCACATCCGGATCAGTGTGGAAGAGGACATGTAAACAACACATCCAGCATCACGGTACTGTCGGTCTGTCTCCTCCAGGACAGAATTCAAAAATGAGGTCCTGACTTTTCAGTGTTTACCAAGCAGTAACCTCCAGGTCTGAAAGGTGATGCTAATGCAGAAGTGCCTTAAACCTGTATTCCTTCTTATGGCCAACAAGGGGCAACTCCACTGGTTGCAAAAAAAAAGTCTGATTGCATTCGAGTCGATGACAAAATGAGCCTGCTTCTCTCTTAATTTATTTACCTCACTTTCCTAATGAGTTTATGCTCTCAATTGCTAGTTTCAAGTCTTCATCAATACAGCATGATGTTCATTTTGCAAATTATGGTAGTAGAGTAGGCTTTTGGCGTGATTGACACGTCGCTACCACGATGACCTGTCAATCAGGATAGAGCCGTAACTTGTTTTTGGGTGTTGTCTGTGTTTTTGTTTAAGAACTTCGAGCCTTTCACAGTCTGTTTTCAGTTGATGAAAGTTAATTTTAACATTTTGGTTGCCTGAAAATGTCTTGTTCAGCTGTTCAGTTTTTCCGCTAAGTACATTTTGTTCGGTGTTCAAGGTTCAGTGTGTAACATTTAGGAGGATCTGTTGACAGAAATGCAATATAATATACATAACTATGTTTTCCGTGGTGTAGAAAGACCTTACATAATGAACCATGATGTTTTTTTTACCTTAGAATGAGCCATTTCCATCTACATACACCACATCACTATTCGTCACTACATTGAAGAAGAAGAACAAGAAAAAGAAGAAGTAGTGTAGTAGTACAAATGCCAGCAAAGCCCGTCGGCCATCATAACTTCTCCTGCTTGGTGAGGTGAGCAGTGAGAGAGCGAGAGAAATTAATCATAATAAAAATACATCAAAAGTTAAATTTGAAGGACGTGTGTATACTCAAGTACTATAAAATTAATTTCATAGATTTAACTTTAACAATTTCATTGCAATTTGTTAAAAAGCAGGCTCTGTACTTGGACAATACATGTAAGTTAACCTGTCCTAAGCAAGAGGTCACAATGTCAAACTGCCAAAAAAAAGGGTTTAAAAATGCTACAAATGCATAAACATGAATATTAAATTAAATTAATGCAATAAGATAGCACACAAAACAAAGTGAACTTTAAAGTATGTTTTCCATTTAAAAAAATGGCCATCAAAGTTGCGTCCTCACTTTTCGTCAACTCCGTCAGATTTTTTATCATCCTTCAAAAAATCAGCTGTAGCCCTGAGGACCCCTTTTCCACTTCCTGCTCTAGTTGGATTCAGCTGTAGGACACTTGGGCTGCGTTCGAAAAGTCTTTTTTGCTCAGGAAGGTTCCTAACTGAGTGAAGTGAACCGGAAGTATTTCAGTGTCAGCCATGATAAGAGCTGTTTGAATTCTCTAAAAGCTAAGGAAAGGTGCCTCAATGCTTCCTTTCATATCTCCTTTAGCATAGGGTACACCGGACCATCCTTTACAAAAGGAAAGGAGAGAATGCCGTCCCACAATTCCTTGCTGCGGCAACATTTAAAGCGGCGCACGTTCTCAAACTCAAACATAAAATAACATAAAAATAAAATCCATCAACCACATTTAGCAAGATCCTTGCAATACAGACGCACATTATGATAATTTAGTAAGACTCACAATTACCTTCTTTCTTTTGGTTTGTTTTCTTTTGGCTTTGTTGTAATCTAATACTGTTTCAACACCGTTTTATGTTTCGGGTTGTTGAAATAAGCCATGAAGTGTTTTCTACAATAAAAATGAATAAATCACCAACCATGACAGATAAAGGAGGTTGATCACAATGTAAGTTACCATTGGTTATTAAGCCTATGCTAATATGCATATATCTTATACTGTCAACAATAACTGAGACCCATGCCAGCTGTTACTAGTCTTGTAACGTGATCAAAGTGAGGATAATGTTGCAGCCTGTAGCCTCAAGTTATGTACTGCAGCCTTCAGCAAATTAATACTTAAGTCACAGATGCTGACACCCTCGCCTTCATAAAGGCAAAGATTAAGCTGGATAACCTCTACAGTAGGCGTTTCCCACACACGGATTTATTTGTGGCGGCCTGCCACATTATCAACGCTGATTTTCGATTGATTTTGTTACTTTTTAAAATGGGTAAAATCATATTTGAAGTCAGAGCGCTGCACAGCGCATATATTCTCTCAGAATCTCCTCTCGCCCCGTCGCGCTCTCTCTCTCTCTCTCTCTCTCTCTCTCGGCACAGTTATGCTGTCATTCTGTGGGAAACACTGCATACACATACAATTGGGATTCATGTTGATAAATACGCCTATGGGTGGGCAGGAGGGTGAGTGTGAACAAGCATTCTCAATGTGACAACCCTGTCCATTATTTAGTGACTGGTAGGCTACCTTATCTGCCTTTTTACTATCTTGGTTATTAAGTAATATATTCCACCATGTTGTCCACCTTTAGATGGCCTGCATTACAACAACATGGGGCATGGGGTGTCAAAGATGCGCTTTTTGTTGTCCATCTTCAGAACATTGTAGTTACATCACAGCTGGTCATGTCAGTAAAATCCCCCATCGCATAATTACGTCGTTCTCTTAGACCCGCCGTCCTCTTTTCCTAAGTCCTTATGGATTCTCCTTCACATCTTTCCTTGACCTCATGACGTTTTCCATCGAGGTCAAGGAAAGCTGGTTAGGAAAGGAGATTTTTTTGACTTTTCGGATGCAGCCTTGGTCTGGTAAGTTTTCAATTTTGTGATGTTTTAAACAAACAATGTAGTTATCACTACAGTCACAGCTTTAACATGTCAACACCGTCATCTCATTATGATAATCCTAGTTCAGAACTGTGGAATAAATGTTGGCACTTTAGTTTAGGTAATACAGGCAGCTAGCAACTGTGGAAAAAACAAAATCGCTCCAGTGTACAAGACACGGTTAGGATGGGGTTGACAAGTTCTCCCAAAAACCATTTATATGTATGGGATAATGTGGTGTGATCAAGTCATTAATGAAAAAATACAACACTAACACTCCATGTCCATCTTGCAATAATGACAAACTCATGTAAAACTTTTATCTGTTTTGTAGGCAAGCATGGCTAGACAGAACTGTCAGTGGAAGAGCAGAGAGAGAGAAACAGGGAGTATCAAAGAAAGATAAGAGAGAAAGCAAAGAATGACCCAGACAGCAGAAGTGAGATTCTAGAGAAGGAAAGACAAAGGTGGAAGAAGAGGGTTGAACACAAAAAAGTGAGACAAATAGGAGATTTGGGGAGCAAGGGAGCAGAGGCATCAGAGAAGTTATTGGAAGGATGCTCAGAAAATGTCTAGAAAGAGCAGGGCAGTGCAGAATACAGTGCAGCAAGTAGACACCCTACCCCACCCCCTACCCCACCCCCCCACCCCACCCCGCCAGAAAGTCCACCAGACAAGAGTACTGAAGATCCAACTAGGAGCAAACGTAATCATGCAAGTGAGAGGTAGAGAAAAAAAATAGAAAAAGGCATTCAAGGGAAATAAGTTTTGAAAGACAAAATTAAGAAGATAACAAAACAGTAAAACCAACTGAGAAAACAAAAATGGCGAAAAAAGAAGCCTCAATGAATCAATGAATTGACAAGTTCAATCCCAAACAAAAAAGAAGAAATAAAACGTAAATAGACTCTCCACAGACAGAAACTGAGAGGATGATATCAGGAAGCCAACATAGGAATCCTAACATCAAGAGAGCTCTTCTCTTCCACAATGTTCTCTGCTGAGAATTTAACATGAACAAACAAACTCCTTTGTCATGGAGACAGGCAACTAACAAATCAGCTGGTCACAAACTGACATTATCAGGCAAGATTATGAAAAAGTATCACCTTCTTCATAAGATCTGCCAGTTTGGTTTGACTAAAAAGTTAGTCAGAAGAGACAAAGAGCACAAAAAAGGCTACATTTCTCCAGGGTATCAGCCAGACTGTTCAGGAGTACTTCGTGTACTCTTCTCGCATAACAACAGATAAAAATTACACCATCACAAGGAACAAGCTTAAGCACCAGCAAATGATTCTGTCTGACTCCATGATCAACCTACACAGCAAAGTTCCTCAACAGGAACCCAACTGTAAAGCTCAGCTACTCTTACTTCTGTGCTCTGTGGCCCTTCTATGTTACAGCACCAGAGGCATCTGACAGGAACACATGTCTGTGTCAGTATCATGAAAATGCATGCTTAATGCTTCAGGTTCTAAAGTCATCAGGTGTTGTGAAGTCAACCAAACTAGGGGACAGCTTTCAATTACTTTGTTGCTCCAGCAAGTGGGCTTCTTGGACTTTTCTTCAAGTGCCTTCTTCGACACACAGTTCCCGTCCCCAGAGCAAGGTGAAATCATTGCTGAATGGAGGCAGTGGGAGCGAGTTCAAGAAGAAACAGCTAGTGGGATCCACTTCAACGTGAAACTTACCTTGCACAGCGGGAGTCTTTCAGAGCTGCTCCATCTATACAAGGAGAAACTTAGAAGTGAGACAACAACATGTGTGCTTGGTTCACAATCAAGCAAAAGCACGCAGAAATTCAATCGAGACCTGCAGTGAGAACACAGTGATCAAACATGTTGATTTTTCAGAATCGCGGTGTGTAGTGTAGGTATGCCTCTGAAGTTCAAGCCTGCCATTTCGGTCAGAATCTTTGAATCTTCATTCTGGAATGTATTATACCAAGGGTGAAAAGGCAGAATTTTGCACAGTTTCAGAGTCTACAGCTGATGATACATGGAGCAACTTTTAGAGCAATGGTGCTGGGCAATGTTGCCGTCAATGGTAATGAGTAAAGATTACCACCGTAATCCCCTTCCTCCACCACTCCGCCACCCATCCCGCCCCGCTGCTAACCGTTCAAAACATAGTCGGACTTGCCACCAGCAACATTGCCCAGCAACATTGCTCAAAAAGTTGCCCCGTGTATCGTAACCTTTAGAGACAAGATTCTGCAGCAATCTGGACATACATGAATCCAGTCCTAAAGGTTGTTTGAACAAAATTTCCATCAGTTACCTCTGTGCACTTTTGGTCCGATGGTCCCAGTAAGCAGTACAAGAATAGGAAAAACTTCTTTCTCCTTTCTGAAGTTCCACCCACACTGGGCTTCGACAGAACCACATGGAACTTTTTCCCAACATCCCACGGCAAGGTTGCCCCAGATGGCATTGGGGGAACAGTAAAAAGAATAGCAGACAGATTGGTTCTGCATGGGAATGATGTGACAGATGGAAAAGAGTTGAAAAGATCTCAAACAGTCTAAATGGTGCTCAGCTGTATCACATTGCAGAAGAAGATATGGAAAAATATGACACACTTCTCAAGCAACAACTCAAACAGGTTCCAGCAACAAGAAAAATACACCAGGTCATCCCGCATCAGAATAGTGTCCGCAGCAGACATCTATCATGCTTTTGCAGTGAGCCATTAAATTGCCAATGCTTTATCCCAGCTACTTTCTGTTTACATAGCTGCAAAGAGGAACAGCAAAATGATGTAAGGGCGCATTGATGGAGGAGATGGAGGAGGAGATGGAGCAAATAGAAGAGTTTATGGGGGAGGAAATGGAAGAGAATCCGCTGAAAGGTCCTGAGGGCACTATAGTGGGGCAGAGTCCGAATAGTCGAAGATTCGATGGGTGGAGCCTGATTCGACTGTCAATCTCACAATCGAAGCTTCGCTGCAACGAGGATCATGCCATTTTGGCAATATGGGGGTGCTCAACTTCTGATTTTACATAGATCTACCAGTTTTCTCCCACTAAATTAATATACTGCCTATTACAATGTAATTTTCAATAAATAATGCTGGAAATAAAAAATAAGACGAAAAAAAGCTTTTAATAAATCTTTTTAAAGTGCATGAATAAATCCAGAATTGTAACCCTAACCCTCAAGGCAGGGGGCATCAGTGCACATGTGTAGGTCTACCATGTATGTGTATGTATGAGTGTATGAGTGTGTGAAGAGAAACTTGCTGTAGAGACAGAGGCTTAACTTCACCGTTGTTGTACAGAGTTGTCTGCACCTTGCGGGACGTTCGGATCATTTATCACCACTGACAAACCACACAAAGAATATCATTTTCTACTTGAAATAGACCCGCGAGGAAACGCGACATGCATGCAGCTTGGATGAGGGATGAAGCGTCTAGAATCTTCAACCAAGTCCAGTTGCCCTTGGCTGGCAAAGACCATTGATGTAGACACTGATCACCATGATGTGAAAGTGGAGTTTCTGCACCCTCATGGTCCAACAGCAAATGCTCACCCAAAACATAGGAGGAGGGATGTCTGTTTCTGTCCAGTCAAAGACATTCTCCTTAAACTAACAGGGAAGGCATTGCCACTCCAATCAAGCCTTACAAGAGAGCTGTACAGCATAGCCCCTGATGTAATGGACAACACCTGTTGCCCAATACCTAAGTCATGCAGGTCAGACAGAAAATTGTATACTTACCTTAATACGTATTGTGCCTGCAACACTTATGTGTTCAGAAAGTATGTATTCCAAAGTAAACAAAATACTTACCTATTCAACTTAACTTTGAAAGAAATTCAAGTGAATCCTAGTACTTATATCTGAAGCCATGTGGAAAAACATAGTTGGATTTATTACACTGCAAACTGACCTACCTAAACCTGTCCTATTCCTATGTAATACTGATCTTTGACTCCTAATCACATATGTAGGTATGAGTAACATGTAAGTTTACCTGCAATTTATCGCTGACACCAACAGCACTTTCACTGAGACAATGAGGGAGGGAGAGAGATGAGCTGGGAAAACCCTGGAGTAATTTACAGTTAAGTGCCTTCCTTGAGGGCACACTAGTGGTGGTGTTCCTAGATGGGATTTGAACCGAAAACCTTTTGGTTACCAGTCAGCCATCCTACTAACAACTAACCCATGTTATGTGAATAAGAGTGTGATGTTGTTTCTCAAGTTTCTGCAGAGAACAAAAATATTTTAAACCAAAACTTTACTGAGACATATTGATATATTATTTGTCTCTGATGGTTTTCTTTGATTTTACAGTGAGCCATTGGAAGGAGGAAGGAAGACCACTGGAAGGATTCTGGATACAGTTAGAGTTAAAATTACACAGTTACAATGAAATATAATTAAAATCTTCATTAGTTTTCTTAATCTGTTGTTATCATAATCAGTTCTTAGTACAATATTTGTAAACACTATGAGTTTTCATCTTCATCAACTGTTTGTCAACACCGTCAGTAATTGTCAACACTGTCCCAAGAAGGTTTTTTCTTTTTACAAAGATATGCGTTACTCATTGTTCAATTTATTGTATATATTAAAATTCCTGCTGACCTACATGCAACCATGTCTTCTTTGCCTAAGAACATTGATTAAAAATGCGTAATATTAAAAATGTATGTACAAAATTAAGGAATTTCGTAATTTGATTTTTCAAAATATTGTGAAATCTGAACAAAAATGTATATAATGAATTGTATTACTTAATGATGTTACCAAACCCCATTATTATATTCTTTAGGACTTTACAGCCTCGTTGAAATGATCAAATTAATATAGCGTGCTCTTTGGAGTGTCTGAAGTAGTTGACACAAATTAAGTTATGAAGTGAATAAATGTCAACTTTCATGAAAAGCGTTTTAATCAAAAACGTGTTCCCTTGCATGCTTTGTTAGCTGAGACCTTTGTCTATAAATATATAAATGTCAAATTAATGTAGTATTTTTTAAAAAAGTACACCTAAAACTTGTTTTGTCCCTTATCTCAAGAATCAGTGATATAATATAATAACAAAAAACAAGAAATATACAATAACATGCACAGGTGGGATGAAAATATTATTAAAATATCAAAAAGAAAGAAGAGAATACAATTACCAAATAACAATAATAGAATGAAAAATACCAAGGAAGAACAAGACATCCAATATGAAGCAAAAAAGCCATTCTATTTAACTGGAGATCTGAACCTACAGTAATTTAAAACTGGCCAAGGCTAGTTCTGTAGAACAGATCTGGTGTGTTAACAGTGGATCTGAGACCTTGTTACAAAGAAAATGTACCTTCTTTCAAGAAACATCTAACCCCACAAACTCCCGTGAACACCCTCTGGTCAAACAACATCCTGCAGATTACTGGCGACTACTTCCTGTGTAGCTGCACTCCAGCTGTGGAACAAACTACTTGACCACCTGAGGGTACCACGGACGGTGGGCTGTATTAATCCTAAAGATCTATATTTACAGAATTTTTCTGTTTCTGTATGTTTTTTGTCTGGTTTTAATTAGCTTAAAATGAAAAGTAAGCTATAAGTAGTAGTATTAGTTATTTTACAAGATTTTCTAGGCTTACAAGGCAACCTTGTCTGTGTTTATTGTATGTTTTCAAATAACATATTGAGGAAATACTGATAAATATATCTGACAATGCATTTCATTACTTGCCCCTACAATCTGTTTTTGCAATGCAATATCTCCTTGTAGCAAAGAAAGCATTACAAAAAATGTTTGTCATACGTGAAGAGTGCCTCTCAGGATGGCAATGATAGCCTGGTCCCCCCCTTTGTCTCCATTTGTAATATATCAACAACAATGGGTGGATTGCCATGAAATTCTTTACAGTCATTCATGGTGCCTAAATGAATAACTTTGGTGATCCCTTCACTTTTCATCATACGTCATAATTTGTATTGTCCAATGATTTGGTTTATGACACTCCCTGCAAAGCTAATTCTGTACTTTGTGTTTAGTGCCAATTAGCAAATGTTAGCATGTTAACATGCTAAATTAAGATGGTTAAAATGGAAAATTTTAGTGTTGATTTTTTTTCTGTATATTTAATTACTTGTCATGTGCAGTTGTGCGGTTATTTTGTTATACTATTGGGATGTATTTATGTGTTATGTAATTATTAAAATGGGTTTTAGTGAGTTAATATATATATATAGCCAAAACCCTTGTGTTGTAAGTGGATAATGCCAATGTCCAGTGGCCTAGTAAGTATGTAAGTAAGTAAAGTTTATTTAGTATTGCACCTTTCACAGAGCAAGGTCACAAAGCACTTTACAAGTGAAAAACTATAAGAAATAAGACCGTAAAAACAATGAAGAAACAACAATAAAACATAAGCAACAACACCATAAAAACATACAATTACTAGACAACACAAGGTGAGGCCAAGGCCAGTTTGAATAAAAGAAACATCAGCTGCTTTTTAAAGGTGTCAACAGAGACTGCAATATGTGAATTTATAGGAAGAGCGTTGCATAGTGTCAGAGTTACCACTTCAAAGGCACGATTGGTTTCACAAGACCTCTGCCTCGGCCTACTCACTACCTTCACCCACTGCTGTGTGTAGCCTCACACACAGTGGCTGCTAGTGTGGCTGGAGACTCTTAGTCATGTTTATGGTTAAGTTTAGGAAATCAAACTACTTGGTTAAGGTAACGGAATGATCATGGTCTGTATTGAAAAAGTCAAAAGAGCACAAAACATGTTCACTTTATCAACATTTGACTGAAACAAGGATCCTTGCCTAACTTTAACCAAAGTGACGCACATGGGACTGAGAGACACGGGTCTTCAGTGTCAAAGTCCTCAGCTTTGTAAGCTCACAATACACCCTGCGATTACACTGTGGTCACATGACATGCAAAAGTAAAGCAGTCTGTAGAGGAAGCATCAACTTGGCACACTACACTGCACCGTGACTTGTTATACAACGGCTTACACTTTGGAAAAATGCACAACAGAAAGACAAGTGTAGTAGGGTTAGCGTATTGTAGCGATCCGTGCACGCGTCTGTATCACACACACACACACACACACACACACACACACACACACACACAGCCACCAGTCAGCTCTGTGAAATGGCGTTTCAAACCAAATTCATCAGTCCAGAAGATGTCCAGTCTGTTACAGCCAGAGCACTGCTTACCAGCAGCATCGGGCAACAGACAGACCATAAGTCCAATCTGGAGCTACATAAGTATGAAGTATGTCACATGTTTTTGCAATACTCTTCTGCGCAACTTTTTTTAACTGAAGTATAGCCACCCTCTGATGATGTGAATCTTGCTGTTGGTGAGCTCACCTGGAGCCATGGGGTCTTATCTGCCTCTGCTCCCATTTAAACCCACAAAAGTCAGAGTGTTGCTCAGAAGTGCCTCAGCAAAGCATGCAGTTTTGAGGTTGGTAATGGAAACTCAGCCTTGGGGTTTTATTGGATGCATGCGTTTTCTCATCAAATCATAGAGCATGGTAATATAGCTAGTACAGGCAAACCTGGAAGGCTTGTGGTGATCGTGGGGAATCAGGGGGATGGTCGCTGAGGTCAGTTTAGGACTGAGATGGTGATGTAAGAAGTGAGAGAAAACATTATGCTGCAGGACAAAGGCTGGTATTGCTGAGTCCTCAGTGCAAAGTGTAAACTAAGAGCAGTGGGAGGATTTCTCACAGTGGTGTTGAATGTTGTGTTTTTGTGTGAACTAGATGTTTCCCTGACTTGTGAGGATTTTCCAATTTTCTATCAAAAACAATGATGCTGTCTTGTAAAATGTTCAGCATGACACCATGACGTTCTTGCTAAATTAAATCATTCCAAAGAAAATACATTCCAAACAATGGTTTAGCATAGTTCCTATCAAAGTAAGAATAATGCCGGTTAAGATAAGCTGAACTACATTCACTGTAAGAAATATGTGATAGTTCTCACCTTGATATTTGTAAAAGCAGCGTGACTAACATTTCTGCTAGGGGGTCATTTCTTACTTAATGTAAAATATCTTGTAAATTACTTTTGAAAGTCTGAATTATTACGGGCTATTTTCTCCTTTAACCAACAGCATTCAGCCTAATGTGGCAAAGAGACAGTATGAGTGATCTGAAAAAGGATTTCAGAGAAAAACGACAGCAGCCTCATCAAGTGTATCCGCCAGCCAAGCGTTGATAGCCTTATCAGAACACTCCACAGAGAGCTCACAGCCAAACTTTTCACATCAGTGTGCTGCTTCTGTTGTTTTTGTGTTCAGTGGAAAGACAGAAAGTGTGTATGTGCCTGTGTGTGAGAGGGAGGGAGAGACAGACAGGCCGAGATAGATACTCTATAATGAGTTTCCATAAAGCACTCTCAATGTGCTATCATTGTCGTGATTTTATGAATTCATCATAAAAGAGTGAGTAAATGTCACAGCTGACGGTAATAGAGCGGGATGCTGCGTTCAAAATGAAAGCCAGAAGACTAAGAGAATGAAGAGGGGGGAAAAAGGAAATTGTAGCGGCTCCTGTGATGATTTGGCTGATAACAAAAGCCATGACTGGTGGTGTTCATGTGTGCTGTCTTCACCCGGGGACTCAGAGAGATAGAGGGGTTTCACTGGGAGAGAGCTGGCCATGTCTCTAAATAAAACACGACATTGATTTATGAGTGTGAGCCCGCTACGAGTGCAGCAGGTCTCTACAATCACTGGCACAAACACACACGCATACACACAAATTCACAGTGCAGTTAAACCACAGAGTACACTCTTGCAGTGTGCATATCAGCAATTTGACTTTACTTCTACAGACAGAGCACAGCTTTGGGCACTGCTCTTTTTCTTTCTTTTTCAGGCATTATTCATTCCCCAGCTACATTCCTCTTAAACTCCAAACTGCTCTTCGGCCTGCACCGTCACGAACTTCAAAGTGGAGAAATTATTTAATTAATGAAAACCATTCACTCTGCATTTCAGTTTGAACATGAAAGTAACTGGTCTGTTTGTGTAAAATGATTTATAATATGGAGTTTCCATCCCGCCACAGTGAAGTTCACACAGAAGTGGTGAGTAACTGCTCTGCCTGGCCAGCAGCAAATAAACAGTGAGGAAGTAATACATTCTCTCTGAAAGTGCCACAGTCACAGTTATGAGTTGTTGATGCTGTATTAATACCGCAACTGTTATCTTGCTCTGCGGCTAGTTATTATGCCTTTGGCTCATTAATGTACTGTTTTAATGACAAGGTTTTGCTGCTTTTATGTTTATTTTATGTCAGAGACAAATGAGCACAAACTATCGGCTATAGCCACAACAAAAATGCACTTATTTTGTTTTAATTGAAGTTTTGCATGAGACAGTTGCTTGCTGCTGCAAATAGTGTGAACCCCAAAAGGTCAAATGTGTAGGCTACTGTTATACTAGGAAAAATTACCAACTTAAAGTAGAACATGACAATTTTTAGGAATAGACCCAGATGCTGAAATACAATGTCAGGTGATATGTTGTTTTAATGGTTTTTCACTTTAAGGAGGATTAAAAAGTATAGATCAGCAGGGACAGAGGAGGAGGGAGTTGCTGGCTAGCTACAAGGAAAGATTGAAGGAAACAGAAACACACTGTACAGTAGGTTGCAGGGGGTGGAACCTGGAGACACAGCACATTACGGGACCTAAGTTATCAAAAGGGGAGGTTAAACAAAGTGCAGGTGATTCAAAAAGATTTTGATTGAAAACCAAGCACAGAAAGGAAACTTGATGAATTGACAAAGAAGTGAGAGGGGACTAACGCACTAACGAATGTCATATTGTTTGGACCGTAATTACGAGCAGCAGAGTGGGAAAACATTCACGTCAGCCTGCAAGTTGTAATTAGTCTGAGAAATCCGAAATTCCTGACAAATGAGAAGATCGATACCACTCTTATGTCTGTACCGTAAATATGTAGCGATGCCACCAGCAGGCGACTAGCTTCCAGGAAGTCACTGGACCTGGCTAAGAATTGTTGTAAAACCACAATTTGTCATTCTTTCTCTTCAGCATTCAGTTCAACGAACGAGTTAATGTGTTAGTGCACTTCAGAGCTGCTGGTAGGTGGATTTTCTTACCTTCCCTCAACCAGGCTAGTTGTTTTCCGTCTTTCTAACTGGCAGTGCAGTATTGTCAGTCATCAAAACATGCAAATGCCATTTTCACAAACAATTTTGAAAGCCATTCGACACAGGTGATTTTTGCTTGTGTGATTGTACTTTCTATTATTTTGCAGTCCTTTCCACCTTTGAGCCCTCTGTTCATTTCCATTTCACATGACCAACCTCACAGGTTGTGGCTCCTGAATCCAAAAGTATACAAACTGAATACTTTAATAATTTAATAATAATTTTGAATACTTCATGGAAGTTGGCACCACTTTGCATGACAGAGCAATGCTGGCAGCAGAGAGAATGGTGAGGTGGATAGGCATCATGTTCAAATGACTTATTCTGCTGTCTTCATGCTAATCTAATCATACCAGCTACAGACGTGTGAAGCAGACATGAGTGGTTTCAATCTTCTTATCTAACCCTCAGCTATAAGTATATTTTCAAAATGTCTAAACCATTCCTTTAACACCAGTACAATTGGTTTAGCTAATTTAATAGAAGATGTACATTGTCAGTTTGTATCTGGTTTCACTTGGTAATGAATTAGAAAAACTGCTGAACAAAAGTAGCAAATTTAGGCTGGCAACCATCTTGGAATAACGCTTGAACAAGTTGGAATTACAGGAGATCTTCCTGTTCTTCCCATTCTGCTGACCTTGTATGACTGCAGCGCTAGGCAAAAATAAACTGGAGCAATTGGGAGCAGCTGAGGAGTAATCAGGACAATGAGACGCAGTTGGGCAAAGTCAACCCAGGAGGAATCAGGACCTGTAATGTGACGCAGAGGACTCAGCCATGACAAAAATTACTTGTCATTGGCATGGCATTTTTACTTTGTTTGACCTTCAATCTGCTTGTAATGTGTGCCCCTGGAACAGAACTAACTTAAAGAAAAGCAACTCCTGTTAAGAAGTATTTTTAGATTAATGATGTATGATTACTGTCTGTAATTCTTTTATACCCAGCAGTACTTTCAAAAGCTCACTCTGCGATCCATTAAATTAACCAAAGACCTTTTAAATGAGGCAAATCAAAGAGTAAGTTAACAATTAATACAGCTCTGAGAATAGCATCAGCTGAGCTGACACAAAATCCCAAGCACATTAAAGAGCAGTGGTCTGCTTTAACATGAAAACTTTGTGGAAGCAAAAACAGCATGGAACCTTTAGCTCACTGTAAATAATTACAGATTTTCTGCTAATTAATGCTACGTAATGGATGGACATTTGCAAAATGTTTGATCGTGTCACATCGCCATGCAGTAGGTAAATGTAGATATAGGGTGAGTATTTGTGTACAGGAAGCTGTTTTAATCTCATTTTAACAACAGCGTGCCATGTCAGTTATTATTTAAAAGTCTTTTGATTCCAGCATTGGTTATTTAGATAATTTTTCAGGAATTGTCTGCTCACACACATGTAAACAACAGCTTGTTTCACTGCCATTGCATGTACTGTCTGTGATTTTTAGTTGTTTCATCCTTTTGATCAGGCAGAAATAATTCCGAAATGAATGTGAGTTGTCTCCTGCTCAACGTTTAAAGAAAGTGTTACAACAAAACAAAAAGAGCATCTTAGATAGACGAAGGGTAAAAAAAAAAAAACAAAGTAGCCTGAGTTGTCAGCAATTCTACAATCATGGCAGACAATATGGAAAATTAGCCAGAGCAGTAAGAAGGGACAAAGCAAGGTGGATCTATTCTTTTAATGTTCTGAAAGCTGAAACAATAATTGTACTTTCTTTTTTTTTATTTTCAGCGCCCTGATTTTTTATTTCATTCTTGCAATTTTCTTTTTTTTTCTTTTTGTAGAAGGTTGAAAACATCTATATATCTTCAGTGTAGGGCGGGCATGTTTTAATGAGTATTATCTCTTCATGCAAGGTTTATCACATTTTGTTCAAACTTAACGGCAACTACTGTAATATTTCAAAGCCACATCCAACAAAAGCTGCTATTATATCTTCTTATTTGATAGAAGAACTTTGTGGAATTCACAGCAGAAACAATGGGACAGTCAACTGAAGGGTCTGCACAGCTGCAGACAGACAAAGCGAATAGATTGGATAAAGTCACCATTGTCACCTCTGTGCCTGAGCCCGCTACTCAACTATTCAGTTTAATTAAAGCTGGAAAATGCTGTCCTTTTCTGTTTCCTGATGCTTAAAGCAACATGATCATAGAGTGCATTTAAAGAGTAATCATAATCTACACAAGACAAAATAAGTAACATCAGATACATGAAATATCAAGTTATTTATCAAGCTATTTCTCTATTATTGTAAAATCCCAATTTGAGAACAATGATTTTGAACGTGAAAAGATATGCTTTAACAGAGTAGTTAGTTTGTCTATGCATGCTTTCATTACATTGAATCAGATGTAAATATCCACAGTTCTGTAGGTATATTATATCATAATAAATCTTTCATTATAAATCTTGCAGTGGTGGTGTTTTGTTGATGCAACAATGCAGAGTCCCAGCAAGCAATTTGTTTCACCTGAGTTCAGAAGTGAAGGTAAGATATTCAAATGTGTATTGAAGCAGCAGAGACTCAGCTCATCAAATTTCCTGTTCTTATTTGTTTGTGCAATAAACACATTGCGGTAAAAGATATCAAGTAATAAGGGGGCTTATTCAAACCTAAAAATCTCAAATTCAATCAGTTGTAATCAAAAACATTTGGTAAAAGAATTGTATACATTAACATATATAGTCAAAGACAAAAACCCATGAAGAAAAAAAATCCGTCTCCTAGGTGTAAAAGGGCTAATTCAGGTTTTCCAAGGTGGGGCTGTATGAGGTACTGATCCATAGTCAGTTTTTTTACCTGCAGTAAATGGCGGTCAGCATGTCCCCACTATGGAGAAGGCAAGGCAAGTTAATTTGTATAGCACATTTCAACAAGAAAATTTAAAGTGCAGAGAGTTGTGTCCTGCTGTGGACAGGGTCAGCACAAAATGTATTTTAGCCACTTAAAAGAAAGCCACCAAAAAACATCTATATCTGTTCAAGTGTACGCTGTATTTAGAATATTTTCAGCACTTTACCTTGCCTTCAGACAGCAATGTCCTTTGGAACTACATTTTCTCAACCATAGAACTTCCATATTCCTAAGCATAAGCGCAATATAACGCTGCCGAAGTATTGCTGTCTGGGTCAGACATTCAGCAGTTTATGAAAGAGACAATGAATGACAAAAAATTACATGAGTTACTATCAGTCGACAGTGAAATTCCGTACACTGTGGAGACAACCAGACCAAAGACTTTTAAACCAAGTAGGCGACAGATATTGCCATCTTTATGTTCTGATACAATAGCTGTGACAGTAATTTCTTTCTGCCTTTTTTCAACCATTATAAAACCATTTGTTTTCTTGCTGGTTGGTCTTTCCCTACTGTCTGTGTTACCTGCAAATGGGAATGAGGAGACAAGCAGGAATAAGTAATAAAATAGAAGGTGTTTATCAATAAATGTTTTTGGCTCCAATTGTTTCACAGATTTTCTTTTGCTCCTGTTATTTGGGACATGGAGGCATACAAAATAATCAGTGCCAACACTGACTGTCTCTCACTTTACTTCATGATTTTTTTGCCACTGCTGCTAAGATACATTTTTGTCTCCTTATCGACTTGTTATTTATTTATATCATCTCTATATGACAATGTTAAAAAAAAAGTCACCTTTTTGCTAAATGTGCTAAAAACAACAGCAGGCTACCAACTAACAAAGAAACATTTTGCAAAGACATTCCCTTTCCATTCCCTTTCTTTTTGGGTTAATCTATTCTTTGGCAAACAGAGCTTTATGTAGTCAAAACACACAGTGAGTGTGAAAAGTGAGAATGTCACTGGCATTCTGTTTTTCCTTCCATGTCATGGAGTTTTCCTATGCATATTTATACTGTGGAAGCTTGTGAAAGATGTGCTTATATGAATACATAAGAGAGAAACAGAAGGGTGTACATTGTCAAAATGTGTGCTGCAGCAATTGTGATATTTAAAGTTTCATGAGGAGGGCTAGTGTTTAAATCATATTGCTTGAATATTGGATCAGACAAGCAAAAGAAACAACCACTATGGGAAAAACTGAACAATCGTAATGTGTCAAAATCAACAAGCTCATCCAATAAATGTAATCACTTGGTTAGGGCTCTTATGGGGCACCATAATATAGCACTTAGAGACTGTTTCAGCAGGCTCAGTGCATCTCAGAATCAGACTACCGCTGAATCAGTCATTTGAACATGATGCCCATCCACAGCTCTCTGCTGTCAACATTGCTCTGTCATGCAAAGTGGTGCCAACCTCCATGAAGTATTCAAAATCTGTTTGTATGCTGTCAGATTCAGGAGCCACAACCTGTGAGGTTCAGTCACGTAAAGACTTTTTAATAGAAATAAACAGAGAGCTTAAAGGTGGAAATAGCTGCAAAATAATACAGTGCAATAAAACATGCATAAATCACCTGTGCCCTTTAGCTAACAAAATTTAATTTGTGAAAGTGCATTTGCATGTTTTGGTAACTGGCAATGCTGCGCCGCCAGTTAGATGAGGAGTTGAATATTCTTTCTCAAACAAGGCCTGAGCTGAGTGGGCACATTTAAAATATATATTATGTATATAGCAGATTATATAGCAGTTTTATTATGTACCTATATGCCACCAGCACCACCTCTCACACCACCTCCTCTTTGCTCGTCTCCTTGTCGCCAGTGCACCTACTCCTATATGAACAGAGCTCTGAGGGTTCACTGAAGATCACATCTGAAAGAGAAGCCACTGGTGCATACGCTATCGGGTTGCTCCATGTGTGTGGAGATGTGGCATTTGAAAAAAGATCTTGCATGTTAAAAAAAGATGAGGTGGAGGGGAAGGGGGGCAGTCGAGCGACAAAAGTACGCCAGTGTACCGTGCGCCAACAAAGTGCCTTGCGCTTTCCTGCTGCCTGGTGTGGGGAGGGAGATGAGACCTGTCAGAGAGTGAGGGGGCTGGCTGAATGACTTCACATCACCCTTTCAGCTCCAGCAACTTCCCATTTATATTGTAATGCAAATCCATGGCCTGTCCCAGATGGTGCTTTTCCAGCATCGTGGGTGCATAGAAATATGATTATTTATCCCAAGCACTTCTAAAGTATTTAATGCACCCTCCTCCGTCTGCTTCTATTCCCCCCCTTCCAGTGGCAGGGGTTTAAAGACTGTGCAGTCTGATGTGTCTCTCGTTAATGGTAAAGGAGAAAAACAATAGATGATAAATTTGGGGAGAATTTGATAAGGGAGTACCTAAGATTACAGGAAAGCAGGACAGAAACAAACCATGAGCAATAACAGAGGAATTAACAGTAATTCTCATGTCTCAAAAGTGCTTTTAATCACCTCTGCTTAACAAAAGAAAGTCCACAAGCCCATCTCTGCCCGTGTGTGACAGAGAAAGAGCCTTTTTGTTTGCTGCCTACATCAAACAGCTCGAAACATGTTCAAGATTTTATACAATGCCAGTACATAAAACATCCACACCAAGGTGTGTTATAGATTTCACTCAATTAAAACTGAATGAAGAGTTGTACAAACAGTAGTAGATATTAAAATGTGTTATTTGCTGCTGTTAGATAATGTAACTTCAAGGCAAATAATATTACACCTAGCTGAGAGTTGTGAATATGCTGGCAATTTTTTTCATCTCACCTAAAATCATTTATGTCCATTTTTAGACTGCTTTTTTAATGTTACAGCACTTTGTAGCCATTCTTGATGGGATCAAGGTTATGCACAATAGCATACACAGCATTGCTGGAGGTTTCTGTGTGTGTGAAACATGCACATCCTGGGGGACTGTTTGTGCTGTAATCAGTTGAGTACTATAAGCCGCTCTCTCATTTTGTCAGCATTTCTATACTTTCATCATAACACCTTCACCGATCTGCCACCCGCCTCAGAAGCATTTAAGGTAGCACTTAACACTTCCTACACAGACTAATTAAATCACAATTTAAATCACATCAACTTCTCCAAACCCTGTCACCTCATTATCTTATATATTCTTCTGACACATATTTGTATCTCCAACTTCAGTTGCCTTGACTCAAAGTTTTAGTGGGGCAGAGAAGAGAACCACTGTGTTATGAGGATTACTTGAAGATGACGGCTAGGAGTAAAACAGGGTGTCTGTAGCCACAATTTTTCATTAATTCAGATTCAAATTTGACAAGCACCCTTGGCCATTTGCATGCACTTTGAAGACAGTCCATAACATCTCCAAAGTTTTCCATCCTCTGAACATAAGCTGCAGTCACACTGAAATTTGCCTGGCGAAATTTACTTGGCATGGTGTGACCAAAAGTGTGAGTATGGGGGCTGGGGTGCAGGCAATAGCGTGAGCAGGGTTGTAAACATAAACTGCGGGAGCTAGAATGGCTAGTGTGCTAACAACAGCAGTCAAAAACAAAGTTGCTAATTAACACTTGACTGTCATTAACCTCTTTCACCGTGCTTGCACTCACTCAGAATCCCTTCTTCTCTTCTGCTTGTATTATTTCGTCCTGCAGTTCTACAACAAGAATGTGGAAAAATCCTAAATGAGATGTCAAACACATTCTTTCTCAAAATGGCTGGACATTCGCTATTTTGAGTGTACTGCATGAAGTGAAGGAGTTGGGCCAATTTGGAACCAGAAGCAAATGCGTCTTGCCATGTTTCATGAATGGAAAGTGAAGTTCGGTCTGACTGCGCCATATTGCTACAAAAATGCAGTTTTTTTCCGCATTATCTGTGCATTTCCAGATAATGTATTTATATTCGTTTATACCCCTAGTTAATCCATATCACAAAAAACATATTTTCCCACTCTTAGTGGTGTCTAGTCATGCAGATCGTTTAAGCATTGTGGACTGAGGTGTAAAGAATGTTTGCTGGTGAAACATCTCCTTTGACCCCAATATGATGGAGGTGAACAGAATTTTGTTTTTGCTGCTCAAAGCATTTAAAAAAAAAATCAATTTGAAAAACTCAACAACTTCATCCACAAACCTGTCAACAGTTTTACTTGCGGCTATTTCCTCAGCAGAAAGCATCCCAAATGAAAATTGTTACCAGCTAGTTCTATAATACACTTTACTGGTTCCCAAAACATTCTAAATAAAGCATTATATTTAAGTGATTAAAGCTTTTTTAACGACTTCAACTGTTGCCACGTCAATGACAACCCTTAACAGTTATTCACCAAATAATGTACAATACAGTGCAGCCAACATGTTGACACCACAGATATTTTAATGGGTTCACTACATCTACATGCAGCTGGCTTATTTCAATAATATATATGCCTTTATTTTTCTCTAGATTTCCAAACAGAGCAAATTAAAGGCAATCTTACTTTGAGCGAATGTAAATGGCTTAATGGAGCTATCTCCTGTAATTGCCCCACTCAGTCAAGCATTCATTAAGTGTTAGAGAGGTTGGTTGCTTGGTATGTTTTACACGGTATGTTTTAGCATAACAGATTTCACTGTCAGATGTCACTGTTTTATCTTATCTTTCTGTGAACCATACAACTTTCAGACTGTATATACATACATCCTCTTTTAATGGCACATTGCAAGTTTAGAAGACAGTATACTGTACCCAACACTCATTTTCACCACTGATCTCACCAGTTTTTTAATTTCCTCCCGGATTTGCATCTTAGCTCGGACAGTGAATAGTAGGTGTTCATCGTTTCACTGAACCTTGGTGGAACTGCAATCATAGAGCAATCCGATTAGGGTTCAGTTCTACAATATATCCCTGTGTGCCCAAAGAGAGAGGTAAATGAAGGCAAACTGACAGTCATGATGACTTCAACTCGTCAGAATGTGTGGTGACCCATTTCATCACTTCTAAAAGCACAGGCAATCAAATCCATTTCAGCCCCTTTTCACATACCTGACCACAATACAAATTGCAGAATAAAACACTGGACCGCTTCAGCTGAAATCACAAGCTCTTTTGCCGATGAGGTCTTTTTTTTTACTTTCTAAAACAATTGCTTGTTTCTCCACAAGAGGCACGATGACAACACACATCTTTATTCAATGATCCAGCCATCAGGTGATTATTGTGTTCTTCATGTCTGGCCTGTTGTCATTCCACATCACTCTCCAAACATTTTACCTGCCCACACAAAGAGCAGTAGTTGGCCATAAGCCTGGATGGTCTCCATAGTTTCATGTTGTTCACCATCTGTGCTCAAGACTGAACCTCGCTACACCCATTATAGTGAACGGCTAATGAAAGAGATGAGCCCGTGAGGTGACTGGGAGGTTAATGCAGCGGCTACTCTATAATGCACATTCAGACTGGAAGACAGACATAGGAGTGAAGTTTGTAAAAAGGACAACGGTAGTGAAGTGTGTTTGGGAGGTAGCAATTGACCATTTGCTAAGCACCACCCCACTTAGTTACTGTTGCCATGCGCATTAAGCTTTCTGTTCTGGCTCTGCACATATGCAGTTCACAGTGATATCAGTGACGACTGCGTCCTAACAGTATTGGCAAAAAGAGAAAAGGCAATGTGTCTTTGTGCAATTGTACAATGAACGGAAAGTAAGACAATAAAAAGAAATATGGAGCAGCAGATGGCTGGAAGATGCAGACAACATGGTCTGTTTGATCTGCAGGTAGTTCCGTTTTATATCACAGCACAGTCTGAGTCATAGTTTTAGCACAACATATAAAATACTACAATTAAAACAAGCTCACTACAGTTAAATAATAATGGATCTTTGTTGGGAATCGATGTGGGAAATCAGACCATGGAACTGCTCAAACAGCAAGACAGATCGTTGAGGCAATTAATGAGGCATGGTGACTTCCCCCAAACTGCAAATCAAATGGCAATTTAGGGTTTATATATGCAGATGATAGTAACATACATGGCATAGGGCTAAAACATTAAGGCTGAAGCTACATGTCCTCTGCAAAAAGTCAGCATCCTTACCAATGGATGATCCAAAGTGGACATGGAAATAAAGGAGTATTGTCTGTGTATCTTTTGGGCAGAGCCCTATATAGTACAGTATTATAAATAAACTGAAATGTTATTCATTCTAACATACCCCTGATGAACCCGGATGGTTTGAAACCGTAATGTACAACAATATACTTGGACAAGCAACACAGGCAGAAGATTTAATGTTGGTATTTTCAAACAGTATTGCTTTTACACCAGAAAAGGATTTGAGGGTGAGGAATAACAGAGGTGTTTGGCAAAACGTAATGCTATCTAAGCCAAGTTTGGCTGGAGTTGCTGGAGTTTAAAATTCCACAAACCACATAAAGAGTAGGACAGAGACGCGATTGTTACTCTAAACACTGATGCAGTGAATGTTCAAGTCCTGACCAAATATTTTTCTAATGTAACCTGTTACTCCACTCCACGCCACTTGTCTTTAGAAATAACATTAGGTACAGTACTGGAAAGTAGTAAGTTAGTTAGCCTGGCGTGTTAATGTTAGCAGATGCACACTTTTTAATCCATTCTTTACACTTTAGCGCTTGTGTTTTTGGTTTTGGAAAGTTCATAAAAAAGACACCATCCTCCAAACCAGCCTGATCACCAAATGGTTTATGAATAACACACCAATGTCCTTCGCTGGTTATTTCACGCCATTCAGTCTCTACTGACTTCTATTGTGCAGAGATGGCGTGTCATTTTACGTGCAAATGTCACAGAAATAAATGTCAGATGACGTAGAATAAAGAGTGGTCTGCGTGGTCAAAATATTAGTCAGAAGTTAAATCCAACCATTACACAAGGAAATTGCTAGAATTACTGTAGGAGAGCAGTGTCAACAGAGTGAGAGGCAGCCTAATGTTGGAGACTAACAACTAAATAAACATACCAAGGACACATAATAATCCCCAAACACAACAAAATAAACCTTAATGCATAGCAGGTGGACACCTGCAGCTTTTGATCACACTTGTCTCTTTATTTTGTGAGGGCTGAGGACCCAAAGTCCAGGCAAGTTGAGATCATGGTGTGTCCGCTCAACAACAGGAAGTGCAGCATCGCCATCTATAGGCCACAGCTGCAACGACAGTCTCCGGAGCCGTGACAACAGCTGCCTTTTACACAGTGCCTGCTCACACTGTAGACACACATTATGCCTACAAACACCACTTTCAGAATCAATTACTCACACACCACAGGTCACAGAACAGTTCATTACTGTTCAATTACCAGTGAATGTTCAATAGCGAGCCCATTACAGGGGAAAAGTTTCAACCTCACTGCCAAGACAACAGGAGAACGAGTATGACATTTTAATGATACTATTAAAGATGAGCAAGAGAAGAGTACAAACAAATAAATTTAGGCAGATTATGATGAGCTGTGTGAAATAAAATGGAAAGGAATAAAAGTGTGAGCGAGCAAGTTTTGACATCAGTGTAACTAACGGTGAAGCTGGCTTTTAACAGTATTGATCAACTGTATCCCATTAATCTGACTTTATCTCACAGATCCATAATAACATTATGATCGCTACTAATGCCATTTTACCAACACAATATTTTAAAACTACAGATTAAATGGAGAAAATGCATGTTTTTCTGCATTGATTCATACAGGTAGTTCTGCATTACCTTCAACTGTGATTCACTTGAGAGACATTCTGCAGCAGTTAAAGTTTCTGCTGTAGCTAATTAGGTCACACTTAACACACCTTTTCGCATCGCTCTCCCTGGCAATTTTTCTAGCAGAACACACTTCTGGTAAGCACATAGTTTACTCCTCCACTTCTTCCAGATATGGATTGATTGTTTCTTTTCTCCACTTTCGGAGAAAAATCCTCAAATTCTCCAGATTCCAGTCTGCCTCCCAGGTGGAAATCCATAGCTCTTTTTTTTTTACTTTCATCAGATGAAATTTGACAAGCTGGCAAGAACATGAAAGAAAGGACTGACAAGTGACAAAAACACTCCCGAACTGAACAATCACCAATGTACACATCCATGCAAATGTCCCACAACATTTTGAGCTCTTGCAGTGTTTTTACAGAAACACAGAACAGTCCATCACAAATTCAATACATTTTTATTCAGCCTCAACAAAGATTTGTACTTGATGTAATGGCAGCATTTTGTATTTTTCTTTTCCTTTTTTTGGCAGTCAACATATAGACACATTTTTTTAAAAGACAAATCTAAATCAATCTAAATATTTCTCGAAATGGTGTATTTTTTAATAGACAAAATACAATAGAATCTGGCTATGAAAGGTTATACAGGTAAAAAATAAAGTTGTAGCCTACTACAACAAGAAAGAAATATTAAAGAAATGTAATCCTACTGTAGTAAAAGGACAGAAGTATGAAAAACAAAATGTATAAAAGAGAAGAGAAAGAATTTTACCTCTTTGTGCATCAAATGGCCATTTGAATGGAACCAGACATTTAAAGGGGATATCACCCATTGGTGAAACTGTTCAAAACTAATGAATTTGTGAAACACATGTCAAAGGGCTCCAACTAGACTTTCCCAAGTTTCAGTGGTGGCATAATGAATACACAAATGCCTCATATATACATCACAAGGCACCATTTTTGCACTGGCCTGGTGATTGAGATAATGAATTATCTGTCTGAATTTGGCGATGTGTCTTTCCAGAAGCGATGTGCCGGTTAATCTGGATATTCTGCAGACATCCCAGTGGACAGGTTTCCCTTCAGCCATTTTGTTCAATAGAAAATAATCCCAGTGAAAACTGTTGACATTGAGGCATGGCTGGTTCCTAAAGGTAACTGGCAAAATGTGTTTTATGATTTAGGTTTCCTTTAACATTAAGGGTGAGGAGGGGCAAAGCAGCACACATGTATAATAATAACAAGTAGATGAATTATCTAGATAATGTGCCACTGTGTGCATAATGAGAAAGCTTGCTGTATGAAAGGTGTTAAGATTTAATGAGCCATACAGCTGTACAGGATGACATGTTCCTTCTTAACAATGCACCAAATGTGTATCAGCTGATGGCTGTAAATAGTCCCTAATGAATTCATCATTAAATCCTGTTGGTAACAGGAAGGTAACATTTAATGAAAACCATAGCACCCAGCTGTTTTAGGTAACTACTCAGCCATATTTAACAATAGAACTTTATATTTGTATCTGCAATCCGCCCCTGAATCAACACTGACTAATCATAAGTGGCTAACTGTTTCTATCTTCTTCGTATCTCTTGTTGCTGCGCAGTGTACAGCTCTCAAAGTCCGGAAAATCCAAGTTTTGATGGAGCTGAATTATTACTTCTACATTAATGTGAACGCTGTATTCTTCTGACAGTTGCCATTAGCTGCTATTGTTGCAGTGAGGAGAAGGATGACAGATCAAGCTCATGATAACACTATTATCAGAGCGATTAAAGCAGTCATTATGTGGAAGTGATAATGGCTTTTATTTGTCATAGCAGATATAATTCAAACAGGTTTATTTGTTAGAAGCTTTTTTTGCGTGAAATAAAATAATGCGTATAAAAACTCATGATATTTTAGAGAACTATAAAAAAAAAAACATGTAAACAAGCAACATGAATATGTTATGAGGCTGAGAGCCATAAATCAAGCAGACACAATGAAAGTGTCAAAATGTTGAATTATTTCAGAGAACACTGTATGTTTGATCACGGCTTTGAATCTTCCATGAAAGCGCATTTCCTACTTCAACTGCTCCCTGCTGAGTGTGGTCTCACAGTGAAAAATAAGAGAGAAAGAGCGACAAGAGAAAGTTGGCTGGCAAGTACTGGCTCCCCTGGAGTCTTTTCCACCACACGGCCAAGATGGCCATATTGTGTCTCTAAACAAATCGAATGGTTGGCACTGTGACAAGCCAGCCTCTGTGGTGTTCAGATTCACCGAGTCAGCACGACTGTGCTCCTTCATTCCCAGGTCACCGCATGCAGCAGCCAGCAGGGAGCCTCAGTCCTGTTTACTCAACTGCTGGATGGCGAATGCGTCATTAGTCTTTTGGCTGCGAGAAAAATAAAACAAGATGCATTGATTACTTTGTGCTGTTTTTAAACTAAATGCAGTCCATCTTCAGTTCTTTCCAATTCATTAAGTTATATTGTGACAAAAGATTCCTACTGGGTTGAGGCTAAGCCTTCTTTATATAATTTAAAGAATGGACATTTATCCACTTGCTTCAGGGTTTCACTAAACAGATCTCTCACTGTAGCTTTGCAGCACACACACAGAGTAATACCTTGGTTTTGTATGGGTACCATATCATGACTTGCACTGACAAAACGACAGAACTGCCCTCCAGAACAACATATAGAAGTGGGGGGGGTTTGACTCCCCTATCGGCAGGACAGCATCATTTGTCTGTGCTTTCCAAAACAGTTAAAAATAAATCAGTTTTATGATGTGACAATGCCATGGTTAAAGTTTGGTTAGGGTCAAGTGAAGATCATGGTTTGGGTACTTAATTAAGGTTAGGGAAACCTCACTGGGGCCTTTATCATCATGGTTACAATAATAACCATGTGGTTAAGGTCAGGGAAAGACAGTGGTCATGGTTAAAACAAACCAAGATTGACTATCCGAAAGAAATGAGAGTCGAACAGCGGTCTCCCATGGCAAAGTCAGATGTTTTGTTGACCCAACCTCCTCCCTCTGCCGGCTTTGTGGCTCTAAAATATTGTCACCCAACTTCCTTCCTTGTAATTATACCTTTGGTAAACAAATGTTGTTTGGGCAGCATTTTTGTTGAAATGACTGGTGCTGTTGTTTTTTTTTGGGAAATAATAATAAATACTAGATTTGTGAAATTTGTGATTTTCATTTGTTGTTAAAACTGTCTCAGTGAGGTGTTAATTCAACTGTGTCTTAATTTTTGAGGCCGTAGATTGTGGTGTGGATTACGTTCTACATTCACTAAGAACATAAAGGGAACATTTACATTAGGTATTTATCAAATGCTTGTGTTATGTGGTCACTCAGAGTATACATACTATAGTGAATACATATAATTCACTCAGAAGGACACCATATAACGAATCTCAAACTGTCACACACATAAACTATATATATTCCAACATAAAGCTGTAATCTCTAAAGAGTCCAGAAACCCAGTGAAACAGAAATGGCGGCTCCCTCTGGGGCGATGAATGTCTATTTTTTACGGCAGCACTGTAAAAGAAACGTCTTTGTGTCACACACTTACACAAACCGCATGTACACACCACATACATACCTACACACAAACACACAGACAAAGGCTGCCAGCCTCGGATGCACACATCCATTACTGACTTCCCAACAATAGCCTTTTACAGGCAAATAAAGGGTATTAGTGTAAGAGCTGTAAAGCCTGTCACACCTCCAGTTACATGTGCCAGACAGTCAAACTCAGAGGAAGAAGAAATGTTTTCACCAGGAGATAAAAGAATCAATGAAGGAAAGAGAAAGTGAAAAGGGAGTGAGATTAGCCACATATCTGCTGTGTACTTACTGGGATGCAAAAAGGCTAATTGCTCAGAGACAAATATGAGGCACTGGGATGGGGAGAATCAGCAGCTGTGATCGATTGTTGGAAATTTTGGTGATGTATATATATATATATATGTGTGTGTGTGTGTGTGTATAGGGGGGACATAGTGACAAATTTATATTTATCCGTCTGCAGTTCCTCAGCCTAACGAACATTTTAAGATTATTTTCTCTCACTCTTTTGGTTCACTCTAACTGCTATCATCTCCGTTTGTTTTCAACCGCTGCAGCTGAAAAAAAAAGCAGTATAAACCAACTGTACATTACCTGCCCAGCAACAAACAGCAGACAGACAAAGTAAGCGAAAAGCTAGTGAACATAGTGGAGCATTCAGCAGATTAAGAGTTTGAGATGTCCCTCAGGAGCTATTATGGGAGTACACAGTCCCTCATTCAGCAATTGGAACAGCAACAGCAACAACTTGATGACGGTCGGACCCGTTAGCGGGCGGGACTTCACATCTCCGAAAATGTTGTAGCAAAATTTCAAATCAGTTTAAACAACTATATTCCTACATGAAAAAACTCTTAAAACTGCATTCCGTGACACAATAATAGCAGTATTATTACTTACAGTTAAGTTTTAAGTTTTCGCCTCCGATTTCTGCTTTTTGGCGTGAAATGCATTCTGGGATACTTGGCCATCCAAAGTCCACACAAAGTTGACCAAAGTTTTTACTTTTTCTTATATTTCTTACTTCTAATAAACCACTTGACTACTGCTACTAAAATTACTTGTTCTTCTTCATCTTCTTTTTTGTACCTATTCAATGTAGTGACGAAACTCACTCTGTAGAGCAGTTTGTCCTACTAGTAGAAACATAGCGGCGCAACATAACGACATCTATGTAAGGGGACTGGTGTAAGGGTTGTGGAATAAGAAGTATTATATTTCCCTCTGAAATGTGGTAGAGTGGTAGCATAAAGTAGCATAAAATGGAAACACTCAAGTAAAGTACAGGCATTGCAGTACTTTACTAAGTGTAGGCAACAAATACTCACTATTGCTGCCTCTGTTAGATACCAGTTGCACAAATGTAACAGCGATTATATAGATGATCAAATCAGTTAAATTGATTATATGTCAATGGGAAGCAGAAAATGTGAGCTGTCAGTGTCATCTGTTAACCACCGAGCAGCAGAGAAAGAAGCATCATTTAAACTGCCACAATGAGCAATGAGTATTGGCTATAAAAGATTCCACTTGTCAACCTCGGCCACCTAATTCCATTCCACATACTGATCAGTTGTATCAACGGCAGCTCGTCCTCATTTAAAACCATTTATGACTTTCCTGCAGAGAATTCAGCAGAATGGATATGATCATTTTGTCCTTTGTGTGTGTGTTTGTCAGCGTTGATGTCCAATTTATTTGCTCACATATCAGTTTAAAGTAAGTGTTCAATTATTGTGTTTTTTAAGCTGCACTGCAGCGTGCTCAGTCAACATTTGTACTAAAATAAATGATGAAAGAATTACCATATAAAAATCTCATATTGATATTGGCCTCTTCTTTGGTATCTGTTCAGAAAGATCCTAATTGTTATTCATCATCACTTACCTCCATCTCATACTCAGATCAGTTGTGGCAGTAGTAAAGAGGATGGGGAGGTGGGGAGTGGGGGGATAATGAAGGCAAACAAGCTACAGCTGGCAAAACATAGGAGGCACATTGTGCAAGCCTTCTTGTGTGTCATTGCCTCCCAGCGGCGACCACGAATGCTGCATGACTCACGCATCTTCCTTCAACCGTCAGCTCATTGTTCGTTGTTGGGACTCAGTGTACTTCCAGGATTTGCAAGATGATTCAAGAGGAAGAACAGAATAATTTTCATTTCCAGTGGAAAAAGCAGAGCAAAGCCTGTATTCATCAAACTTCTAACAATTCCATGTAAGAACGCTCTAAAGAGACAGTTTAGGATAAGTCACATCACATCCCCTCTCTTGTTTTTCATGGCTACAGACCTGGTTCATGACAGTGAAGAATAAGACAAGAAGTGAAGAATAAGACACATTCATCAAGCAACTCCTACTTATGGCAAAGTGTAGAAGGAAACTTAAAGGGCAACTTTCAAGTGAACACGTGATTAATAACCAATCAGGAACAAGGATTTACAATACATCTGCTAAATTGTAATTCTTTTAAAACAATTCTACTCAGTGTATGGTACTTTCAGGAGTTGGTGGCGACCATGGTCCCTGTACGTTCTGATAGTTTGTTTTTTCGTTTGAACGATGAAATGAACAAACGAGAAAACCACCTCTTTTTTGTTTGTCGTTTCAAACCAAAAACAAAGAAACAGGGGGAAAAACAGCCAATTTTTGGTTTCTGAATCCAAAAAAAAACACGATAAACAACTAAACCTCCGTTTGAAGATAGACGTTAAGAAAATAAAGACAGGTGGGCCAGGTGACCCGGAAGTAATGGTAAACGTATTAAAATAAAAGCCAAGCTTGTAGAACAGTCAGATCTGTAACATTATGCAGCACTAACTAATGTTAGACCAGGGTGACGTTAGATGAAAATAAATAAACCTGGACCGAGAGAAATATGTTAGTAACAGTAGTTGATTATGCATTATAATATTGCGCATTTATTCCAACAGCAACAGTCACCTTTTATTAAGCGCATTGTTTGGTGCAGTACAGTTCGTAGGTTAATGTAGGTAAACCCAAGAAATTATTCTGTGTGCAGAGTTGTTACTGTCAGTGCTATATTCCATCCATCTATCGTCAACCACTGCATCCTGCGTACAGGGTCGCGGGGGGGCTGGAGCCAATCCCAGCTGACATCGGGCGCAAGGCAGGGTACACCCTGGACAGGTTGCCAGTCCATCACAGGGCCACACATAGACGAACCATGGTCCGTGGGGAACAACCACTCACGCTCACAACTAAGGACAATTTGGGGTCACCAATCAACCTAGTCCACATGTCTTTGGATGGTGGGAGGAAGCTGGAGCACCCAGAGAGAACCCACGCAGACACGGGGAGAACATCCAAACTCCACACAGAAAGGCCGGGGAAACCAAGGTTTGAACCCACAACCCCTCTTTCATTTGGTCTTATTTGCAGCCTAGTTTGTAGAATAAGGAGGGAACAGGGAACCTCAGGGCAGGGCAGAGAGGGAACCTGGGACCTGAGGTGGGCTTTCCAGGGGCAGGGCAGAGAGGGAACCGGGGAGGTCAGGAGGTTGAGAGCCTGAGCTAAGGTCCACAGGGGGCCGGTGAGGACCGGAGGCCCCAGCGGAGAAGACGTAACCTCTCTGGAGGTCAGGCTAAGGGGAGACTGGGATGGGAGCGAGACCTCTTCAGAGGCCAGGGAGTAGGGCAGGAACAAGGAGGTGGCGCACGCTGGGCTGTGGGCTGGGCGACGGCCTTGGTGCGAGGAGCAGGGATTGGCCAGACCACTGGCGGAGTTGAAGCTGGTCGATCCGCCAACAGGGCAAGGGGGGCAGAAGTCGGCCGGACCACCGACGGGGTTGATGTCGGTCGTTCCCTGACAAGGCACAAGGAGCAGGGGTTGGCCGGACCACCGGCAGGGTTGAAGCCGGTCGATCCACCAGGGCTCGAGGAGCAGGAGTCAGCCACGGCTTCTGAGAGACTTTTACCTTGCCAAAAGTCAGAAGAGCCCTCTTGTAGCCCACATGACTCAACTCCCTCCACTTCTCTTCCAACTCTAACCAGAGTTGGTTAGCTGCCTCCTGGAAGGTGGTTGCTGGGTCCATTTGTGGCTTGATCGTTCTGTTAGGGAGCAGGACAGAACGGACCCAAACGCAACACTCAGTTGAAAGGTGGTTTATTTAGGGGAAACAGAGGGGCTGGGGAAGAGGAGATGGAGGTGAGGGAGCCGTGGGAGGCAGGGGACCGGGGAAGGGAATGGTGTGGTGGCAGGTGGACTGGCGAGGAGCAAAGGGAGCCGGGGGAGCGCCGTGGAGGTAGCCCAAGAGGAGAGGACTGGTAGGCAAGCCCAGCTGACAGGACGGAGGACGAAGGTGAGTGAACCTGGGAAGGGAAACAGACAGACAGGGTTAGACACGGGGGAAAAACCAAGAGCTGATTTCAGGAGCTTGAGTGAACTTGTGGCACCAGATTAGGAGCAACGATGATCAAGCAGGGGTTGACTGGTAGAAGTACTGTCGGAGATGAGGCTGATTGCAGGCAGGTGTGGCAGGCAGAGGAGGTGGCTGACGAAATGCAGGTGCGGGTCGTTGGCTGGGCTCAGGAGCGGAGGGACAGAGAGAGGGAGAGCACACACAGGAAGGGAGACACAGGGAGGCAGGCAGAGTACAGGAAAACAGAATCACAACCAAAAAGAGATATAAACAGGACACTCACCGTCAGCCGGGCTGCCACCACAACACTAGTTATCATCTTCATCATTCACCCTCATCCCAGAGCTAAACCTGCATGCCCATGTAATCATACTGTTACTAAAGTATTTCTCTCGGTCCAGGTTTATTTATTTATTTACTATATCACCCTGGTGTAACGTTAGTGTTGCATAATGTTACAGATCTGAATGTTCTACGAGTTTGGCTTTTATTATGTTTACCATTACTTCCGGCTCACCTGGCCCACCTGGCTTAATTTTCTTAAATTCTATCTTCAAACGGAGAAATGAAATTAGGAATTTCAAAAAAATATTTGAATTTGGCTTAGTCATTTTTTGTTTTTGGATTCAGAAACCAAAAACAGATAAAGGCTCTTTTATCCCCGTTTCTTCGTTGTGGAGGTTTTCACGTTTGTTCGTTTTGTGGTTCAAACTAAAAAACAAACTATCAGAACTTACACAGACCGACCTTAAAGGAGAGTGAATTTTGTATTTGTTTTTTATATATATATATATATATATATATATATATATATAACAAGAAGTATTGTAGTGGGTCACAGTGGATTTATAATAATAATAATATAATAATAATTATAATATTATATATAAGAGATCATTTTAACTACTTAATACAGTATACTATCTATAACAATGCAGCATATCTTCCAAGCTATTCTTATGTTTTGTATCACATTTACATTGAATAGGACATAAATAGCGTAAGTAGAAGGAAACCTGAAGGGCAACTTTCAAGTGATCTGATCAGAAACAATGATTTGTTTTTTTAAAACAGTCAGTTCAGATTGGCGGACTCACCTCCTCCACTCTAGTGTTCAACACTGGAGCTCCCCAGAGCTGTGTGCTCAGCCCCCTTCTGTTCACGCTGTACACCTACAGCTGCATCCCTCGACATGAAGAGAACTCTGTTGTGAAGTTTGCGGATGACACCACCATCATCGGCCGGATTTCAAACAACAATGAGACTTCATATCGGGAAGAAATTCATAATCTTGCAGAGTGGTGCTCAGAGAACAACCTGCTGCTCAACGTCAGCAAAACCAAGGAGCTGATCATTGATTTTAGGAAGAAGGAGATAAAGACACACACTCGTGTCTGCATCAGTGGTGCTGAGGTGGAGCAGGTGAATAGTTTCAAGTTCCTGGGAAACAGCATCACCGAGAACCTGACATGGTCATCTCACATCTTTCAGCTGGTGAAGAAAGCTCAAAAACGCCTGTATTTCTTGAGGAAGCTTAAGGAGGCCAAATTCCCATGCCAAGTCAGCTTTTACAGAGGAGCAATAGAAAGCATCACAAACTGGCATGGGATTAACACTGCTCAGAAGATCATTGGTACCCATCTCCTGAGCATCAGTGATATCGGTGAGGTGAGGTGCCTACGCAGAGCCCAAAGGATACTAAAGGACAGTACCCACCCCAGCCTCAGCCTTTTCACCCTGCTGCCTTTTGGGAAGAGATATAGAAGTTTCTGCTGCCGCACCACCAGACTGCTGAGAAGTTGCCCCCCAAGCAGACTCTTAATCTCTGATTCATCCTCAGCACTGCTCCAGTGATGATACTTTATTTCTGTTAACATTTTTCATAATTGATTCCTTATTAATGTATATTGTCTGCTATGTAGCAGAAGGGAGTTACAAAACTCAATTTCACTATACAACTTGTTGTATTGTGACAATAAAACTATCTACCTGACTACCTACAATTCTACTCAGTGGTGTATTATTCTTTTTTTTCTCTTTTTAATCTATCTATTCAGGTATGTTTCACAGAGAGCCCAGCTCTCTTTTGCAGGAACGCCACACATTATACACATTGTAGTGCTCCGTATTTGTATAGCGCCTTTCTAGTCTTTTCGACCACTCAAAGCCCTTTTACACTACATCTGCATTCACCATTCACACACGGTCATACACCGGTGGAACAGCCACCAGGGGCAATTCGGGTTTCAGTATCTTGCCCAAGGACACTTTGACACGCAGCCTGGAGGAGCAGGGGATTGAAACGCTGACCTTCCGATTAACGGGCAACCCGCTCTACCTCCTGAGCCACAGCCGCCCCCTAGTGCCTTACTTTTATGCACAAAAACCCCTCATAAAACCAAAAATTGTTTGAGCAGATATTAAAATGGCTGCATAAGATGATGGGATTATTCTGTCACCAAGGGGAATTGTCTTGGGTTTACACTAATGTGCTAGGAAAGAAAGATCACCTCGTTGTGTTTCAGTCCACTTCAACCAGGATGGATTCTACCTTTTGGATACAATTGAAATGATATGCAGTACAAAAATTTCAATAAGCTGCATGATTATACTCTGATTCAATTGAAATTCACTCAAACCTCTTATCCAAGGATATCCAAATGAGACTAACATGTGAAGTGGCCATCCATAGCACACAATGCCATGTAATGTGTAGCTGTTTTAGCCTCCGTGTTAAAAAGGTTTGGGCATTTCTGCTGTAATCCATCAATGTAAACTAATTGTGTCCTGGTTTTGTGCCAGTACCTTCTTTGTACCACTCAGGCAGTTTGTTTCATAACCAGTTCCCAGAAAATTAATATTTGAATTGATGTATTCAGTATGAACAATGTAGCCTAATTTGTATGAGAAAAGCTAGCTACAAATGTTGATGAGACAGATATTGATCATCTAATGAAATTATGGCAACAAGGCCAGTCAATGAGAAAAGTCTCTGTGGATGATACAAGCATTCAGTACAGCAGTGCATTCAGAGAAATCCTTCAAAACCTGAGTTACATCTGTGTTTTTCATTAACTCTCTCAACAGTAAAGAGGATGTGGGTCATCTGCTACTGAGAGTCGAAAAGATGACATTCAATTAGGCTACTGTATCTCAGTTAAATTTTGTTTTCTTTCTGCAAGGGCTGGTCAGATCAATACTAAACATATCTATACTACCAATACTAGGACTTGTATGGATAATAGCTTCAAGAGGATCACTACCAAAGAAGTTGATCAGTCTCATGTTAGATCACATTCTAGGTGCATGCACTGTACTGTTGTTCAACATGGTATTTTACTGGATTGGAGCAATATTTTGTTGAATCACCATCCCAATTTTCTTGCTTTCATCTTTATTCAATCATCACTTTGGATGGTTAGATTCATTTCTATCTTTTGAAATTACCTCCTTTTGTGAATCTCTCTCTCCCTCTGTGTGTATGGTTTCTTTTCCCTTCTCCTATCTGTGTGATTGGTGTGCTCGAGTTTTGATTCTTGTGTGTTTGTGTAGTCTGTCCTCTTTTCAAGTCTCCTTTGACGTCATGTGGCTACCCTCCCAGATCCATCTATTATATTGTCATCCTGAATTTCTATACTGTAATTTTGCTGATTTCTATTCTGTATGCACAACACCTTTCGCAGGTCTGCCCATCCTTGAAGAGGGGTCTCTCCTCTGATGCTCTTCCTGAGGTTTCTTCGATTTTTTTCTTCAAGGTGTTTTTTTCTGGTGTTTTTTTCTGGGAGTTTTACCTTATCCAATATGAGGGTCTAAGGACAGAGGGTGTGGTTGTGGTTGTTATATGCTGCTTATGAGCTGGTTTGGTAATATCCTGATCTAGAAATCAGAAGGCCCCTGACACTACAGGGTCCTCTGTTTGGACTTTTATTGACCCTTAATTCCTAACCCAGAGGGTTGCAGGCAAAAACATAACTTCTGTAAAATCAATAACACTCTGAGTGTAATTATTTTGACTTTTTCCCATGCTTGTTGCTATAGTTTTGTTCTTTGTCCGAATTAAATCAATTCATAGATATATATAGTGCCCTCTAGTGGCAAAATGGTTTACATTAGTCTTTGTGACATCCCTTTCCTCATTTTTCCCACAGTGTAATCACCTGTAGAGGGACCCCTTGTCCAAGTTATGGCATCTAAATTGTCTTCCTTTTTTTGTCATGACGTCATACAGGACGATAAAAATCCTGTACACTTGAAGGGGGACTAACATTTTGTATAACCTGACTTGTTGCATGCAGTAAAGAATGGTTCAGAATTGATGAACGGGATGTGATGTAAAGAAGAGAGTAAACGTCCCTACTTCTACCCCGGAGCAGCCAGAGCAGATGGCATTTCATAACCAATCACCATTTCAGACTCTATTGCCCAATCAGTTTTACATTTATATGTAAAGTAGCCTATGATTCCAGAAGATCAACAGATGGCTTGAAATGTATGCTTGGGGACTCTTGTACAAAGACTTCATGATTTCTGTTCCTCATTGCAAAGAGAAAAACACAAATAGCAAATAGAAGCCACGTGTAGACGTTATGTCAAATGATGTGACTTTATCTCCTGACAGTAGAGAAGATGTTGTGTTTAATGACTTGAAATGTTCGGTGCTGCACTTGAAAATTGAGGTATTTTCATTTTGTTGTTTATGGCCATTTTATTATTTACTTCATAGTTCAAGGAGACAGTTCCAGAGATTTTCTGGGCAGGATTTTATTCGAGACTGAAGTCAACTTAGTCAAGAGACAAACCCAGGAGTGCCCCCTGAGTGAAGGACCTTTCCAATGGTGAAGGATGTATTCACATCCTTTTCTTAAGTAGCAATACTGCAATAAGTAGTGGTTACACTGCAAAATAAAAATGATGCCTTATAAGTCCAGCACTGAAAATGTATTATTAGCAAAATGTCATTAAAATATCAAAAGTAAAAATACTCATAATTCAGAAGAAAAGGCCCTTGTGAGAGTTATACTATTCTCTTTAATATTTTTTAATTATTATTGATAATAATTCAATGTGGATACCACATTGGCTACTTTATATACTGTAGGTAGTTGTCAATCAAAATATTTTATAGGATGATTACATGTTTTGTATGTAAAATCTGAATAGTAAAAAATTGTATGAAATGGAAATACTCAAGTAAGGTACACTACTTAAAATGTTAATTGCAGATCAAAGATTTTCAAATTTCTGGGTTAAAAGTGGGCTAAATTTGGTTGAAATGTGGTTATATATAACTATTGTATCTACAGCATTTCAATGACAAATTTGGTGTAAAGCAGAAAATAACAACATATTAAAATATGTTGTTGAAACAACAGTTAAAAGCAACCGTAGATGTCAACAAACAACAAATTCCACTTTTTAACCAGATTTAGCCCATTTCAACATCTTCAAGTCCTTTGACGATTTTGCAAATAACCAAATCAATGCTTACTGAGTTTTTCATTAGTCAGTTAATAATCATAATTCCTTCCACAATATAACTAAAAGTAGCATTATTAACCCCATTCTGGCACCCTTTTCCTCTGTATCATTGTATCAGTCCTATTGTTCTGCCAAGTGTAAAGGGGTCCCTGGAGATAAAAACGCAAGAACAGAGGAAAACAACTGACCACAAAAGCTTGACAACCTCATACAAATGTTGCTCAATCACAGCAAAACCTGATAAAAAAAATACAACAAGCACACAATTATACTTTTCTTTGGTTTTTAATAAAACAATACTGTAATAGACTCACACTGAATCTGACTAAAAATCCAACAAGAAACAACACCTCCCTGGCTGGAAAGTGACAACTCTTTCAGGATTGTGGGAAGTTTACTAGTGACCTGCTACATATCTGTTGTGTGCTACATCAATTAAATTTGAATAACTGCTGTGACAATCATAATCTCTTTATACTAGAGTGCATTAGTGCTGAACAATGAACAAATCTGACCCCCTTCCCCTCCTGATAATAAGTAATAAAAGGATTTATTAAATTCACTGAGCCAAGAAGCCACATGTCTCATGTGCTTGGTCAAAGTTATTTAAGGCTTTGTAAATATAAAAGTATGATGACATCTTCTAGCTGTGGCATGAAAAGGTTTGTGTTTTGTCTAAAGCAGGAGCAGAGTCCACAGAGGATCATTCACATACCTTCACTGAACAGGTATACAGTCATTAATAAGAACTATATCCAAAATACTTTTGTTAAAATTGTAGACTAAAAGCCCAAATGTTTACATCTTTACATAGCACTCATGCATTCACATTGGGTGCTACACATTCTCTTTAGCATGCACTGCACTTTGGCTTACATGCAAGGAAAACAGCAGAATCACTAACATAAATAATGCCATGGTAAAAGAGGATAAAAAATCTCATCCTTGCTTAGCAAAAAAAAATAATAATTTCAATAGCCACAACAGACAACTTATTTGTTTAACAGAATCAGTGTCTTCTGACATGCACAAAATAGGTGTACACTCTCCTTCACTTTAATGTTCCTTACACAGACTTTCTCCTTGAACGAGGGAACTCCCGGAAGTTATGCCCAGGTGAGAGCGTGCTGCCTGGGGAAGAGAATCCAGTGTTGTCCCTGGAACCTGGCAAGCAGCCCTCGATCTTATAGGAGACTGAGTTGTAGTAAACAGAATTGACATGGCAGCCATGGTGTTCACTGTGGGACATAAGAGGACTGTCACAAATCCCCAAGCGGTAGCACACACAGGAACAGAGGGAGCTGAGGCTCGACTCTGGCCTGCGTCTGCCTGCCTTGATCTGAAAATGCAGCCTGTGTCTGCCAGGGCTTCTTTGTCTCTCCTGATCCTCTGCTGGGGAAGAGATGAGGTTGGTGCGGCTGGTTCCTTCCTCCATTGGGAGGAAGAGCGCACTGTGGCTGCGACCGTGTGGAACATTGCTCCTGTTCCTCTCTCTGTGGATGTCTCTGCTCTGTTCACCTACAACATGGAGGCCCAGAGCCCCATCCAAAAAGCCTCTGTCCCTCTTCAGTGATGCCCTCTCTTGAGCATCTCTCCGTTCATCCTCAGTGTTCATGGTGAGGAAGCGAAGTACCACCAAGTTCAGGAAGGCCCCAATAACAGTTAGCCCCACCAGGATGTACATGAAGCTGAACGCCACATAGGGCGTTTTCTCCTGGAGATCCTCCTTTTTCTGCAGGGCCACAAAGTCCCCAAAGCCAATAGTGGTGAGCGTGATGAAGCAGTAGTAGTAGGCATGGAAGAAGCTCCATCCCTCAAAGTGGGAGAAGGCTGCAGCCCCGACACACAGTGTTCCAATGCAGGACAGGAAGCCCACCAGGACCATGTTCTCCATTGACACCTCAGTGTGTCGAAAGCCCAGGCACTGCTTTGTCTTATGTAGGAGATAGCGGACAAATGTGTTCATCCTTTCTCCCAGGCTCTGGAACATGACCAAAGTGAGAGGAATGCCCAGTACAGCGTAGAACATGCAGAAGACCTTTCCAGCATCTGTGCCTGGTGCTGCATGTCCATAACCTTAATGCAGAGAGATGGAAATGAGAAGAACATTGTGAGGCATTCTGTAGAAACGCTTGGATGGTAAAACATGGACCGATTGTCTATTAGTCACTCAGTGTGTAATTTAAACAAGCCTAATATGTTTTATTCAGGTAGGGTATGCTCCACTCTTACTACAACAACACAGTAAAACATTATCGATCATCTCCAAAAATAGAAGTATTATAGAAACCACCATTATAGTAACTTACCAATGGTGGTGATGACTGTTATGGCAAAGTAAAAAGAGCCAGCAAATTTCCACTGTCTCCCGGCGCGGTGGGGCTCAGCTTGCAGCACCACTCGCTCAATTTCGCGGTAGTCATCCTCGGAGAAGCGGTACTTCTTCTTCATCTCGCTGCGCTTCTGCTCCAAGATGCGCCTGCGGGAGCTCTCCGACTCGGACTCCAGCGCGTCAAACACCGCGGCGCCGACCAGCAAGTAGGAGAACATGCAGAGGATGAGCGACAGGGTCCGGATGTTTTGTTTCTTCATCCTCGGTCTCGGCATGAAAGTCGGGAGCAGATAGGCACAGTTACAGGTGGTACTGTTCTTCAGTGTATAGACTCCACATTGGTGTTGCAGCCTGTTGCGTGAAACGTAGCAAGAGAGGCGTGATGGAGAATAAAAACCTGGAAATCGATGTTACCAGGTTCAGATTTATTGTGTATGTAAAAACGAGGATATCCTGCTGTGCGCATTGAGAGCGATCGATGCTCTCGACACGGTCACTTGCTTTAGCAAGTGGTGTCTGCTTGCCTCTTCGCATGCGCAAACCAGTCACCAATAAAAAAAAAAGCTTTGTAATACAACATATGTTTAAGACACATAGTAAGATTTGGCACCGGTGTTCAGTCCCATCACTTGCAAGTGCAAAAAGTGAGGTCCTTACTCGCCCCGGCAGGTCCCAATCTAACATGAGGACGACGGGTTCAGCACCATGGACAGCAACCAGTGGAACCGCACATCTGAACTGGCCTCGTAACTGCTCATCCGAGGCGGAGACGTGCAGAGGCTGAGAAACAAGGGTTTAGGCCGCACACACCATTGGGTCTGGAGCTCAAGTAACTAACGCTCAGGTAACATGCTGAAAGCTAAATAAAAAATATTTATTATAGTTAGTGTCTATTTGCTCAAGTAACAAAACACCAACACGTCAGTGGATAAACAGAACGGTGTTGGTGGCATTAGAAATAACTCAAACGGGCAGAAATTAAAAAAAATATACAAATATATGAACTCAACTCCTTCACCCCAGCATAAATAATGAATACATGTTACAAGGGTGATAATGCCCAGTTCTGTGCTCAAGGCATAGAAGGAAAAACGATTTAATACGTTTTTAAGATCGTGCAAGTTGTAACTCTTGGACAGCAACAAAATAATACAATTAAAATGATAATAAAGTAATAACCATGTTATCAAGTGAATATTTTCAAATCACACTGGAAGAAGAAAATGGAGAAAAGAATAATAAAATAAGCCTACAGATATACACTCCCAATATTGATACACATTTAAATATACATACACACACGTACATACATGTTAACAAGTTGAAATGATAAGAAAGCCAACCCATAAAGACATTGCTACACTAGATGCTTCTGGAAAACCTGCTGTAGGTGATGCTGGTTGCCATGGTTACTTATACCAGAAGCACCGACTTGGTCTGTCAGTGAGGCTGAAGCTAATATGTTAAGTGTAATGATCCGGGCCCTCATTCTGTGAATTATGTTGTCCTTACAACAACAAGCATCCTTATTTAGGCTGCAAAGAAGAAAGAAGATAAATATCACACAGCTGTATCAGATAAAAACTGAATAGAGGCATCCTCCTTATGTCACAGAAGACATTAGAAGCACTAACAGTGCATTGCAGTTGGATTAATGTGTGTTCTTTTTCTCCTCTCAAACAGAGCAACCTGCTCCCGGTGGCCCTGTTTTTGAGTTAAGTGGCTAAATCAGCACACTTACATCCCTGTTGTGATTCAAACCAGCTCTCCATAAATCAATTACAGCTCAGCTGATAAGATAGGAACCTGAAGCCCTAACAGCAACCCATCAATCCACACAGCTTGTATTCACATCCTTTTCAAAGCCCAAGGACCTGGAACAAAGTGAGGAGGCCCATTAATCCCCATCAGGCCTGGGTTTAAGGATAAGTATTTAGATTCAAAGAGATGCTTCATTAATTTAGTTTTGCTCTCTCTGTTCTCTGCTCTCTCAGGTACACACACACACACATTAACATGTGATTCACAAGAAACAATGGAAACAAATGAAGTGCCATTCATTGTGCACTTTCTTGCTCATAATGCCTTTTGCTTTTTTATTTTATATTATAATATTGAATTTGCGTTTTTATACATGTATTATAAAAGTTTACAGTACAGCTTCTATTGCTTATACCATGTTACTGTCTGTATCCATTTCCCTTCAATTATCAGTGTTGCTGATTGATAGGGGGAAAGTTAGTAGTAGGAATTTGTATAGTTTCATTAATACAGAAACATGTTTTTTAGCTCTTACCAAAAATGAGCTTTCTCCTTTTCCTAGCTCTCATTACCTGCTCATCTGGAAAATAAATCAGCCTATTTTATTTTTGCTCCCATTTTGTCACACTTAACCCTGTCCACAAAAAGCATTTTTCCATTTTGTATCTAATGAAATAAAAAAGACCTCCTCAGTGTCTGCGGTGATGCTGAGAATATGCAGATAGTAGAAAATCATTTTAATGATGCACATGGCATCATGCTGAGAAAAGAGGACCTTGTGCCTGAAGGCGCATTTCTCTACTAAATAAAACCCATCTGCCAATTATGCAGAAAAGAAAATGCAAATCTAGCAACATCCTGAAGGAAGGCTTATAAAAATGAAGCTCATCTGTAGAAGCCAAACTTTTAGAATGGAAAAGATGTCTTTAGCAGGTAACAGCAGCTGTGCTTTGACATGGATAGGAGAAAATTTCGGACACCTGACAACACAAGATGGGGAAGTAGCTTGATACACAGAGAGAATTTGTGTGTAGACAAACCTGTTGTCAGAGCAGACAGTGAAAAGAGGACGAGGACCTGAAGAAACAAAGATATGGACACCTGTAATCGAGATACTGATCTGCCAGCTTCCTTTTGCAGTTTTAGAGAGTATAGGCTGAAGTGCTGCATCCTAATCTGAGTTAATCTTCCGTCCTGGCATCTGTGAATCTTTTTCTAGTTATCATCACATTCCTTTATGTGTACCATTAAATCTATAATTTATGAGCATGTATGCAGACAGTCCTGAAGGATATAGATGCAGCCTTAATTTAAAATGTAGATACATTTTGCTGCATTAATACTCAACATAAACTTGAAATTTTATAAAAGATCTGAGAGTGGTTCCAGAGATGCCACCTGAATTTCATCGAACAAAAACTCGAACAGAAGCAGGATTACCGGAAATTATATTGAGCTACAATGCTCAAAACGAAGAGAAGGTTTGACAGTATACTTCAATACATGTTCCAGCAGTAGAGCAGATAGGTTGTCAAGAAGAGGCATGAAAATGTGCCACAGCCAAAACCAAATCATCATCTAGAAATGTGTAAGAAGAGAAAAGGTATTTTACGTTTATAAAATAGCAACTGGATCAGCTTAATACCCTCAAATACTGCTTTAGACAAATTTGTAATTAATACAGCTTCAAAAACAAACAGCTTCTGATGCTTACCGTCAAAACGTAAGTTTCAGTCTCAACTTTTGAGCCACCATGGACGAGATGTGCTCAGAAATGTCATGATAACTCCACTGACCCTGATGTTTTAATTGCCTTCATCTACAGAGGAAAACACATCCAGTGAGACAGCGTAATATTGGACAAGCAAGACTAAGGATTATCCCCTCACTGACTGACTGACTGCCCTTGTGTGTCATCTTCCAACATCACCAACTACCTTCACATGCTCAAATATATTTTTCATTATTTCCTTCTTCATGCTTATGTCCTTTATGTTACATGAATTGTAAGAAAAGCGAAAAGTCCAAATGACAGCGACCTCCACATCACGCAGGAGTTAGGTATTCATATATCTCATGATATTGTTCAATAACAACTCAGCATACAAACTTCTTAATTTAAAACAGGCAGGAGGCCTTAAATGATGACTGATCACATTTCACATTGTTGCTTTACACAGACAATATCTGTTGCTGTTTATACTCATTTCATACAACTCATACAAGTAATTCAGTGACCACATTTCCCACAGTGAAAACACATTTATCATAACCATAGTGATGTCATAATTGAAGTAAGCAGTTATACACTTCTGTTAAATATTTCTATGTATTGGTCAATGAAATGCAAATAATTAGCCTACTGAATGACAAAATAATGTCTGTTAGGTTCTGTGGTGAAGAAGTATAAAATTAGGGTTACTCAGATCTTACCACAGATCAAAACCACAGTGTAGAAACACTTCAAAATTAAAAGTAGCTTAAAAGAAGGCAGGTAAATTTAATATGTTGTCCGGCCTCCCAAACTGTTATTTGGAGTTGAGTACAGTGTATGATGCTAAAGTGACTTTCTGTTTATATAGTTGATTGCTTTTGATTGGACAGCGCTACAATTTATACTTTACAAAAGTCTTTAGCTAGTCTGGAATGAGTAAATTAGTCTTAAACAAGTAGTTACTAAGAACTTAGGAGGAACTTTACACAGGGTGAGAATTATACAGTGGAAACCGGGGGGGGTCAACTTTTTTTTCCCAGGTCAAAAAGAAAACCCAGCAGGAGCAGGCTTCAGTGAACTTAAATGTTACAGTGCTTACAATATCCTTGCTTATTTAACTAATGTGTGTCTGTAGATGATGATAAATCAAATTCATTGCACCAGTTCAGGGGTGCCCCATACCACACCACAACTTTTGTAGTCAGAGGTCACTATTCTACACCAAAGCTGCCAGATAGTCAGACACACAACAGCAGACCATCATGACTGCTCAAAACAGACCCACAAAATGTTGAACCGGAACCAAAGACACTATCATAAAATACAGTCTGCATTATCATATCTAATTCCTAATCTTTATCATTTCAAGTTTTAAGTTTCAACTTTTTTTGGCAAATATCTCCATCCCTCCTGCTCATGTTGACTGTGAAGGAAAAGTAATCTGCGTTCAATTAAGCAGTAGTCATACAATGTTGGGGAATTGGGAATTTTTGGGTCTCTGTAAATAATATTAAACAGTACTGTACTGTACTGTCTAGATCTGCTGTATATAAAAAGTGCAATGAGATGCCTTTTGTTATGAATTGGCACTATATAAATAAAACTGAATATTTTTGAAATAACAAACCTGGATTTAACATTTACCAAGTCAGGTAAAACGCCTGAATTCCAGAGTGAAAACAAATATTATGCTTATTGTATAAGACTCACAAAATACTTAAAATGAAATAATAAACTTTACATTGATGTCAAAATGTGTATCTACAATAACTAATCCTCATTTTCACTGCTCATGCCTAAACACCAGTGTTGGCTAACAATTAGGTCTACATAAAACATGAAAAGATATAGTGGTAATGAAATGAAAGGGTAGGCTATCAGCTAGCTAACATCACATAGCTCATTTAAAGTAAAATAAAAATGCTAATTACGAAACTCTGAAGGTAGGAAAGTTAAGTGTATTAAAGAAGCTAGATAGCTAACTGACATTAACTTACAGTGTCTCCACCAGCGTGTGGAGGACTGGACTGGGGCAACTGCAGCTGCGAGTGAAGCAACATCTTAGGGGTGTCAGAAATCATACTTCAAGATTCTGGAATATAAGGCATGAGTATCGGAAATATATTGTAATAGTTACAGTTTCAGGTAAGAAAGACCCCCTGAACTGTTGGTTTTTATGCCTCTTTTTGGGGGGGTCCAAGCCTTAATTAGGAGTTCAACACCCCCCATAGAATCATGACTTTAGACACAAACTGAGCCATGAATATACCAATAGTTGCTGCAACGCAGATGACCCTCGACTCCATCCAACAAGCTCCTGTCCTGTAGGGATACAAGGAAGCAGGAAACTCACCTATAATAGGGAGGTAGAGTTGTAAACTACACCCTAAATTTCTGTCAAATCTCCTAGCCAGACTGGGTCTTCACAATTATTATAATGTCTATGCATATTAACAAAGCTTTCCATCTGTAGTGAACTCACTGATAATAAGGACATAGGGAAACCATTTCAGCAGAGGCACTAAATAGCAACAGCAAATACTGGATGCCTGCAGAGCCCTCTGGTTTCCACAGTAACTAAAACCAGAAATAGATACCCACACCAGCAACCATTCAAACATTCAATCCCCTGTGATAATACACGATTCTATTTATACCATCTTATAGGGAAATATCCCCATGTATAAATTCATATGTCCAGTTACTGAAAAGATGAACATCATGATACAATTACATTTTCACAGCTTTGACTCATTCTATATGTGCTGCTGGTACAATATGAAAACTGACTTATGATACAGTAACACTGTAAAGACATTGCACATGTGTGAGACACAGCATTGCTACATAAACTGAACTGTGAGTTTGTCTGAATAGATGCAGTGTTTCTAAAGAAATGCTGCCTTATGCTAATGACATACAGTTAGATGGTTTTTTGAGAATATACAGACATTCTTGTGTCACAGTGTTCACTTGTGTTAAATTAATATTATTTTATTATGATGTTAAAATTTTGTAGTATTGAGTATGATCTGTTTTTAAATGTTGCTCATGCATGTCCCTTTGCTTTTACGAAAGCCTCAACAAAAATCCATATATATTTATCATTTGGGGTATAAACATCAGGGCATAAGGAATTTTAAATGTAACTTTCCCAGTCCATATATTTTTTTCAACCCTGCCACTATTGAACACCAATCTCAAATGATAAGTGGATCAATTGACTGGTTGATCCACAGAAATGTATAAGCAACTATTTTAATTTCTTGTTGAGGTAATTTTTCAAGCAAAATGGTCATACATTCTCTTGTTTAAGTTTCTCCTGCTACAGAATTTGCTGCTTTACTTTGTCTCATGTGACAATAAAATGACTATCTTTGGGTTTTGTGCTGAACAATTTAATCATGCAAAACAATTTAATTATAAAGGGGATTTTTCACTATTTTCTGACATTTTCTAATTTTATTTTATATTGTATCAATTTTATAATTGATTTGATTCTTCTGCTGTTTCGCTCTCTTTACATGCTTACCATCTATTTGTGTTTTAATGTTTTGTTTTCGTTTTCATCAACATAGTTGCCAAAAGGCCTACATGCATCAGCATATTTCCCCATTAATGGTATGTTAAATATTTTAAATTGCCTCTTAATGCCCAGGTTTTCTGCAATGTTTTCAATGTGATCTGTGTTGTCATAAACATTATCTCATTATCGTTTATGTGTATGTGCACTCTTGTCACCTTATCCCAAACCAAAAATAACCCCACAGATATGTAAATACAGTGATTTAGCAGCAGAGTTGCTAGATTTCTGACTTTCCTGTAATATTTAGACCTATATGATTAAAATGTTCAAATATTGACAGATGTCTGGATCATCATCAAAATCAAAAAGCAGTAGGCCATTGGCCATCTGGTCTACAAATTTTAGTCAGATAGACATATCAATAAAAATATTTTATAGATATACAGTACTGTGCAAAGGTTTTAGGCAGGTGTGGGGAAAATGCTGTAAAGTAAGCATGCTTTCAAAAATAGACATGTTAATAGATTATATTCATCAATTAAAAAAGGCAAAGTGAGTGAACAGAAGAAAATCGAAAATTAAATCAATATTTGGTGTGACCACCCTTTGCCTCTAAACAGCATATATTCTTCTAACTCCATTTGCATATAATTTTTGGAGGGACTCTGCAGGTATGGGTTGGCCCAAACATCTTGGAGAACTACCCACAGTTCTGTGGATTAGGCAGCCTCAGTTACTTCTCTCTCTTTAATGAAAACAAACGCACTATACTTTACTATACAATACAAAAAAAACGTTCCTAAGTTGTACTTTGCTCTTTAAATAATTCCTACTATATAAATATTCATTCCTACACATTTGTAAATAAAATATTTCTCTTGTTACGTTTGTGTATTTGTAATGAATTAGTTTATCAAAACATCTATTATTGCGTTACTTTTGTTTTTCGTTATATAACAGTCAATTGAAAGAGTTTTCCTGTACCTAAAATAAGCTTTCTGACTCATATTAGCTGGTTATCACCTTCAACCAGCGCAGCAAGTGAGCTGCCTTCATGCAATGTCGGGAAATCGAGCGCTTTATTTGAAAGCATGTTTACAACCTCATTAAATGCCAATTGCCAAACACCACATTGGAGTGAAATATATGAGAATCCGGAGGTCAACTGACGATGAATTGATGATACCTTGATTTTCTTCCTTATCTTAAACTGTTACTGCATCATTGCGATCCAGTGAGGCTGCAACTCAACATAACTGATGTATGTTTTGTTTGCTTTTTACTCTGAAACGTACACCCCCCTCCAAAAAAAGGTGTTTTTAAAGACTAACTTTGTTTAAGTAATATCAAACGGAAATGTGTGTCAAGAAATGTGAAGTTGGTTTAATGCTACGTGGGGGGAGCACCTAAAGGCAGCATCAGTACTGCAGCCGCCATCGGTGCCGCTGTCTGACATGGTAGACTGGAAAAGACGGTTGGTCAGGGCTGTCCCCGTCTAAGCTGAACATGCAACTGTGACTTGATTCGTGGCCGTTTCTAGCACTGAACCAAGTTACACATTTATTTAGCTTTAGCTAGTCATTTTAATAATGGAGGACGACTGTGTTTGCGATTACGACTCGACCTGGGACACAGAGAGTGATGGAGACGACCCGGCCGGAGAGAGCCAAACCCGTCGGTCATGTCAAGACAAAAACAAGTCTGGCTGGACTTTGAGTTCGGTAAGTTACGCGCTTTCATTATTACTCAGCCAAAACCATAACTCATCTGAATCATGTCATGGCGTGGGATATGTTAACTTGTAACTCATTGTTTTTGCACCCGGCCAGGCGTTTGCTATTATAGCCATGACTGGAAAGCTAATGATGGCGTTATGTCTCTACTGCAGGCTTGCTAACTAGCCTAGCTAGCCGCCGACGTTATCTTAATTTTTAGGGGCCCGGGTAACTTATAAGGGGCTAGGGGTAAGTTTAAAACATAAACTGCTTACATTTATTACTCTACATAATTTGTAATTCATAGTTAAAATGAACATTTTTAATTAAGTGTTTTTCCTACTCATTCTTCCTTTTGCGGGAGCAGGAAATGGATTAGCTTGGCCTTACAAATGTCAACTCGGATAACGTCATGCCAGCATTCTGCAGCCATTAGAAACATTAAAAATCGTGGCATCGGTATTAATGATAACACGACTTGTCGTTGTATAGTAAATTAGGATGCATCGACTCCCCCGCGATGCATAAAACAATTGATGCAGGTTCATTTCACTTTCACTTTTATTTGCAGTGGCATAATCCGTCCAGAAACATGAGGGCAGCAAAGGACATGCAGAACTACAGAAGAGGATATCCAGTAAGTAACAGCTAAATTAACACAACAACAGAAAAGTCACTACTAAGAGAGGTCTAATTATCTTGAGTTTTTGTTTTGTTTTAAAGAATCTAACAGATGAAGAGTGCTCAGAAGACAAAATGAACAATTTGCAGTTTTATCTCAATAAATTTCCCTCCGCTCCCGATGGTAACCAATTTAGAATTTATTACAAGATATTTTAAGTGTTTGGGACTGTCTGTGTGTAATGACTTAATGCTTTCTTTATCATTTGGCACAGAGGTCTTCATTGAATCATTTCTTAGGGATTGGAAAAATGACTACAAAAGACTGGAGAGAGTTCACTCATACATTCAGTGGTATGTGTTGCTTGGGGCTTGTGGTGTGTGTTTTGGCTGAGTCCAGTGGGAGGTTACAAAGCGAATTTCCTCTTATGCGGCATTCAGACCAAATGTGAATTTAACCCGCGCGACACCCTCCTCGCAGGGTTTTTATCGCAGGACATCTGCTGAGTGTTCACACACAACGCGATAACACGAATAAACACAACAACTCGCCATTACTACAGCTGTATGAACCCAAAGTAAACATTTTGCTGTGATTAAATAGCAATAAACGGATCAAACTGATGCCGAAATAACTACAATATGATGCAGATTTGTTAAACATATGAATTCATGCTTTGTCAGGTCTGCCAGCATGACAGCAGGACAACAACTTCTAAAATGTTTGTTTTCTGAATGGAGTTCGGATCAACCAGGCCTTTGCTATGCTAACTTGGTACAACGATAGCTGGAATAAAGTTACAGACACATGTTTTCTGAACTCACTAGGTAGTTCAACCTCCTTGCTTTCTTTTCTCCCAGCAATGTCCAGTTTTGTCCGGTTTTTAACGACGCTAACAACACTGGAATCGGATGTGCATGGAATCTAGCTGCTGAGAAGCTCCAGTGAAGATAAATCAACGTTGTAATCCTATAAACTAAAGTAAAAAGCTTATTTAATAAAAGCAGTTTACTCCGAGCTCCTCCCGCGAGCAAACGGCATAGTTGTTAGAGCATAATCCAGTCTGGCTACAGGTGTTTATTTGTCCAAAAGCTGGAGCACTGCTCCCTGATCCTCTCCGCCAGCCAGCAGATTTTCAACCCCCCACTCTGCCGGGCCCACTCCACACAATGCTGTGAAGCCATCTGTGATGTACGGTTAATCTCAAGGTTGATAGGCTATCGCGACTCAGTGTCATGCAAATTTCTTGCTTGAGTTGAAAATATTCCTGCGCGTTGCCTTAACGTCTCTGGCACCGCCCCCTTCGCGTCGCTTTGTGCCGCCCGACAGGAAATCGCGGCTCTACGCGTCTTTGCATTGACTTTGTATGTAAACTCACAGCCCCAAACGCTCGCTTCGCTTTTGGTCTGAAAGCACCATTATTCTGGTGGTCCTCACGAGTTGCTCTTAATTAGCAAAATGTGTGAAGATTAGCCGCAATGCTAATATCTGCTCACCATTGCCTGCTTAAATGAAAAGCACTGCTAAACAAGAAAAGTCAGTAGTTTACTAGGCCTGCTTTTAAAGCACTTTTAGTCATAGGAAATGTAGTTTTGAATAGCACAAATTCATTCACTGTAAGTATCCTTCTAAAGCTCCTTTTTCCAAGGAAAAATATCAGGGTAAAAAATTACACTTCTCATGGTACTGGTTTAATAAACTAATAAAATTACCAATTCTCTTTCCACATTTTAACTTTTAAAAATGTAGAAATGAACCCCCAAACGATGTTGTTTACTTTCCATCTGCCTAATCTCGTCTCAGCCACTTAAACACATTGGACAAAAGAGAAACAATGATTAAGTTGACACTAAATTCCAGTGATACCCAGACGGATGTCATATTGACAATGTTGACAGCTTTATTTGCTGATTCAAGTCAGTTTTCTAGAGAGATGGATACTGTAAAATCTTAGGGGTTGTATGTGGTGTTTTTATGGGATGAAGAACCAAAAGGATGTTTTATGTTGTGGTTACAAACAGTTGCAGGGAGGGCTGGCGTAATCTTTATTGAATTAGTATATGGTTTCATTGCATTGGTTTTATGTTGTTTCTCTTCTCACTCCTCCACCATTCTGAGGCTGTTTCCACTGCGAGAGCCGGGGTTAATTACATGGCTTCAGAACTCACCAAGAAGGAAATTGAGGTAAGTACATCATAAGTATTAGGTCTTTAAATGAACACTCTACTAAACAGTTTTGTGCAGAATTTGGCTTGTAGTTTCTGGAACAGCATAAAGCAAAATAAAAGATAATTTATTTAACCATTTACGCAGCAGTCGTACAGAATCTATTGTCATCCAATCAGTTGAATGTGTATTTCAGATGCTTTTGGCTAGAAATGCCTCATATTGGGCTCCAAACGCCATTTGACTTAACCCAAAAATTGGAAAAGCTGCCATAGTTTCTGAAAAAATCACATCAGTCATTGCTTGAGTGATAAATTGAAAGCATTGGTATTGTAGTGGTCTAGTGGTGTAAAACACTGAATAATTGACATAGTCCAAAAGAATCAATGAAATTAGTTTCCAACAAATTTAATTATCCATTAGTTCATCACGTCATTGGGCCGTAGTGACACAGTCAGCATACTGTAGTGAACTGAACAGTAAAATTAACCTAATTCTTCCAAAGTTTGGGAGCATTTCACTCTCAACTCAGCCATACGGGTTCTGAACTGCCGCATCTGCACAGCTGATCTTTCCTGGCATGGAAGTACACCATTTATGAATGTCTGAAGATGAAGAATCAAAATCGGTTTTATTGCCTGGTACATTTTCACATACGAGGAATTTGCCTTGGTATAAATTGGTGCTTACAGTACACATGAACATAAATATATAAAAAGTAAGGAGCTCAAAAATTTACAAGTATATAAAAATTACAATAATACTATAATATAAGGACGTAACGTTAGCTCTCTCGATGATGAACTCATCTAATAAGCTAGTTAGCAAACAAGCTACCTTAATGTTAAAAACCATGTTACTTCATGTTATGAGCTGTAAGGCTTTCTATACGTATATTTAATGGCAGTGAGAGTAGCAAATAATTATTATACACAACAATCCTGTTGATCAGATCTCCGTCCTAATTTGAGGTGGTGGCTAATTCTTTAAAAAAAATCACAGGGTTTTGTTATTAGAACCTTTTATAAACTTCGTGGGGGAACAAATGGTTATTATTTCCCCCAGTTGTACATTCAGCAAATGTAATACATTAGGTCATTCCTTTCTTTGTCTAATAATATTGTAAATTAACGGGCCGGTGTGCTGCAGTACCGGCATGTAAGCTGCTCTGTCACTACGTAAATCATATGCCTTGTTAACAGCAGATCAGCTCACAGATGAAAGTTATTTCTGTGTTATTTCCTTGACCTTATTTCAGTGAAACATTCTGTTGCTACAGTAGAAATGTTCATTTAAATGTGCATTTTTGAGCATTTATTTTGTTAATTAGCTAATTAAAAACAACCTTAAACAACCTCAAGCTAAATTTAAAAGCTGATTTTGTGATTCATAATCCAAATAGTCAAATATTCGTTTTAATAATCGATAGAAAAGTCAAGTTAGTTGCAGCCCTACTGCAGAGACTAAAAGCTGCATATCTGGTGAAATTTCAGGTGAAAATCTTTTCCCATATCATTAGCTCTAGTCTTAATTGTGGAGAGTAATGTCTAGTAAATAGGGTCAAAGCAGAATATTTCCTAATTGTCTTGGAAACTTGTGTTAGATAGGGGTGTGTGATATTGACAAAAAATAATATCTACATATTTTCTGGGATTTTGTCGATAATGAAATGTGTAAGCGTAGCGTGTGTGGTAGAAAAGGAGGAGAAGAAGCAAGTGTGCGTGTGAAAGCCGGTGTAGGTATCAGATCTGCTCAAGGGCCTGCACCTGCTGGTAATGTCACATAAAGTGATTGGCTGTACGTTTGTATGATGATGTGGCAGATGATTGGCTTTATGTCGTAGTGTTTGCGGATAGTTTTCAGTGAATTAATGTTACGACCCTAAAGTTAGCTGCCGATCAAGTTAAGCTAACGTGTGTGTGTACTTAGTTGCCATATTGCCAAAGCAATAAAAACCCCAAACAGATAGATCAGCCACGTCATCATACAAACAGATCTGACCACCCGAGCACATCTGGTACTTACACCGGTGAATGGCAGTAGAGCAGCGGGTCAGCAGTAATTTAGCAGTAATGTACAGTGTAAGTAACTCCACGGAGACCAAGGATAGGTCCCTATGAATTCTGTTTTAAGAAGAAGAATATCTGACTCCGCCCACACAGTCCACAACGAGTTTGCGTCTTGTATCTGCCGATGACTGGCTGATGATCAAATGAGAATTTGTTGAAGTGATGAGCTCTTGCCAGCGCGTCGTCTTGGATATGACTGTGTGTGTGTGTGTGTGGAGGAGACGTTGAGCGCTAAGCCCCGCCCTCGCTGAAACACAGAGGCAGAGAGGACGGAGGCAGTGCCTGTAAACACCAAAACATAGCAGAATAGTTTGCCTGTTCTTTTCGCTTAAGTAAAGCTGTGAGCAGTGACGCTTATAATGCTAGGGAAACTCCTGATTTTTATAAATTGCATCAACATTTTGGCAGATTCCATGATATTCTGTGTTTTACTTGACTGAAGAGTGAAGGGGGTTAGCCCTGAAGATGGCATCGACTCCTGTCAGTAATAGCTATATTAGCCCTGAGTTCTCTTGTAGCTGTTGTTGCTGATAGTGCTATACAAATAAACTTGCCTTGCCGTCCCTTAGTTGCCTTGAGTCTGTCATCATCAGTATAGCGGTGTTTTTACCCGAGCGTGTGTTTGTGATGGTACTTTGGCTGGTTCAGTCCTGTCGTGGACAGCTGACTCCTGGAGGTTTTCACATTCTTGATATTCCCTGCGATGGTTAATACATGGTCTTTAACACCAACATTCAGCTCCATATGAGTAAGGTTGATCCACATCTAGTGATTCATTTTAACAATGTAGCGTTGGACTGCAAAGCTGTTGGTGTCCATGTTTTATCTCCTTGCGTTGTTTGTTCACTCATTTTTAACTTCAGTCATTGATTTTTTTTTAGCCGCTATTGCCTGTTTAACTCTAGCACACGTGTACTGCATGCTTGACGCAGTGATTGCGCGGAGGAGTTTTTGTCTGCTCACATATCGTTAAAACAACGATTAAAAAATTGTTGTAGACGGTATATAAAGAACACCCCTAGTTCCAAAACATTCAGCTCTTTTCATCTGGGCAACACATATAGGCATATAAAGATAATCACTTGTTTTGTTTTTACCCAACCATTTGGATACTCTTAACTTATTTAATATTGTGGTTTTTTTTGTTTTTTTATGTAAATGTTACGTGAAATCACAGAAGTTGTGGAAATGTCCTGCATTTTGTTTTTTATATTTTTGCCTCCTATTTATATGCTCACCAGGCCTTCAGGAATAATGAGGACGCCAAAAGGAGACTAGTCGAGTCCTATGAACTCATGTTGGGCTTCTATGGCATCCGTTTGGTCAACAAAGAGACGGGGGAAGTGAAACGAGCAGAAAACTGGAAGGAGCGATTTGGAAACCTGGAGCGGTGAATATTCAAATACTGTCATGTAACGCAATGTCGGAGATATTCACTTTTTTGTTTGTAATTTCTGCCTCAACTGTTTCATCTCTTGCAGGAATATGCACAACAACCTGCGCATCACACGCATCCTGAAGAGCCTCGGAGAGCTGGGATTTGAGCACTACCAGGCCCCACTTGTGCAATTCTTTCTGGAAGAGACTTTAGTAAAGAAGACCCTTGGCAGTGTTAAACGCAGCGTGCTTGACTACTTCCTGTTTGCTGTCCGGGCCAAGCAGGAACGCAAGGACCTTTTGCGCTTTGCCTACCTTAACTTTGAGCCAAAGGATAAGTTTGTGTGGTGTCCCAGAAAGATTCAGAAGCAATTCAGGAATATGGAGAAAAAATCTGAGACTGCTGGTAATGGAGATGTAAAAGAAGAAGCAAATTTACGGGGTAAAAGCAAAGAAGGAGAAGCAGTAGTGCAAGTGAAAGAGGACGGACTGGATAATGTTTCAAAGACTCCGAAAGGACCTGATAAAACACCAAGTAAAGACAAAAACAAACTGCCTGAGGCCTCCCCTGAGCCAAAACCAGACACTGAAGCTGTGGAAAATGGAGATGCAGAGAATGATTCTAATAATAAAATGTTGAATGGAATTGACTCTGTAGAAGATGATGGTGAAATGGATCAGTCGCATAGTTCTGAGACTTTGATGGGAGAAGGCAAGCCCTCTGCGGAAACCGAGGAAGACCTTACTAACAATCCGAAAGGCATCATCCCGGAAACAGACAGCAGTAGGCAAACAGATGGCGATACAGACACTGAAAAACCACCGAAGAAGAAGAGAGAAGATAAGGTCCTGCCAAGCAACGGCTCTGCTGGGGACTTTGCTAGTGGGCAGGTGGAGGAAAAAGCTGGCACTAAAAAAGCCACTGGTCAAACAAGCCCGTCAGCGCAAACTGTCCCTAAGACTTCAAAACTCACTCCCAGTGATTCTTTGGGAAGGAAAATCCCAAGGACTAAGTGTAGTAAAGTGCTAGGAAAAAAGGAAGAGGAAGAAACGTCACAGGCAAATGTGTCCGCAACAAATGGGTCACAGACGAGCACCGAAAAAGGTGTGGAGGAACAGACAAATGATATGGAATCAGTTCCCTCAAGCTCAGATTAAAATGTGGGGAATTCATGAATTTATTGGAGGAAATACTTAATTTCAGCTTAAATTAAACATAATATAGGGCCAGAGTATGACTTCCTGGGCCTTAACTCTGCGATAGTCGATGTTTAGATATTGATTCTTTTCACTTTGAAGGAGTATATGAATTCATTAACTTACTAAATGTGGGGCTGGGTGTGACAATATTAAAGGATAAGGCTGGTGATATTCTCTATTTTTGTTTTTGTCAACAAATCCCATGAAAAGATCAAAACCAGCAAGAGACCCAGCAGACTGCTGCGACATGCAAGGCGAAGGTCACATGTGCGAAGGGGACGGCAGGCTAATTTCCGCTAGGCTTGCTAGCTTGTCTACTCACACAACACTCCTTAGAAATGTAGTAAAACTCAATATAAAAGAAAACAATGTGAAACGAGAGACTTCCACCAACTCTGTTCACAATTTCTGGGGAAAATATCAGATAATGAATAGCGCACAGCTCTATGCTATTTCAGTTAAACAACAAGAAATTTCGGACCAAGTGTGTCTATTGTAACATTTTTAAATAAAAAAAATCACAAAGCCTGCTGTAAAACAGCAGCGCTACCCTGTTGGTCACGTGACCTTTGCCTTGCAGGTCGTAGCCGTAGAGTCCATCTCAGTACTTTCTGACTTCCTGAACGCGTCTGTGGCTCTCAGCTCCAAGCTCATTGGTTCCTATTGACGTGAATCTAACTTATTTTACAGTAGGTTTTATCACATTATTCAAATAGGAGTAAAGAAGTTATAAAATAAGTATTCACAGTAGCATGACAGTGTATGTGGGAATCACTCAAACTGTAGTGCCCATGTTTATTGTAATGAAGGAACATGTCAGCCAGTAGTGGAGTGTTGTTACTTATTCCTCTGGCACAGAGATACTGTATCAGGATTTGGATACGCAGACAATACTTGTAAGTGGGATAAATACTTATTGGTTGTTTTTGTTTTTTCTATTGGAGTCATCCACAGAAGAAAAATATAGAATACCACAAGACTTATCCTTTTAGGTAGTAATGCCTAATACTGTCAGCAACTGATATTTAATATCTACAGAATACATAAAGCACTGTTATTTATGTATATCAATGAAATGATGGTTTCAGCATTTTAAACACCTTAATTATTTCACAATTAAAGATTATTATTTATGTATATCAATGAATTGATGGTTTCAGGATTTTTAACACCTTGATTCTTTCACAGTTGAAGATTTTGTTTTGCACTGAAAAATAATTAATCGGAAGAGCTTTTTCTTCTTCTTTCTGGGCTGTTTTTGTGTGCGTTCTGTACTGGTTTGCGTTTCTGCTGGACCCTGCTGTATAAAAGGACTGAAGAGTGAACGACACTTCAGTTATATTTCAATAGTGTTGCACAGTCTGTATGTTTTCATGCAGATTTGGAAAATAGACTTTTGAACAACTGAAAGCCTTGCCAAAAATGTGATAAGACTGGTTGATTGTACAATATGTATGTCTTCTCGGCAGAACTGATAAAGCTTTGGCTCTAATTTAAAGTCCACTGTATGTTAATGTGACATGGGTGCAGTCCATGAAAATGTACAAGCCAGGTGATTATATTGATGCATCTTTTTATAATTGCACTTAATTTTCTCTATTAATTGTTGAAGTTATTTACATAATGAAATGGTAATAACTTTAAGTACTGAATTCTTTATATATGCCCCCCCCACGACTATGTTATCTGGCTGTTGACAAAGCAAAATAAAGTTATACTATTTTTTGACGCTTTTATGAAATGAATCTGTGTGTCGCCAAATTCTGAGCCCCTTTATAGTTGATTAAATATCAGTTCTTGGGATAACACTGTGGTAGATGTCAACGTTTGCTCTTACTCCTGAGACTCTTCTTCGATTTCCCAGTGCAGCAGCATATAGTCAGAAATATGTCTTTTTCAGCAAACAGACTTAGCCTCAGTGAAGTGGCATGACTCATATCAGAGGGAAGAAAAAAGATGTTCAAGATATGGATGCAACAGAATTTGTTCAGGCCTCAGGATCGGAGTGGAGGGTGTGAGTGTATATATATATATATATATACGCACACCCCTTGGAGTATGAGCTTGCTATTTCTTATTGCATTGTCCGTCCAGCCTATATCTACCCATTCCCTGTTTAACACTTTTTGTTGACTTATTTCAGGTTTAGATCAAGAGTAGTGCTCAGATTATGCTTGTCCTCCATGACAGAGGAAGTGGATATGTGCTTTTTGAGTAATTTCTTCAACTTCATTTTCAGTGGTGGTTTAATAATGTAGCCTCTTGATTGGCAGAAAATTAATCTGCAGCTGTTAAGCACGAATAATCAAACATTCACTTGTTCAAGCAGCTAAACTGTGGAGATCTGTTTTTTTGTCTTAATCACTAGACTTTATCAGACAAAATACAGTTGAAGACATCACATTGGGCTGTGGGAAATTGTTTTTTCAATATCTTCTGACATTTTATAGACCAAACTGTTTATCCATTAATTGAAAAAATAATCTGTGGATTTATTGATAATGAAAATAATCGCTAGTTGCAGCCTATAGTCTAGGGACAGATAGGGGATCAACACTAGAATCATTATGCAGCGATACTTTTTATCTATCCCACTCTACACTGCTGCAAGAAAAGAAAGGTTTCTAACTCAGTTTTTAACATTTCATTTTGATTGAAAACCTGATTGGTTAAAGGGGAATTCTCCCAATCTTAGACATGGGGTGTACTATTCAGCCTGGTCAAACACTCATATGGTGTTTTCTGCAAATCTGGAAGCATGTTAGAAAATAACCCTGGTGATGTCATAGTGATGTCATCAAGGTTATGGTTCTAGGAGACAAATCATAAAAGAAGGTCTGTGTTACAAATTTAGGATGTCTGTGGAGTTTCTATTGAATTATTGCTGCTGAGTTGTATTATGAGAAATGAAGGATCCAGCATTTTTGGAGCTGAATACATACATAGGCTACCTCAGGATGTCATGGCCTCCCTACTTCAGTTTTGATCAACCTTTTTTGAATGTGTCTCTTAAGAGTCACCGAACTTGATGGAAGTTTAATAGCCTATACTAACTTGCTGGAGTGCCACTTTTACTTTTAACATTGTACTAATACACAGGCTACCGTTAAAGAGCCCTTAAAGAAGGCCAACTCCTTTTTTTCACCTTGCAGATTTGGAAGATTTGTGTTTCAGGTCAGTGTGTAATTGGTCAAAGCAGGAACCCCCGCATATTTCTTTTTAGCTCAGCCCACTTTCTTGGTGTCCGAAATTGTGTCCCCTCTTGCTTGCTGCCTTCCCTCACTCCTCCTGACCCCCCTCACCCCTGCGTTCGGTGCGCCAGATTGAGTTCAGCCCCTTCGGCTGGAGGCTCGGGTTTATCTGGAACCAAAGAGAAAGCCACTCAGGAGCTGTGCGCCGTGAGGTGAAGAAAGGCGCTGGGGGGGAGTTTCGAGACGAACGGGAACCGGGGATTTTACCTTTTTCCGTATAAACTCGGGTTTGTGAGGGCGAGCGGGGAGCCATGGCGATGTTCTCTGCTCTTTGGGTGCTCTTACTGTGCCAGCTTTTGACATCATCCTCAGCCCAGGTAAGAATTATCAAGTCCCGCGTACCTCCTTTCATTTTGGCGGTGTGTGTTTTGTGCTGATAGCGTTTAATGTATATTCTTGACTTACTGCAAAAAGTTAATGTAACCTACTGCTCCACCTAATGAAAATAAAGCCTATCCCTTGTGTTGATGGTGGTTATAATGATGATGACAGTCGTTCTCATTTACACCTGCTTGACGCCTGACCTGCATTTTCTCCCCCTGACCTGCATTTTCTCCCCCTACCTGATGGTTTCTCTGAGTAGTTTAATTCTCATATGCTCTTTATTCTTTTCGTACAATTATCCATGGCTGGACGTGGCTGGTATTTTGTCACTCTTGCTCTGTGGGCCTATTTTTACTCTTCCATGTCAGCCTGATTGTGTGCAGGTGGCGGTGCCTTTCGCACTATTTGGTGAAGTTGGGGGTTATGTTTTCCCAGAACCTGTGGAATGCACGGATTGGAGATCAGTGCCACAGCGCACAATGCCACCTCTGTTCATTCAGGCTCCCTGGCTGAGTCGAAACGCAGGCTCATTTGAAAAGTCAAATAAGTGTATTTTGTTTAGATGACCCGTGAATTATTGATTTATTTGTGTTTCATAGAAATCTAGTTTAGACTTCCTCTTGTGCGTAAGAGGAGCGTTAAAGCGTCTTTATGCGCGCCTGTTTACATCAGCGTCAAGTTGCAGTTGAACTGAATTTGTGTCTAACTACTAAGAATGAGACACAATTATTTAATTCAATAATCTCCTGAATATATTTTACAAGTTTTCTAATCGATACTGTTGGTACCAAAAAACCAAACCTTTGTCATCACTTTCTATTTTATATCACATCAAACAACAACCTGCACATGTTGACTGTATTTGTGGTGTGGAAAGAACAATGGATGCCTAATATCACTCAGGGAGAAATGCCTGATTTGGATGAATTTTATATTGCAGAGGCCGGGCCCCAGAGGAGCTCCTGGGCCACCAGGACCCCCAGGGCCACCGGGAAGGGATGGCACTGATGTGAGTTGACCAAACCAAAATATTTGCACCTCATTTGAATTTGGTTTTCTTTCCTTGAGTAATTATTAAGAGATCCCGCCTAGTCTTTTAAGAAAAATGGGGTGTCAAGTTCCAGATCAAGATACCAGATCAGAATAATTTATTATTTATTTACTACACTTGTGCCACAGCCTCTATAATGATAGATTGTTTAGTAACAGCTCAGTGGTTCTTCATGTTGTATATCAAAAATTGAATTCCCACTCAGTTACATTTGGTAGACAGTGTTTTCTTTGTGCGTAAATGTGGCTGAAATGTTTCTAGATGTTAGTTTTTATTACGTTGACTCCTCCCAAAGCCCCTCCTACAGTTATGAAATCATAATCCTTTTGGTCAGGTAGGCGTTTTCTGCTAAATGGAGTTTTGTGGGTGAAAAAGTAGTGAAAAACTCTCTGGTTAATAATACTTTTCTATTAAACATTTCAAAGCTTAGATTGTATTTACACAGTGAATGGCTCGTGTTCGTTATAGTTGTTCATATTAACTCGTACAGTATAATCAGTCAGCCAGATATGTCTGGATTTCCATCATTGTAGCTTTTCAATAAATGTTGCCAATACAAGAACAATCCACTGAAATTTAAGCCACCAGACTTGTTTAAGGGGTTTTGCTGGTATGCAGGATGTGATGTTTTGGAAAAATATGAGTAAAATGATGTGATGAAAGTTTATTTACTCAAGTTGTAAGAGGAAATTGGATTAAAGGGAAGCCAAGCAAAAAGAAAAACTTTTGGCAACATCTTTGATTTTTGTCAAATGTTTTTGATATATTAAAAGCAAATGTTGGAAAATATTGTATATCCATGTCTGGACATCTCAGAGAATTTTGTAGGATATTTTTGTGACTACAGGAAAGTTTAGGCACACAGAGGGTCCTTTCATACATTCCCCAACCCAGTGAGACCATCTAGAGTTTCTCACACCTCCTCCCTGCACCTTCAGCCCCCTGTACAAACCAAACCAAAAGCTTTTGTCATGTGACCAGTCAGCGTTGGGACTGTTTAATAGTGTTTGTTCTTCCCTAGACACTGCAGAAGCTAACCATCATATCCTTTATACTGAGGCAGACCAGAGACTCACTGCTTCAGTCACTTTAACAGTTCTGTTGTTGGTATTACAACCAAGTTATTGATGACAAGACTGTAATCAATGGAAGTATTTGGGCCTGTGGCAGTGCACAACAAATGAACAAAATGAATAAAATACACATTTCTGTCTGGTTATATTACATTTTTTTCTTTTCTCACTAACAGGGTAAACCTGGACCTGCTGGATTGTCAGGGAAAGCAGTAAGTATTCCAACAAGTCAAGTCAGTTTAATTTAGGGACTGTATGAGTGTACCAGTGTTATAAATGGAACTTACAAATTGCGGTACCGATGTACACATTAAAAAAAAGTAAAATTCGATACCCTGACCCTTTTCTGACCCGCTCTCTCACCCTAATAATTTTCGCTCAGTCCCTTATATAGCCAAAATCACAAATTTGTCTCAAACGCCTTTTCAGTCTGTACAGTAGCCTCTATCCTTAAACTGGATTTGGATAAGGAAAACCTCCCCAAAAATGATTTTATGAGGTTAAACAGTACATTTTTATTTTGCTAGTTTTGTTTTGGCTGCATTTCATAATGTCCAGATAAAAGCAGTAGAAGTCAATTAGTTGATTAAATCATTGATTTCCTAAATCTCTGTCTATGCAGGGTCCCAAAGGGAAAGCAGGAATACCAGGTGTACCAGGAAAACCAGGCCTGCCAGGACTTCCAGGGGTGGACGTAAGCATCCAATCAACAAACAATGCACAATTCTTAAACTAACATCAACACACTATCTTTTCCTTTGTCAAGGAATACCCAAACAGAGATTCTGCTATGTTTATAATAATAGCAGAGTATGACACAATGATGTACAACTGAATGATGTGTTTTCTCTTCAGGGTTTGACAGGTCCCGATGGTCCTTCTGGGAAGGATGGCCCCCCAGGGGAACCAGTAAGTGTGTCTCAGTCTTTTGATCTTTCTGGGATCTGCTGCATAAAGATGCACCCAGTTGAATTGTATGTTTGTCTACTTCAAATACCCCCCATTAATCAACCACTTGATGTCAGCCACTAGTGAGACACAAGAAGACATGTGTATGCAGAAACCCTGCATGCTGATTGGGTGCTGCTCTTTAGGAAGGTCTAACAGGGACACCACCCCTGTTTTCTCTGTCAGCCTGGATTTGTCAAGCCGACTCAGCCTCTTGGTTGGGAATATTTTTAATGAGGGATCAGAATCGGCTTTATTTCTGCTGCTTTCCTAATCCGGCCCGGAATGCACACTGTTTCCCACCAATCTGTAAGACTGCAGGGGATGATGATGATGACCCTGATGCTGAGAGAAACAGGTATTATCCTCAGAGAGATACAAGAGAAGACAGAATTACAACACATGTGGCATCCAACTATGTCTGCACTGCCACATCTTATGATTAAACAGGAAGACCACTTCCCAATTCAGCTAATTAGCCAACCTAATGAAGAAGCTTGAGCCAACCACTGTCCCTAATTACTCAGATTACTACACTGTCATGGATGGTTCATAGTGCTGAAGAGTCATGCAAAGGCAAACAGGATCAAACCAGTGGAGTTTGAGACAGACACACATAAGCTAGTGTGCAGCAGTATATTATCTCACTAAACCAAATAACAGTAATGGTGACTGTTCATTTTCACAACACAATACTGATTTGTTTCTAATTTTAGGCTTATTATTGTATTCATAGGTCATTTTCAGCTCCCTCGCATCTGTTTGTTTGTGATTTGTGTGTCAGAATTCCCTATTGTGTAGTTTGCAGACTGAGGAGTACCGTAAATAAGTAACATCACTGTGTTAGGCCTGTTTATTTGGAGTCAGACAACTCAAATACAGCTGTGAGGGAGGCAAACAAAGAGTTAGAAAAGTAGGAGGAGAAGTGATCATGCCAGATTAGTAAGGAAAGAAGAAGGGGCATAACAGGATACCACAATTTCATATTTTATTCATGGAACAAGTTTGAAGAAGTAATTTTTTTAGTGACAGAAATAATGGATGAAAAAAGTAAACGATTGGAAGTAAGTGAAGGAAAGCGGAAGACATCTCTCAGACCAAAATACTTGTTATTGTGTCCTCCATAGCTAACAATACTAAGTATATGAATTGTTGTGGGATTATACAGATGACCACACTAAATATTCGATGATTGATTTTGAGAAAAATGTATGGTCATTTTAATTGATTGCAATAATTGCCATGATCCAGACATTTTCTCCTCTCAGTAACTTTAATGAACAGTCTTGTGACCTACAGCAGAACTACATGTCAGCATCCTTTTCTTTTTTAAATACTATTTGCCTGTATTAATCATGAACAGTAAAAACAGGAAACAATGACAACACCTTTTTTGAAGGTATTAATAGAATATAAAATTAAGTCATATATAGCAACAACACTCCTTGTCCCTCATTGTGGCTAGCTGGGATGCGACTAGCACCACACACATATACATTCATACTCAGTAACCAACACTACAATAAAGAAAAAGAGCTGTTGAATAGCAACCCCCACTAGTGGGCTAAAAACATGCAGAACAAAGTTTACTTTAAACTTGTAAACACTACTGTACAGTAAACACTGGTACTGTGTACTCTCTACAAAATTAAAAGAGATAGAGCTGCTCATTAATGTGCATTTGTTTAATTAACAAGCCCAAATTAAGAAAAAGTGAAAAATAAAACATTTCTATTAGGTTCACACATGCATAACAATTTAGATTTGTTTTGCACTGTTTATGATTATGTCCTAAAGTTTGATTGTGGCATTTTCCCTTGATCTCCACAGGGTGATCCTGGACCTGCTGGGCCACCTGGATCTCCTGTAAGTACCTCCACATACTAATGTAACACCTAAGAAACATCACAAAGTGCACCCTGACAACTGTTACACTGACCATATTAGCCTAAAAGACTTCCCTTTCATTTTGTTTTACCGTATATACCGTCTTATACCTGATCCGATCATTGGACCAAAGGCAGTTTCTCCTTTTCATCGGATAATTTTACACTAAGAGAATCAAGTTCTGTAATTCTGCTGGAAAGTCAGGGCTGTAACTCAGCTTTGGAAAGCGGCAGTGTCACACATTGTCCCAGGAATACTCGGATTATAGTTTTCTCTGATCCAACTGGATAGCGAAAGTGCATATCCACCACACAGCAACAACCTGGGATATAACTTTCAAAGCGGATTTGATGCAGTAATACATCACGTGGTGGATTTGATGTTGTGGGTAAATCTAATCATCCCCTCAGTGTTTGTGACTTAATTTGCCTTCCTGTTTCTTCCGTAGGGCAGAGGGAGACCAGGAGCTCCAGTGAGTACACAACACTGTCTTTTTATCATTTTTCCATGCGTGTTTGCATCCTGGGAGAGTATGCTTGCGCATTTTACACATTGTTGTAGCCCTGAATGAGTGCTACATCTACTCACGTATTCTGATGTCTTGCTCACACCCGTTGTCTTTTGTTTCCAGGGACTACCTGGAACCAATGGGTTGCCAGGCGGAGTCGGACCCCAGGGTCCAGCGGTGAGTATTTGTCTGATCTCCCTAATTACATTTTCTGTCATCCTCATCGAGAAGTACCATCCACTGATTCAAAATGAGACAGTCAAATCATTCTTGTTATCTATTCTATTTTATTCTATGCTTGATTCAGTACCTAATTGGAAAGAAAAGTGTCAGTTTACCATCCAGTTAATTATTATTTATTTGGCTAAAAAGCCTCTGCAGCAGAAACAGTGACACTGATTCTGATTGAGATCCAGCAGGGTTTTTTTTAACTCACAGCTCTGCTAAAATCAACCAGTACAACATTGACCTAAATCCCTATATAATGTAGCAGGAGCAGGATAAGAATAACTACTGGAGAGGAAGGGCACTTTAGTATGTGGACTGGCCTAGTCTTTCTACTGGGTCACACTTTATTTGGATTATCAGATGCTCATAAGTATTGTTAGCAGCTGTGTGAAGATATTTATTGTCTTGGTCAGGATTCATTTTAAGGTTGGGGTTAGTGTTAAAAATACAGTTGGGGTCAGTATAAGGATTTTATGTCAGGGTTACCATCGTCTACAGAGATGCAGCGAGGGGTCAAATGAAGTACATCTACTTTTTACCACCTTTGAGTAGTTAAAGATCCCCTCCACAGATGATTTAAGACAAAGAAAAAATCTTTAGAATTTCATCTACTCCTTCTCCCTCATTGAGGAATCCACAATCTATCAATTTATGTTTTTCGAGTCAAAAGTTCACTAACAAGATGTCTCCTACTTTACTGAAACTCACGTGTAAGTTGCATAAGGGATGACGATTGGCTTCTAAACTAGTTGTGATGTCACTAAATCATGCTTTTTGGTCCTAGACTCAGATTTAAGGGGAGCACAGAGAAACATTCCCCCTTCAGCAGATTCATTTGAAAAACAGCCATCAATACATTGTTCTGCACAATGAAGTTAAAACATCCAAGAGAAGTGACAATAAACAAATCGATTTTGTTTTTTTAACCAAGGACCACAAAGAAAATCACAATTGATTGCTGTAACTGTGATCAGATGTTTAGTAGACTGGCTTTAACTTTGATATAATCAAGAAACAAAATCTCATCACTCATATTAAACTGAGATGCAAAAGATGCTGCTAATCTCTGTGCTATCTATTCATTTCTCAGGGTGCTGAGGGTCTTCCAGGACTTCCTGGACCTCCTGGCCCTGATGGACCACCAGTAAGTATCATTATATACTTGCTAATTTGTGCTGCTGGTACATTATAGTCATATGTTATATTTTCCCCTACCACCCAGTTTATCTGAATGAATGTGAAATTCACACATGCCCCTTACCAACTGTGAGGAAGGAAACGCACTGAACCAGGAGAGCATTAACATTATCTCTAATAAAACATCTCTGTGGTGTAATTTCTCCTTCTGTCAGGGTCTTCCTGGTACTCTTCATGATCTCAGCGGTGACCTTCTGGTAAGTTCTCGATCACACACCTGTGAGAGCAGCGTGACGACAGTAAACTCAGTCCTCATTGTTTTGTCCCTGTCATCTGCAGTGTCCTGCAATCTGTCCCCCTGGTCCCTCTGGTCCTCCTGGGATGCCAGGATTCAAGGTGAATATAGTTTCTGTCACAGCTCCTTTTTTTAAATTGGTTTGAATGATATGCTGATCAGTATGTCCCCTGGGAATCTGATCATGTCACCCCGCGACCTCACAATACATTTCCTCATGTCTGTATTGAATTCTGTGTATTTTTGCTCACGTAGGGTCACACGGGGCATAAAGGAGACAAGGGAGAGCCTGGAAAAGATGGAGAGAAGGTGAGTTTATGGTGTGACATAAATATTTCGGCTGCTGTCAGTGGTATAATGTGACTAATGAAGTTACATAAGAATAGAATGAACATATAATGAGTTTGAATTGGTGTTTTGTTGCCGTCCTGTTCTGCCTCTAGGGTGATGCTGGTCCACCTGGCCCACCAGGTATTCCTGGGACTGTTGGTCTGCAGGTGAGTTACATAGAGATTATTCAGAACTTTTGTTTTTATGTAATTATTAAACATCCTGAATGGTTTTTGAAGTTTTAAAGTGCCTTGACAATGCTCTAATGCTGATTTCAGGGCCCACGGGGTCTCAGAGGTTTACAAGGCCCAATGGGAGCTGTAGGAGACAGAGTAAGCAACTTTTAGAACATGATCACTCCTTCCTTAATGAGCATCTTTTGACATTTAAATGTGCGTACTTACACTTTGTTTCCTTTGACCTCATGCTCTTTGTCTAGGGCTTGCCTGGTTTCAGAGGCAAACCTGGCATCGCCGGCATCATTGGAAAGACAGTGAGTCTCTCTTTGTTTGAAACACACTTGAAATAAAATTAGAGTTTGGTAGTAGTTCACAGCCAGAATAGACAGCTGGTCCCATCAATGAATAGCTGTGTGTGTTTCATCTGATGTCTCCAGGGTGACAGCGGAGAAAAAGGACCACAGGGATTCAAAGGACCCAAAGGAGAAATTGTAACTAAAAGACTTTGATTTGTGACTATTAGTTTCACAAGTACATACAAGATGTATAAATGACACCCGGATGTGTCTTTCAACAGGGTAAAATTGGGCCCAAAGGAGGTCCTGGGGGAGCAGGACCCAAAGGGGAGCCTGTAAGTGCAAATATTTAAAAGAAATTTTCATAAACATCACCTCTCAGAACCATGTGAATCATATGTGATGTCTTCTGCAGGGTATTCCTGGCAGAGACGGCAAAGATGGTACACCAGGATTAGATGGCGAGAAGGTAAGCTGCACCTTCCCTTTCTGCATGCTCTGGGCTTAAATTAGCCGTGAGTTCACAGCCTGAGTGAAGCTTATGTCACAGTCACAGTGTTGTCTGTGTTGATAGGGCGATGCTGGACGCCATGGGGTAGTCGGAGAGAAAGGACCAAACGGCCTTCCTGTAAGTATTTTGAATTAGACTTCCTGTCTAAGAGAGAGCAGCGTTTCCACTCTCAGCACCCTTCAGCACATTCATTTTCTCAAAATCAGTCCTAAGCATGTCTTGTGATCAGTAAAAAATGGTGTGTTAAACTCCTGAAAAAGGAAAGCTCAGTTGGTATACTGATGAAAATGTTAAGAAGATCACACACAGTGTCGTCACTGTAGGTATTTTGTGTCACAGGGTCTACAAGGAAAGGCTGGTGCAAAGGGGTCTAAAGGAGAAGTTGTGAGTATTACAACAAAATAGAAACATATGGTAACCTTAAAGATTAGGACCATGGAGGACAACTTTTATCTTGTCCCTTCTTCTACACCAGGGTGATCCTGGGAAGGCCGGGGAGACGGGGCCTTCTGGAGAGCCAGGTATTCCTGTATGTATCTGATGGGCTTTTTTTTGGAGGGGGAGGGGGTATTACTGGGTCACAGCCTCACTGACATGTCACTTAACCCCACATGGAACCTTAAACAATGTTGCATCTGGACGCAAAACTTTCCTGACTTGTCCACACCATCTTTCGTCTCCTCCCTCAGGGTGACATTGGCATTCCCGGAGAAAGGGGGATAGCAGGACCCAGAGGAGTGGCTGTAAGTTTACACTAAAACCAAGGCAACATGTGCATTTATCTCTATCAAATTGCTGCACTGCTGCTTGTACAGCTATAAAAGCTTCAAAAGCATCTATTACAGGACATTCAAAAATAATCTTCACCCAATTTTGAAGATAAATTATTAGACTTTCTGCTGCACAGATGGTAATCTGTTGAATTTATCCAGTTTACTGAATTTAGACTCACTTTCCAGCACTTTAAAGTATACTGTTCTAATAACCAGGGTGAGTAGTTGAATGCACAATGACATGAAAAAGAAATTAAGAATTAATGTACCCATGTTAAAAGACAGTACATAGCAGCATACAGAATAAATTTGCTCCTGAAATAGCAGGATAATAAACGACTGTTCGTTAAAGTCAATGATATTCTGCTACAAAAGTACTAAGAGTATTGCAACTGATTCAGTGGCTTGTTAAGGTGGAGTTTGTTAGTAATGCAGGGCCGGTGGGGAGAGAAGGTATTCATAAAGGAGGAATTCATAAACAGAGAGGTCTTTCTTTTTTACATCAGAGCCTGCAGCAAGTAAAATAAAAAAAAGCATAAAACAGCATAGGTTATAGGAATTAACAAACTTCTCTCACACACTGTGCCGCCTAATAAATCACACCTCACACAACCAGCATGTCCATTTATTTTTTGTTCACATTCTCTGAAATTTTAGCAAGAAAAAAAACATCTTTATCAAGAGGGACCATTTACCCAGTTTGTTTTACTACTTCCCAGTGAGATTACATGACAGTGTCTGTTTCCAACAGGGAGGTATTGGACCAGCGGGCAATGCTGGGCCTCAGGGAGTGAAAGGCTTCCAGGTCAGTTGCATGACATCACATCATCAAGATCATGTTGTTGTTTTTTTTTGTTTTGTTTTTTACGAGTTAACTCACTAGCTGTCTGTGCCATGTACTGCAGGGGTTAAAAGGAGCCTTGGGGGATCCAGGTCTTCCAGGTCCAACAGGAATCCGTGGAGAGTTTGGTGACAGAGTGAGTTTGACATATGTGACAATATTGAAAGTGTCCCAGGGCATCAAGTGTGATCCCTGATCCAGTATAGGGCTGGTGAACGGTATTATAATAATGAAAATATATTCTCTACTATTGATTAATCTACCAGTTGTTTTCTCAATTCATCGATAAATCATTTGGTCTATAAAACGCCAACCATTGCAACACAAATCTATTCAGTTTACTATCAGACTTAACTCTGAAAACAAGAAAATGTTCAGATTTGAGAAGCTGGAACCAGACAATTTTTGCATTTAAATTTAAAAAACTATCAAAATAGTAATTGTCAACAAAAACAGGTAAAAGCCCCCCAAACTCAAAGAATCTTCATTCAGGGCCAAAGTAAAAGAATAAAACTTTAAGAAATGTAGCATATCTCCAGATAAACTTAGACAGAGCAGAGATATGTAACTATCCAGCTTCACTCATGGGAGGGTACGTATGTCAACACCCAGGTCATCCCACCTCAGTCTTAGTGGTATAAACTCGAACTGCAGCCAGGAGAGATCTCAAACACAAAAAGGCCTCCTGTTCAGAATCTGAGGCCAGAACAAAGCCCGTCTTTATACCTCTCCGGGTTCCCCTCATCCAGCCCACCTCACTTCCCTTCATCCCCCCTTCCTTCTGCCACAGCTGGCCTTCCACAAAATGTCTGTACATTGCTCTCATTTATTTCCCTCTCTCTCTCCCTTTTTAAACCTATAGGGTCCAGTTGGAGCTTCTGGGGCTAAAGGAGACATGGTAAATATTTCCAATTCAAAGTTCACACTGGTCAAACTTAAATATGACCTCTACTGACCTCCAACTAAGTTATGTTATGATGTTGAAACTGTTTTTATCAGCCCAAGAAAAAGCCCAATAATTCAGATCTTATGTTGTCTCTCTAGGGTGTAGCAGGAAGTGATGGTTTACCAGGAGAGAATGGAGAACCTGTAAGTATTTTCTTAATTTTCAGTCCAAACACTGGCAGTATTAGTGACTCAGGGACTCCTATCTCTGTTAGCTGTAATTAGTCATACAACTGATTCAGAACTCTGCTGCCCGATTGCTAACTAGGACCATATGGAAAAGATGTAACACTTGAATCTTGACTTGGTCACCTCATTTTATAGATGTTAAAATTATTCTTAACTACTGGTAATTATAATGTGACTTCTGGTGAAGCAGCTTTTAGTTTTTACGTTCCGAGTTATCGGAAGAGTTTGAACTAGGATAATTCATAGTTGAATGTATTGTATTTATGTTCTAAAATGTTTTATTGCCCCCACGACCCTGTACACAGGATAAGCGGTTGACGATGGATGGACGTTTTATTGCATCTTTTTTAAAAATAGTTTTCACTTATGTTTAACTAAACATACGTTCTTATTTTCAGGGTCCTTTTGGCCCAGTTGGACAAAAAGGAGAGGTGAGCTACATCAGTGTTTTCATTTACATTATGTTCCTTGTGTCCTCTGACAGTGTTTCATGCCTCTTCATGGACCCCGCCACATACAGTAGATGTCCATCTATTAGCACAGAACATAGTTAGATCAGATGTTGTGTGTGGGTGTAATTAGCAGCACAAGTTTCTTCCAAACTCCCTCACTAAACATTAAAAACTGGTGCCAAGCTCTGAGCTGTTGCCCACTTGTCAGACTCACAGCACATGATTCTGCTTCACATTCCAGATTTAATAGGATTAATTAGAGATAGGTATTGCTGCTTTCGCTTTATTGGCCTGTTCACTGCTATCGCCACAAGGGAGAGACAAGTCACATTAAGCTGCAGCACAATTTATGTAACTAGAGATACAGTACTGATGAGCCTCACTCTCATAGTCTCATTTACTGTTTGCTGTGCTTGTCGGCGTAATTATCAAGCAGCAACACGCCATATGAATACGCCCCCACATTGTCTCAGTAGACCCAGTTTACTCCTTGGTTGGTGTTTAGTCAGCGATCCAATCAGGGGCTTATGGATGTATTTAGCTACAGTTTGGAAGAAATTGATTTCTTCATTTTTGCTAAATACAATGAGTCATTTAATGGATAATTCTTGTTTGTAGCCGGGGAAGCAGGGTGAACTGGGACCTAAGGGCGTGACAGGTCCACAAGGAGAGCTTGGGGCAAGAGGGCCCCCAGGAAAACAAGGACCAATGGGCTTCCAAGGGGAGCAGGGTCAGCCTGGAATTGCAGGAAAGACAGGTGTACCTGTGAGTGTTTTAATTTTTAATAAGCACACACATTGGTGTTTTACAATAAACTGCGTGAATGAGCTTACACTTTACAAATGCCTTATTTACTTGTGTTTCAGGGTAAACTGACAAGCGAGCAGCACATCAGAGAGTTGTGTGGCTCAATGATCGATGGTGAGAAATCTTAATTAATCTTTGTCTGTAGTTCACTATAAAAGGTAAGCAGGGGGATTAAACCGCTGGGGTTTTCTATCACGCGCAGATCAGATTGCACAGCTGGCCGCTAACCTTCGAAGACCCCTGGCCCCTGGAATGGTGGGCCGCCCTGGCCCTGCTGGTCCTCCAGGAAAGCCAGGAGTAGCTGGCTCTATTGGGCATCCAGGTTCCCGTGGACCACCAGGGTACAGAGGCCTGGCAGGAGAACTTGGAGACCCAGGTCCCAGAGGTATAAAAAATTAAATCAGTTCAGTGGTTCCCAACCTAGGGACCAGGCCCCCTCCTCCAAAGGATCACAAGATAAATCTGAGGGGTTGTGAGATGTGAGAATTACGCTAGGAAAAGATATAATTTGATAATTTGCTATAATCTTCTAATCTGTTTTTTGACAATTTCATGCGTTTGGGCTTTGAACAGTTATTTCAATGAAACCATGCAAGATGTTTGAGTCACTCTCAACTGCTAACAATGCAGAGACATCTGAAACATAGTAAGGGGCCCCGACTTGACATAAATGTTTTGTAAGGAGTCACAAGCCAACAATGTTGGGAGCTACTTACTGTCCACAATTGATTAAAATGTTGTTTTCACAACAGGTGATGTTGGTGAGCCTGGTGATAAGGGATCGATTGGCAAAGCCATTGATGGGCCCACTGGAGACCAAGGACACCAAGGTATGAGGCTTCATGAAGTACACTCTAATTAAAGCTTGAGCTGAACGTTGTTCTCCACCAATTTCTAAAGTGTGTTGAAATCTTGTTTGAGAAAGACTTCTGTGACTGTGGCATCATTTGAACTATTTGCATTAACTACTGTTAAGGTATAATATTTGATGCAAAATTGTTAGATTAATTACAAAATAGTTAAAAGAACAGCAGTATTTTGTCTTTGGCTCATTCCCTGTATGCTGTCCACAGGTCTTCCAGGAGTACCTGGTATTGTCAAAGATGGGCGTGATGGATCTCCAGGTGATCCAGGTGAGCCTGGAGAGCCAGGCAGGGTAGGTAGGACTGGGCACCAGGGAACTCCTGGAATCTGTGATACATCAGCCTGCCAGGGAGCATCAGTCGCTGGAAAATCCTCCAACCCCAAAAACCATTAAACATGACTTCCTGCAACCTGAAGCCATCCGCCCCAAGGAGGAAGGAGGAAGGGTGATAAGTGAGGGAAGGAAGGAACGAAAGAGTTATCACAAAAATGTCCTCTTTATTTATATACTTGTATCACAAGATGGGAAGAGTAACATCAACAGGTGTGATATTTTGAGAGGAATAGAGGAACATCCCAGGATTGACATGAATCCCAGAGCAACTGAGAGACAAAAACATTGAGATGACATCCAGAAATACAGTGGAGAAAGGCACGGAAGAGTCCGAGAGAACAACTGCATTGCTCCAAATACTACAGTATCACATAAAAAGACTTGACTTACAAACAACTGGAAAATGAATGATGAGTCCTTTGTGTATAAAAACTTTGTACATGTTGTTTCCATGCCCCCATTACCTTGGTTACCATCCTTCTGGCAGATGACACTCTAAAAACAGTGACTGTCCCTGAAGTGAATGTGCATGTATCATGGCCCATTAATGTAAATCACAGGTGTTACCTCAACATACAAGCTTACAGTGTAAAATATGGAAATAGGTGGCATAGGCAAAAAGCCTCTGTCAAGGAGCTGTGTATGTATTGTAAAAGGAATAAAAAACACAAATACCCAGATGTCCAGAAATTGTGTAGATTAATGCAAAAAAAAAAAATTCACTTTTTGATAGTCTTTTTTTTTACTGTTTTTTTTTAAACTACATGTGAAGTTGATTCTCTAGATTTGAGAATCAAAAACAAAATAAAACTTGTGGATGCATAAATCAGTCATTGTAAAATCAATTTAAGAATCTTAGGAGCAAAGTATTTTTTTCCTTCTTTTTTTGTTTACATCTAAAATGATCACATCCACTATGTACTACCGGTGCTGTAACTATTAAATATACATGACCTTAAATACTATTTATTATTTGTGGGTAACTGTTGTATGTACAGTAAGATGCTACAGCGACATGTTGTAAGAAAGAACAAATAAAGCCACTTTTCAGTAAAACATTACTCTTCTCTACATATCAAATGAACAGTCTGTACTTCAGAGTAATGCTTAACACTATGAAAGTCAAGTAATTCCATTAATTTACAAAGTAGTAACACTTACTTCCATGCAAAACACTTAAATATGTGATTAAAGAATAAATGTATGTGGACAAAAACTGAACACTGTACTGTCTGAACAAATATCAAACAAAGTCATTTAAAAAAACATTCATTAGAAATTCAAGTAAACTAAATTTGAATTAAGCAGATAAAGGGTAAAATTTGCTAGATCTATAACTGAAGAGCTGAAATTTAATCATTAGAGCACCATCATCTGTCTTTCAAAGAGAAACAGTGCCACCTGTGTATGACTCTATGAAAAGCCCTTTTTTAACAAATGTTGCCTCTTGAGGAAATGTAGCCTCTTAAGGGGTAATAAATATATCAGACGAAATAGCGTGGCAATTCAAACACTAGTTTGATACAGTGTGGTCAGCTAAAGAAAGCCAGTGAGAGCATCACATGGTCTGAGACTAAAAACGTTCCTCATTCTAAACCATAGTAATGTAGTCAGATGTGGAGCTCCTCTCAAAAGGATGCTTTTTGTCATTCAAAAACACATTGACCCAACCTATAACCAGAGCCGATGGGACAACTGAACCTACTTCAGAGGTTAAATTAAAATGTACTCAAATATCTGGCTGATTCAACAGATAAAATAGTGAGTGGGGTCACTGTTCTACCGCGTGAGGAATGCTCAGTGTCTCGTCCATCTCCTGGTAGATTGGGTCCTGGTCTGAAGAAGCGGTGGATTTAAGAAAGAGTCCTTTCCCGTTGGTGAATGCCTTCTGAAACTCCTGTAAAGTGGGAAAATAGCAGATTGTTGTGGTTAATGACAGATGCATCTGTCTGCTTCTATCTAGATTATCGCCTCTCCTTTACTGCAGGTAATGATGGTGTTGCACGCGGCCAGCATAATGTGGTTTTGATAGATTAGGGCTTGTTTTAATTTGCTGACTACTAAAATACTATGTATTTTTTCGTATGTGAATCAATTTCCACTGCAAAAGCGCAACAGAAGATAATCCATCACAGTAAAATAATAAAGTTTATTTAATTTCATACAATAAAAATAATAAGAATTTGATTCAAACCCTAAATAACAAAAGTTATATAAAGTCGGCTGCAGTACTTATTACTCAGGCAGTAAGACGCAATGTAATTAAGCTCTTATCTCCCATTCCCAGGTTTGCAGTCTCCAATAACTCCGTTGCAGGATGATCAAGCCAAAATGCTTTATATCAATCAACATTTTAACTACTGAAGACTGAACAACACAAACATACCTCTTTGAAGGTGTCGCCGTACATTTTATTGATGTATCTGAGGAAGGCAGTGGTCCACTGCAGGGTGGTGACTTTGTCTGTACCTGACTCACAGAACGGCACCAGCATGTTCAGCTCATCACAGCACGAACGAATCCTCTTTCTGTGCAGCAACAAAGACTACAGATGTTTAAAATCAGTGTTTCTCAAGCTTTACTGTTCTTAGATCTTAAAGTCTCATGTCCCAGTGGCTTACAGAAGACATCACGATAGCTATCTAGGGCTGTAACTAATAAATATTTTCTGTAAATGATGCATATTTTCATTTATTATCATTTCAGCTGCAGAGTTGTTTCTTAATTATTCAATTGATCGTTTAGTTTACAAAACAACAGAAAACAGTGAAAAATGCACATCACAGTATCCTAGAGCACAACGTGATATCATCAAATGTCTTGTTTTGTCCGACAAACAGTCCAAAAGCAAAACATATTCAATTAACTATCATGTAAGAACATTTGAGAACCTGAGCAAATGTTTGTAATTTTTGCTTAAGAATTCTGCAGCGTTGCTCCCCCCTTCAGCTCTGGCAAACCAAACATTGTTGCTTGGCATAAAACATCACTAATGTCGTCATCGACACCAGATTTAAAAACTCAAAGTATACTGCGAAATACAAAGAGATTAACCTTGCGGTGAAAGGCTTAATCAGAATTGTGTGAACCTCATTGTGTGAAGATCAAGCAAGGGCTTGAATAAAACAGAAAAAAGTTCCACACTCTAGCTTTAAATGATTAATTGATTAGATTTTTTCAACTATCTAAAAAAATGATCAACCAGTCATTGCAGCCGTGTATCTCTCCAACCCTATTTAATTTACTTTTAATGAACATATATTTAACAATGTCTGAATATCAAGCAACTACACAGTAGGTTGCAACCCAGAAATTAATAATTATCTTTCAGTATTTTGCCTTAATTACAGTACATTTTGTACATTACAGTCACAGTACAGAGAGACAAGAAACATAGGGGGATATCTGACTGTGACTGTGGCCTGGACAGATCAAATTGTGATTATTTCATAAGACCATGTCACAAACTGTGGAGGCCTGCAGAGACAGATGTTTGTAATGGCTGCTCACCTGCGTTCCCTCTCCTTACTGTTGTGTCTCTCCCTGCGCTGACTAAGTAGCACATGAGGTTGAGGTCTTTTCCTGGTGCTGCTCCCTGATTCGCCAGCAGAGTCTGGGATCACCTTATGAGCCTTGATGGGTTGAAAGGTGCAGGTGCTACCGTGCTTCCTGGAGGCAGCAGCAGATGTCGCCACATCATCTATGAAACAAATTGGGAGTGTTTACGATAGTTGTATAAGTTAGACACAAAAGTATGTATTTGAAGCGTAGAAACAAGAAAAGAACTACAAGTGTGAGGTAAGACTAGGTTTAGAGTACATATTATTACTTGCTATGTTCACCAACTGCTGCTCCTCTGTTGAGTTGCTGCCACTTGTATAGTGAGCTTTTGTAACAACCATCTCTGGGTGAAATTTAAATGAAAAACTCTTGGGGATGATTAAACCTTGATGCTTGTTAGGTTCAACCATATGAGGAATATGGCTAATCACCTGTGATTAAAGCAGGGGGGAAAGGATTAAACAATGAAATGTGTCTCTTACAAAGCTGTAAGAAAGTGTATTTTGATTTTTCACCATACTTGTTCACACATGTTGGTGACTGGGTTAAATGCACCCCCTACAAATGGGCTGGAAACCTCAAAAGGATTTGCTCTCTCAGTTTTCATCCACTTCTGAATTTGAGGATGTATGACTGCCTCTTGAGCCTCTGCAGACTGCTGGAGTATTGTCAATAAACTGAAACACAACAACAGAGATAAAAATGAGTACTTCACCATTATGGGGCTATATTTACTAACAAATAGCAATACAATATTAATGATACCTACTTGCTAAGAACTGCAGACTGAATATCTTGCTGTCTTGGGGTGTCAGCAGACATGGTGTTGAACCTTTTCTCCAAGCAAACTCTAGCAGCTGATTTGGATCTCATCTGTAAGGATGTGCTGCTGTTGGTACGTGGTTCAGTGGGACTGTCTTCACCTCTGACCCTTGCCAGCACAAAACTTGGGACCTCTCCATAAGAAGCTGGTGTCTTTTCTCCTGGCATCACCAGGCCATCAGTTGAAGTTGATAGGTCAATTGCTTGAGTGGATGAGATTGGAGAAATCTCTATTGATCCAGTGGTGTCTTTACCCATCACTGTAGCAGGGTAAGATCTGGCATCTGGCCCATCTGGAGGCGCAGCTTGTGCCTCCATGTGTGCCTGGATAAGGTACTGAAGGTGTGTATACTCAACCTCTGACATCTCCATCAGGCCAAGTTCACTTCCCAACATCTGCCCCTGATCTTGTGTCAAACATCCGCCTTGGCTAAATATCACACCAACAGAGTCACAGGTGTGTTCTCTGAATGAGGGTGAAGGTGATGCATGGATGGTTTTACACACTGAGGAAAAGGATGACATCCTTCACTCTAGAGATGGGACGGAGATCAGGAAAAATATTACTTTCTTCTTATTCTTATATTTCCAACATAGAGTCGCGTTACATATCAACCGACTTCAGATAACTGTGCTGTGCCATGGAAGCTAACGTTAGATCGGCCAGTGTTAAAAGATCTAATTTAGTTCAAGTTAGCCTAAACTAACTAACACTGATAATGCTAGCATGAACGAATTTAGCCACAACTCCCAATATGTCAGTCGTGGACGAATTATCCATAATTAACATACAAAAGCTAGCATAACTCATGAATGTGCGTTAGCGAACGAGGAACTTTAAGCTAACGTTAACGTTAGTAAATTTGACAAGACGTTGACATAACGTTACGCTAACGTTGGGTAAAACCTCCCCACCTTAAAACGGTAACGGTAAATAATTATAAACGCCATACAAATTTCAATAGTCAATTATCTGGAGTCCAAATATGTTGCAGTTATTATTTAGCTCTTTAATAAGGGCTTTACTGGGTCAACTTACTTTAACTTAAACTCCTTAAACGATGGCGCTTGAGTCGCAGCTTCCGATTCGGCAGTTAAGGGGAAAGTTAAGGGGAACTTAAGTGAAAGTTAACTTACGTTGCTGAGCGACCGATTCTTCGATTTTTGCACCTCTTTTCCTTTTTATATACAGTCTATGCTCTTTACTGCTGTAATAGCTGTTATGCATTTTAGGCAAAGTCTTAATTATTTTATTATTATTACTTAAATTATTACTTATTATTACTTTCACTGCTTTTTCTCCACATGCAGACCACATTAGACCAGGTCCAGATCCAAAACCACTATACCTGGAGCTCTCAAATCTGGACTAGATTATTCCTCAGAGGCTAAGGTTTCAAACAAACACAGTTTCAGATTTGTGAAACCTTTATTCAATTTGTGAAAATACTATGAAGCGCTATTTCACTGCTCTTTTCGCATGTACACCACATTAGACCAAGTCCAGATCAAAAAATATTTTGTACAGACAGAAAACAGAGCGTCTATATCCAAGATAGAAGACTACTAAAAAGCAGTGATTAAAAGTAACTAAGAAACATTAGCCTGCATTTAGTCAAGTTCTTAAAATATGTAAATATTTTTATTTTGATCCAATACATTTACCTGACTTTACGTATAAAACAAAGCCTTATCTTACAAAATATATCACATAAAATCAAAAGATGTTGACAGCTGCCTAACATCAGCTCTACCTCCACCAACTACAACAGTAAAATTTTAATTACACATGAATGTGTCCTTAATAATAATGCAACAATGCCATATACAATAATAAAAACACGGGTACTTTTTTTTGTATTTTTTAGTATGAAAACTTTAACTTTAAGTACATTTTGTTGATACTTGTATTTTTGTAATATGTTTTGGAGTATTTTTACAATCTGGTATTCCAGCTATAACATGCTGCTTACACATTAATACATTATTAATACACATTAATATAAACTAGTATGGGGATACTAGATACTACTGAGAGTGTTTTTAAAATAATTTTACATTGATTATAAGATTATTATGTATCAACCTGCAGAAGCATAACATGTCCACTGAACAGAACTGGACTATCAATGTGTTTTTTTTCCCTCCCAGTTGTTTTTTTTTTTTTCCCATAGCAAAATAAGCTGTAAATGTTGTTCTTTTACAAAATATTTTGTAGTAACACACAAAGTTCCTTGATCCCACTCATGAAACCATACTTGTGATTGCCATGACAATGAAAGAACCAATGAGGACTGAAAACAGAGAGAAAACCTAAGGTTTCCAATGCATTGTATTTTATTTGTATTTTATGTAACATTTTATTTGTAAAGTAACCACTAACTACAGCTGTCAGATAAAAATACGATATTTTCCTCTAAAATAAAGTAAACTAAAATAATATTGACATACTCCACCGAAGTACAAGTCTCCCTGTTGGACACTGTAATGCCTGATGGACTAAAGACGCAACTGAATGCTGTCGCCCCCTTTTGGTAGGACATGAGACTTGCAGATGGCTGTGGAGGGTTATGGGCAATATTGCTAGTCCTCTATAATAAAAGTCCTGTATTAGCATAGACCTGCTTGATACAGGAGGAGCCCTTAAGAAACCTGAGAACTCATTAAAAGGTAGTGCTTGTTATTTGCCAAATTTTATTGTGAAAACATTACTCATTTTAGCACACTGCCCTTTTATGGTTCAACATTGTATTGCCCAACAATCTGCAAGATACACAAGAAATAACGTGCTAAAAAGCATTTACATAGAATGCTGATATTCCATAATGTGTATCAAAAGTATATATCTTTTCACTCCGGATGGTACTGTTATGAACCAGAGCATGTCAAATCCAACAGACTGACCAACATTTATCAAAAATATTGAGAGTATGGAGAGTCAGGGATGGATATATTCAGTGATGGAATGTAACAAAGTACATTTATTTAAATACTGTACTTTACTACTGCTACTTTCTACCGCACTATATTTCATTGGCAAATATTGCACTTTTTAGTCAACATTTAATAGACAGCTATAGTTACTATAGCTAATTTGAAGATCAACATTGTACGTACAAAACATGTGATTAGCTAATAAAATATTATGAATTTATGTAGATTTCCTAACAAACCAACCGAATAATATTAAAACTTAAATTACACTTTTCATTGAGTGTTCTTACATTGTGGTATCATTACTTTTATTTACTGATCTGAAATAGTCTTCCACCACTGGATATATGAAAGACATATCAATTAAAAAGCTCCATCTATATTTATCTCCAAATGGAGGTTCTTTTATTTACAGTGTGTTGCTTCTGAAGAGTCACTAGTCTCTGGCAAAGTGGAACTACTAAAATGTGTCATCTGCTTTTTTTTTTTTTTTTTTTTTTTTTTTTTAATTGTACCTCTTAACAATATGAGCCACAGATTGGTTTATTATTATAAATATAGATATATATATAGAATTCAATTCATCCAAATATTGATGAAAAACACACTAAATACAAATGTAAAATTGTAATTTTCATTTTATTGACTTGCATTCTAAAAGAAAAATGTAACAAGCCATTTTTTTTACCAGCAATATAACATAAAAGCCAGATTATGGCTACTGTACTGACACTTTGGCTATGTAAAAAAAAAAAAAAAAAAAAAAAAAACTGTACATTTTTTCAACTAGAAATGCACATCAAGCAGTTGAATTTACAAGTGATCAATTAAGTTTAAGAGGCGTTTAGTCATAATCATATAACAAAAATAAACACACATACTTTGATTACAAGTACACAAACTAGAACATAATGAACTCAAATACCTCTGAGCATTTCCACATCAAGCCACAATGTCTGATCTTTCACGTGGCTTTTCCTGTAGGTCATGTTGAAATTTCAAAAAGACATGGACAATTACTTTCCTTGAGAAAAACTACATTCAGTGTGTTATGCGGTCTATCTCTAGCCAATTTGATAAGCATTTTTGTCATTCATCAGCCTTACTGACCCATCTTGTGTAATGATTTGTCTAACTTGGCTAGACATTGCTTTTATTTCCATCGCTGTCCATACTTGGATTGGTTTTAGTTTCTACACATACACCATGAATCCCCTGCTTATCAGTTTCTTTCCCCTCTTCTTTTTTTTCTTCTCCACCCCCTGTGCCTGAATCTATAGGCATACTTGTTTTACCAGCAGGACTTTTCTCCTGCTCCTGTCTTTGCCCTTTGACCAACTCTCTTTCTCGACTCACTGGTCTACCTCTACTCCAGTCCCTGTCTGTTGGGTGACCTATTTGTTTATGTTTTGGGCTGAAGACATCAGGATTGTTGATCATACGATTTGGGAAGCGTATAAGACCTTCTGTTGGAGTGGGAAGCAAGGCAGCTCTGTGTCTCTGGGGGTTTACGGTTTGCTGATTTTGTAGGCTATCAAAACCGGAGCATGAGTTTCTTCCACTGTTTTGAGCTGGACCTAGGGGCCCACTGTTAGGTGCAGAATGTGGATCACTAGGGCCTTGGAATCTGGAAATCTGATGGGGACTATTGAAATGAGCTGGTGCTGGCTCATATCCCTTTGAGTCTGACCCTGGGCCTTCAATTTTTGTATCCCACCTACCAGGTCCATGTCTTATATCTGAACCTTCTGGTGCTGGCCCCCTCATATCTGTATGCCTTCTTATAGTTGGACCTCTCCTTTGCCTCCTAAAATCATGCTCAAATCCTTGTCTACCTGTTCCAGGGGTGTCCATGTCTAAACCTCGCCTATCAGATCCTGGCCCCCCACCATCGGAAAACCTCCCATCAGTCCCTGGGACTTCATTGTTTGAATTTCTGTTTTCAGGCCCTGAGTGTCTTAAATCTGGACCTCCGGGGCCTCTCCTGTTTGGACCTCCCCTATTAGCCCCAGGTTCTTCCATGTTTGTCCCTCTTATATTACCCCTGAAGTCTGGCTTCCTCCAGTCATTCCCCATAGCTGGGCCTCCTCTCATATCTGATCCTCGTCCTCTTGTTCCTGGACCTCTTCTATCATGGCCCTGTCCTCTCTTGTCTGGATCTCTTTCTCCTCTTAAAAATGGTCCAGGCCCCCATCTGTTTGGCCCAGCACCCCCCCTATCAGGCTCTCTCCATTGATTTCCAGGTTCTCCCATATCTGGGTCATCCTGCAGAGGCCCTGGACCCCTGAAGCCAGGACCACTACAATCATCTTCTGGACCTCTCAAAGGTCCTGTAAATGGTAAATTTGGTCTTTCCTGTATGTGCCTTGGCACCCTACTTCTAGAGCCTCTCCATTCCATATGAGGACCTTGCCTACTATGTTCTTGAACCTGCTCAGCTGGACCTTCCTGGATGGGCCGTGTACCCCTGTTGCCATGTCTTGTCCAATCATCTCCTGAACATTCACTATCATTTCCTGCAGCCTCCATATTGGGCTCTCCTTTCCATCTATCTCCCCAATTTAGACTGCTAATATCTGGCCCTGGTCCTCTGTTTCTCCTCATAGGCCCTGAACCCCTCATGTTTTGACCTGTTCTATCAGGTCCCAGACCCTCTATATCTGGGCTTTCCTGGATAGGTTCTGAGCCTCCAAAGTCAGCCTCTCCCCAGTTATCTTTTCTATTTCTAAGACTCTCTGTATTTGGACCTTTCTGCCTGATGCCAGGGCCTCTAAAGTCTGGACCACCTGATCTTGACCAATCAGGTCCTGCACCCTCTATATCTGGACCTCTTATTTCAGGCCCAGGTTCACTGAAGCCTAAGCCTCCTGGTTCTTGTCTGTCAGGCCCTGGGCCCTCAAAGCGTGGACCTCTACTTTCACAACCGGGTCCTCTAAACTCTGGACCTCTTGGACCTTTCCTATCGGGCCACAGACCCTCCATAACAGTTCTTTCAAGCCTCACTCCTCTGATGTGTGGACCTCTTCTATCAAACTCCATATCCCCCATATCTGGAGGTCTTCTTTCTGGCTCAGGACCCCTGAACTGTGGGCCTCTTGAAAAGTTACTGCTGTTGCCTGTTTCCCCCATATCTGGAGGTCTTCTACCGCTCATGTCAGCCCCTGAGCCCTCTATGTTTGGACCTGAATGGTGAATCCCTGGTCTCCTCATGTTTGGACCTCCTGGCCCTCTCCTGTTGGGCTCTGGACCCTCCACACCAGAACCTGGTCTTTCCAGCCTTGGTCCTCTGATATCTGGACCTCTCCTGTCAGGCACGGAGTCCTCCATATTGGGATGTCTGCATTCTGGCCCAGGACCCCTGAACAGTGGTCCTCCCTGTCCTCTATTATGGGTCCCTGGAACTTCAATGCCTGGACCAGTTCTTTCAGGCCCCAGTCCTATGAATTCAGGCCCAGGACCGCTCAGATATGCTCCTCTCCTGTCATGACCTTGACCATGCATAGAGGGACCTCTCCTTTCACACCCAAGCCCTCTTAAGTCTGGACCAACTGGTCCTCTCCTGTCAGGCCCTGGTCCATTCATGGCCAGACCTCTCTTTTCAGGCCCTGGTCCCGGGATATCTGGACCTCCTGGTCCTCTCCTGTCAGATTCTTGACTGTCCATAGAGTGATGTCTTCTTTCATGTCCTGGTCCACTAAAATTTGGAACTGCCAATTCTCTCCAGTCAGGTCCTGGACTACCCATAGCAGGACCTCTCCTATCAGGCCCTGGTCTGCTAAAATCTGGCCCTCCGGGTCCTCTCCTAGCAGTTACAGGACCCTCCATAGCAGGACCTCTCCTTTCAAGCCCTGGTTCACTGAAATCCGGGCCTCCATGTCCTCTACTGTCAAGCCCAGGATGATCCATTGATAAACTTCTTCTCTCAGGCCCTGGTCCTCTAAAATCTGGTCGTCCAAGTCCTCTACTGTCAGGCCCCATACCCTCCACAGATAAGCCTCTGTTTTCAGGCCCTGGTCCCCTGAAATCTGGACCTCCAGGTCCTCTCCTGTCAGTCCCAGGACCCTCTATAGCGGGACCTCTCCTTTCAGGTCCCGGGCCTCTGAAATTTGGAACTCTAGGTCCTCCCTTGACAGGCCCAGGGCCCTCCATAGATAAACTTTGCCTTTCAAGCCCTGGGTCATTGAAATCTGGACCTCCAGTTCCTCTACTGTCAAGCCTAATATGCTCCATAGATAAACTTCTCCTCTCAGGCCCTGGTCCTCTGAAATCTGGACCTCCAAGTCCTCTCCTGTCAAGCCCTGGACCCTCCATAGCTGGACCTCTCCTTTCCGGTCCCAAGCCTCTGAAATCTGGACCTCCAGGTCCTCTACTGTCAAGCCTGGGATGCTCCATAGATATACCTCTCCTTTCAAGCCCTGGTTCACTGAAATCTGGACATACGCCTTGCCTTTCAGTCCCAGGACCCTCCATAGCTGGACCTCTCCTTTCAGGTCCTGGTCCCCAGACATCTTGATCACCTGGTCCTCTTATGTCAGGACCTGAACCAACCATATCAGGATGTCTCCTTTCGGGCCATGGTCCCCTGAAATCTGGACCTGCTGGTCCTCTTCCGTTAGGCCCAGGACCTTCCATAGCTAAACCTTTCCTTTCAAGACCTGGTCCCACAAAGTCTGGACCCCCTGGTCCTCTCCTGCCAGGTCCCAGATTGTCATTAGTTGGACCTTTACTTTCAGGCTCTGGTCTCCTGAAATTTGGACCTCCTGGTCCTCTCCTGTCATGCATTGGGACCTCCTTATCAGCTCGTTGCCCAATGAAATCTGGACCTCCTGGTGCTCTCCTGTCATGCATTGGGACCTCCATATCAGGTCCTCTTCTTTCAAGTCCTGGTCCAATGAAATCTGGACCTCCCAGTCCTCTCCTGCCACACATTGGGACATCCATATCAGGTCCTCTCCTTGAAGGTCCCGGTGACACAACATCCAGGCCCCCAGGCCCTCTCTTGTCATGTGTCATGTTCTCCATGTTTGAACTTGTCATTTCAGGCCCTGATTCTCTAAAGTTGAGTGCTCCAGCGCCTCTTCTTTCAGGCCCCTGGCTCTCCATGTCTGGACCTCTCTTATCAGGCTGGTGGACTCTCCATTCATCTTGCATAAATGGCCCTCCTCTGACTGGACCTGACCTTCTCCTGTCTGGTCCTCTCCAATTATCTCTTTTGTCTGACCCAGGGCCACTCCAATCTGGAGCCCCCATATGTGAACTCGGGCCTTTATTTTGACTTATTTGACCCATCATATCAGGACCAATAAGACCTGGACCCCTCCAATCTGGATTTGTAATGTTTGGCATGGGACCTTTGTCTTCTTGACCTATTTGTTCATTTCTCCATAGACCCTGTATATGTCTTCCTTGCATGTCTACATCCCTCCTATTTGTATCTGAGCTACCAATAGTACCCATATATTGACTAGGCCCGATGTAACGTGTTTCTGTTGTATCTGGCCTTCCTAATTCATGCATAGTTTCTGATTCTCTCATGTCAGGGCCATGCACACTCCTGTCAGCACTAATATCTGGCTGTGGTCGATTGATATGTTCAGGTGCACTACTGTCTTGTTCAATGAAGGACATGTTAGACCCACCACTTTCATAATTTATGTTTGTCCGTCTTTGTGGGCCCCGCCTTTCAACTGTCATTGCCGGGGATAGTCTATCTTTTGTAAGAACTATACTGTCTGAACCCATAGATGCATTGGAATCTAAACTCCTTTCTCGACCACCACCAACCCTGCTCAAATCTGTATCTCTTCCATATAGCTGAAACCCCCTTTTCAGAGGGCCCCTATCCTCAAAAACTGGACTGCCATCATGCCTTGATTGCCTCTGAAGTCGTCCTGAGCCTCTTAAAGATGGACCTGGACTTCTTATATCTCGACTTGGATCTTTTACACCTCCACTCCTCATAGCAGATCTTACACCCCCAGTATGTGGAATTTCATATCTATCTTTTTGGCCTTTACCTTTTTCTATAATATCTGAAGCCTTACCCTGTATCTGTGGACCCTCAAAAGGTCCTCCCATATGTGAAGTTGTAACAGCTGGTACAAGCATTTTTCCTCTCAATTCTGGTTCACACTGTCTCACATCATGGCCTGGATCTTTTATTTCTGGGTTCATACCTTGCATACTAGAACTTCCCATATCTTGCACTGGACTCCTCATCCCAGAACCTTGCATGACTGCTCCTGAACCAATTCTGTCAGTATTGTTTTCCTCAATACCTGGTTCTCTCAAAATTCGCTCTGAACCCTGCATCCCTGTCCCTGGGTCCCTCAAATGTTTCCCTTGACCGCTTATAGCTAGGTCTTGTATATGTGGTCCAGGACCCCAAATATTAGGGCTTATGCCTTGCATGCCTGGTACCCTCATATCAGGCCCTGGGAATCTAATTCCTGTTTCTCTTAGATATATTTGTGATCCCCTATTGCCAGGTTCTTTCATATCTGGTCCTGGATTCCTAATATCTGGACTACTCATACCAGGTCCCAGACACCTTGTCACAGGGTCTATTTCAGATCCTGAGCTCAGAATATAAGAGCCTCTGGCTGGATCTGAATGTCCTCCCCCTTGCCCGAGTATTTCTGGATGCTTTAATCCTGGACTTTCCCTATTTTTAACATCTGATTTTGGACCTCCAATAGTAGGCCATAGTATATTGGACATTGTTGCTTGACCACAAATAGGCAGATGATTTTTTTCATCTTTAACAAGTGGCATTGTGACACTGGTATATGTCTCAGGATCTCTGATTTCCTCAATCTTTACAGAGTCAACCTTTTCAATGCTGCTAGGTTTCACAAACTGTGGCTCTGGATCAGGGCTCTGAGGAGAATCTCGAATAGGCGGATCAATTTCTCTTAAAGGAACTGTACTTTCAATTTTGTTTTCAAGCAGAGATTCCAGTTGAGAGTGGTTGTCCACTTGTGTAGAAGAACCACTACCTGTGTCATCATGGTTACTGAGTGAATTTTTTTGAAGATCCTGGGATTTTGGTGGTTCTGAAATCTCTAGCTTCACATTGTGAAGAGGAGAAAAGTCTTTATCATGGTTCTCAACCAGATTACATTTTAACTGATATCCGTCAAGGTCATTTTTAACAGTAACCGAGGTACATGATAACGTGTTACTCTCTACAAATTGTCCAACCACAGAGTCTGGAGTATTACACAGAACACTTGCACTTTTTGATTTCTCAAGGACTTGAGGAGAAGGTCCTCTGTGGTGTTTTGGTGAAAGGGTGAAAGGAGCTGATGGGGATCTTCTACGCCCATGAGAATGTCGGCGTTCAGTATGCTCTTTCCGATGGCGACCCTGGCGGTCAGACTGTGCTCTAGCTCTATGCCTCGACCGATCCCTTTCACTTCTTCTGTGTCTATCCCTTTCTCTACGTCTCTGGGAATGTGAAGGAGAACGGTGCTGTGACCTTCTTGAAGGACTTCTATGGCGGTTCCTTTCACGATGACTCCGCTTTTTTGGCGATGACCTTCGCTTTCTGCTGTGGTACAAATTTGGAGTGCCCTTGTGGCAGGCACTATGCCCTGTTCTAGACAAAGATGAATCATGAGTCTTCATATTGACTCCTTGAAATACATCGTCCTGAATTTCATTAAAAAGTGATTCGTCCTCTGGATCATACGCTACATCAGAATCTTCAATCTCTCCTGCAGAGGAACCCTTGTCACTTTCCTCAACATTTTTTGGTGTTTCATCTTGCTCTGTAACAGTATCTGTATCATTTTTTAAAATAGGGATGGCAGTTGTGTCTTCTAGCTTAACAGATTGCATTTTTGTGTTTGTCTCTGTAAGGTTGCTGGTCTTGTCTGTTGATTCTGAATGCCTCGACTCTGTTTGCATTATTCCACTCTGCAGAGATGACAGTTGAC